>NW_013952471.1:1671265-1681921 GCF_001266775.1 Austrofundulus limnaeus
ACCATACACGCAGACTTTCTGTGCATTTATTCCAACGTGTTTCTGCATTCTTGGTAAATCGTGCCACCACAAAGATCTGCCAGAGAGGCAGATCTGACCATTTTTGCAGCACTTCTGATGAATTTCTCGTTAAAAGGACTCACATAATCTTGTCAAGGTTACTTTCAGTTTAATCATCAGATGCTGATAAAAAAAACTCTAAAATGAATAAATAAATAAAAACCTGGCCTTTTTTAAATCACAGAATGAGTCGTTATCAGTCCTTTTCCAACTTTTCTCATGTTTTCTTTAGCCTCACTATCTATCAGTCAGCCACCAAACACTGTTTCCCAACACATTGTGTGTATTTATATTTTTTTTTTTATTGCTGATACAAGAACCAAATATTTCAGTTGTTTAAAATAATCTGTACCCCCTCTGTAACATGGGAACAAAATAATTTACCTCCAAGTCTTTAACTGTGTTAAATCCTCTCATCATAAACAACAAATCCTGAAGGTTTGGGAACATTTGCTCTCTTTTTGCCAAAGTTACCTGGATGGAACCAAATATATTTTAGGCTTGTGAGCTACTGTTTGCACTGTTTCTATTAAAGGAAACTATTTTTCTCACTGCATCTTTGATTAATTTTGTCCAGCTGTAGACTGAAAGTCTCTGTCCAATCAGAGCCAGGTATTGTGTAGTTGGTACTTTTAATCAGTTTTTCAGTTCAATTAACTCAATCCAAGTCTATGGAACAGTCTCAAAACGTCACCAAAATCACTCCGTCCCTCTTAAAATTGTTCAGAAAATCAAATCGTATCGTTCGCTGAATATCGTGATATATATTGTATCATGATCAGAATATTGAATATCGTATCGTGAGATTAGTGTATGGCTACAGCCCTAATACATACATGCACAAACACACTTTGGTCTTTTTTGATACCGTAAATAAATGACCAGACCTCTGACATGGCGTCCTACTTCAGTTATTCCTGGCTACACAACGTCAGTATCACTATCATGATCAAATAGATMCCACTCAACCAGCTGTCTCCCTTCCCAAAACTGAAACACAAAGCTAAAGAGTGGGAAATCAATATCGGACGTTAATWTRGGCCCAGTTTTACATATCAGACTAATACCGATATTTTAAAAATTGACTCATATCAGCCGATACCGATATTAGTGCCAATYTATTGCCAATGTCTCCAATGGGGACAGGGTTTTTGTCACCATAAAAAAACAGTGGGTCCTCGCCAGGCTGTGGGTACTGGGAAAATGGTCAAAAGAATGAAGTGCGCTCCATGGCAACATGAGGATGACCTGTTAAATCTGACTTTCCTGTATAAACACAACAACCCACTAAGACAGGAAATCCCTCGCAGTGATACAGTTACACCTTATTGATTGTGGTTGAAGAACAAAGCTCTTTAATCACAGATATCCCCCCACTYTCATTAAAGCCCCACTAACCCAACACATACAATAACAAACAGCATTGTTTTCTAATTTATTATTTATTTTCTACTGCTGCAGTGACCCCATTAGCCCCCAGGAATCATTTAGCATTCAACTTATGTTATAGCCATCATAAATACTGGAAAGTGTGGGCAGGACCACAGCAGACGGCCCGGCTAATTCAACTATCTCCAGAGGAGTAGTTACTGATGGCATTAGCCTGAATGATGACAAGAACCATGGAGGCCATTAAAGACCAATCAGCCATGGAGCCATGTTGTGTGCCATGTTAACTCAGGGCTATCAGGGATGTTAAGCTGGTCCTGTTCTGGGCTCACCCTCAGTGTGAATGCATTTCCATCACACAAAGACAGAGCAGAGCCATCGGCTGGTCAGGGCTCATCGTTCTGTGTTCAAGATGATGGAGAGACGATACACCAAGAGCAGGCTGGAAAAAACACCTCATCCTCTTTCTATTCACACCGCCTGCAGAGCACCAGGGTTTGTTTCACTCCACCTGCATGTACAATGTGTGTGTGTCTAAACAGATCTGCTACCTCCACAAARACAGCAGCTTCAGCCTTTTGTTGGAGCTTTCTGAAAGTAATCTGAGCTCCAGATGATTAAAGTCAAATAATGAGAGCTGGACACATGAGAAGCTCCGAGACTCACGTTCACACGTCAGGTGTCTTTGTCAAGAATTTATGTTAAAGATTTTATTCATTTGTTTGATTTTAACAAGATATTTTCTATGCTGAATAAAAGTGTATGTTTGAATAAATTATAGCAGTAAACTGACCGGCATGTTGATCAGTGAGGTCATTTATAAAAACACTTCAGCTTCAGGAAATGTCTGGGTTTTTTTACAAAACAGTCTTTTTTTTCTTTTTTGTAATTTTTAAAGCATTTCCTCACAAACATGGTATTTGAAATGTTTCCATCCACAAAGAAGTGCAGAAAATGCCAAAGTGCCACAGGAACTCTGCRCTGAGATCCAGCAGAGACCCCGAAGAAGACTTACAGGAGCTGAAAAAACGGAAAAAGATGAAGAAAAGAACAAAAAACACCACAAAATGGTGATGGGACTCCATCACAATGGTCTGTGTGATGCTGTGGCATTGTAGGGCTGGGCAATATGGCCCCCCAAAAAAAATCTCCAAATTATTTTGATCCCGAATTTGATTTTTGATTTTATTRGATTTTGCTTCCCACTTAACAGAGTGCCTCTGTTTCAAGAGTCAAAACAAATTTGTTGTACTCCTGCTTTTTGTAGCAAGAGCCTTCAAGCAGATTTTGCAGGGAGGTGTTCGTTGCTRCAAGCCCGAGGTTGCAAAACTTAAACAGTTCCAGAAAACTGAAGAAACAGTGTCTTTTTTAAGAAGTTGCTCATCTTTGCTAGCTGCCATATTGTCATGTCATCTACCAAGCATCTTCAGGGACAGGTGGGGTGACCTCTGAACTACTGAAGCCCCAAGAGTGCACTGGTGGGAAAAAAATCTTGATTTTCCCAGAATTAAATCTTTATAGATGGCAAATTCGAATTAATCGATTAAATCGATTTATCGCCCAACACTATGGCATTGAATTAGAAACCTCTTTGCTCTACGTAGCTCACTGCCTGGCTCTGAGCAGTCAAAGGAAAATAAAATTCTTGGGGACCCCTTTATGGATCCTGAGAAGCTCAAAACACTGAGTGTTTCTAACATTGTGTCCTTCATCCGAGGGACGCTAAAGTTTGAGACCAGTGTCTTTTTGGGGAGAGCAATGGACCCACTTATGAAGACCCCAGTCATATGGGTTATTTTTTCCATCCCCACTCACCATAACCATAACCATAACCATACCAAACCAACCCTGATCCCAAAATTGGTGTTTAACCATATTAAGACCAGTCCTTGGTTCCCAAAAAAACTGCTGGCCCTGTCAAGGTAGATTTTTATACTAGAGGATCCTAAAAAAGTAAGCAAAATCAGGTCCACACAGAGGCAGAAACATGCCGGCTTCACCTCTGGTGACGAGTGATAAAATGATAATGCAGTGCAGATTTTGGAACACCTAGTTTCCTGTGTCTTTGAGTTTTGTTGGCTGCCCGTCAAAGCCAATGTGACTTCCCTCTGGACGTTCCTCTCATTAAGTAAGTGGCAGAAAGACGCTAAATAAAGTATGCATTTTGGTGTTTTGCTACTGTGGCATTTTATCATTACAATGTCAGCCTTAAATTATTGTGGAGGAGAAACTTCATTATTTTATGTGAAGGGAAAATGTTTCATCAGCCAACTGATTCCACAAATAAGTTTTGTGACTGCAGCAGAAAATAATGAATTCATCACTTCAGGTTTTTTTCTAGCTAACACACTCAATTATTGAAATAATGGTTGCATTAAAGTTTAAACTTTCAAGCTGTTAACATTTCCACTTTTAAAGTTTTAAAATATAGTTTTCAAAGTTTTTAAGCGCAAATTTGCTCTTGTTCCTCTAATGGATCTATGTTTGTTTTTCTGATCCTGGTTTTATGTTGTGCTGTCTGGTCTGACTGTAACTGCTGGTTTCTACCTCCAAATTGTGAGAAAATTATCAATTTCTTGTTGCAGTTTAACTGAATTCTAAGTGTTTGTGACCAGTGAAACATGCAGCTGAGTTTTGAGTGACTAATTGTTGAAAATCWAATCATGATTTTATGTGCACAGACTGCAAATCTGTATCACCTTCTCCATCAGATCCACCTCCAATGTTTCAGATTCAATTTACTAAAGTGCACTCATCAAGATGTAAACTAGAGACAGGACCAGAAGCTGGAAGCTGAGGCTACAATGTTCAAGCACCTCCTAGTGGCTGGCTGCAGTACTGTTTTTTTTTTTTTTCCTTTATTGACTATATTTCACTCGTTCAGTTTTAATTTAGGCAAAAAGATCTGGTTGTGCCAAAGAAAACTTGGGTTGCTTGGCTCAGAAATATGGTAAAGTGATTTAATTTTCTTAAAAAAATTATTGACAACAAAAATCTAATACCAGTGTAAAACTTTATGTTAACAAGGATGGTAGAAACAAAAGTATTTCTGCATGGGAAACAGCAGAAATTGTACTTCCTCATGCTTTCAGAGGGGATGATGATCAGATTTCAAGGGGAGGGGGGTATTATGCAGAATCAACTTTCATGTTATAAAGTCATTCCCTCATCAAACACATACCCAAAGCGTTGCTTTGAATCATTCATGCATGTTTGAATAATCCTTGAATCTCCTGTGGTAGCCATGTGGCGCTTCCTAAACACTCGCTGATACAAAGCTCCGCCTATTTACACAAAGCTCCTCTCCACAGAGCACCTTTCCACAAGGCATTGTTTGAAAACATGCTGAAGTGGGAGTGTCCGAAATGGTAGGAGGTTCTTGAAGAGACAGAGGCCTATTTCAAGGCATTTAGATCGACTATGATGCAAAGTTAAATTTATTTTTAATCTATACAGTATTTCATAACTACTGAAGGTAAAATAGTTATTTGATTGGGGTAGAGAATGGAACTATGTGCCTAGAAAATACAAAAATTTATTTTTCGCTGAGTTTCAGAGTCCAACAAACCATATCTGTACAGAACAAGTTCAGAGGTGATATTCAGCAGTCAGAACCTAACAAGAACATTTATCAATTTATTTGCGTTCAGCAAACATCCTGTTCCTGTCAGACCTGACACGTATTTAACATATCGAGTCTCTGTCTTTGATCCCGATTCTACAGAACAGAAAGCTCAGATAGAAATGGTCAAATTGGCCAGCTTCCCAGCAGCTCTGGCTTCAGGATAATATACAGTCATTTAGGAGAACGGCCATAATGTGGAAAACTCCTGATGTTATAACTGTTCTCTTCACCAGCAGCCTCCACCCTTCCTCATCCTCAGACACGCTCATATAAGGCTGTGAAACCAGAGACAGGAGGGCAGCCATGTGGGGAAAATACTTTACTGAGCACAACAACTTGTGTCATATAATGCTGAGATGCTGCAAGAATTTTTTTGTCTTTGTCAGGAAAAAGGCTGATCCAAGGATTCATTACAGCTTCTGTTGGTTTTTAGGCCAAAAAAAATGCTCCAGTGAGTTCTCAAAACAGAAATCTGGTTTAAGTCTGGATGGATGGATGGATGGATGGATGGATGGATGGATGGATGGATGGACTAACAGTTTAGATGGATTTCAGATTGGATGATGTGCTTTTATTAATTTTTGATTAATTAAAAAAGAACTTTACTCTTAATAAAAACTAATTTCTTCCTTCTAATGAGGTCTTCTGTCACATTGATTTTATCTTGACATGTCCACAGATGATCTAAGACAAATTGAAGCTCTCCAAAACAAAATCATTGTGTATTTTCTTTCTTCAGAGACATAACTTCACTCTGTAGTTTAAATAAGACCCAGCAGAATTGGACTCTGAACATTGTAGTGGTGACAGGCTGAAACCTCCACCATTAAATCGGCCCAAATGTTCAACACTTTGATTTTCACGCTGTGATGGGAAGCACTGTTAGTAAAACTGACATTTAAACACATTTTCTGCATTAGTTAGGGTCAGTGTAACACAATAATCTTAACAGGAAACAGGATCTCGGTCTAATTAGGCATTCACAGCCTGCTCATTAGCAGAAGTCCTACTTCAGCAGGCACCTTTATTCTGAAGCCACTTGATATGAATCACCATAAACCACTGACTCCATCTCTGGAGATTTGCATCAGAATTAATATCTTAATCTGTTCGTTCAGGTACCAGAAAAGCTGGTACTAAAGTTCTGTATTTACAGATTGATGATGCCAACCATCTACATGAAACATCCTAAAACCTTTTAAGAATTTTTGTGACCTACATGAACAACAGAAGTTAAAGCAAAGTGGTTTAATGAGTACAAAAAGACAGATTTTTGCATCACATTTTAGGACACCTGTCCTGCAGCGACATGAGCTTTCAGAAACAAAGCAAGCATCAAGAACTCCCCTCAGCTGGGTTGACTTGGTCTTCAACTCATTAAATCTGTGACAGACATCTGCTTTGAATCGTTTTATTAAACATGATAAATTTACTCGGTTTAGTGACCCTCGTTTAAAAAGTTTGATATTAGCGTTAGCCTGCCACTTCATTTTCTAAGCCTGTGGTTTATTAAAGAGAAAAATAACAAGTTTGTCCAAAATTGTCATTGACGGACTTTTGACATTTTGTGATTAGTGCTGCATGATGATGACGTATCAAGTGTGCATATGAACCCAGTGGTGGAAGGCGGCGTGGAGCAACTTGTTCCTAGACCAGGTTGTATGGAACTGGTTTGGCTTCTTAAGGTCGGACCTTAAGCAGATCTGAGCCATTTGTAAGGTGCACAACACTACCAACTTGTTTAATCACCGCCCTACAAGACCACCATAAAGCAGAGATGAAAGCCAGAGGATGTGGACTGAGATAATGTGAGTTGTGGTTATCTTGACTGATGATTTGTATAATTTTAGAATATAGTATAACTGATTTACAGTCAAAACATCCTATTACAATTGTCACCTATTAATTAACATATTAATCATTATTGACTAAATTCCATAAATAACAGTGATTAATTATTTTTCCCAGTCCTTTACAGAACTAAAAAGATTGTTGTTTTATTTCACACATGAACTGACCAAAACTTGCTTCTGTTGACTGTGATTCCTCTTCTCTCCAGTTCTAAATACCTCCACRTCTTCAGACTCWCTTCCACCTGCTCCCTACTGTCACCACAGATCACAGTGTTGTTTGTAAACATAACCCACGGGAACTCCTGCCTGACCTCAACAAGACAGGGCTCAGAACTGATCCAAGATGAAATCCCACCTTGAACCCATGTGCTACTCCTCTACCCTCACATACCTCTCCACCACACATGACTTCATCCTAAACTACCAGAGTTCCTCTCTTAGATCCCTTTCATTTAATTTCTCTACATCCATGAAGACAAAGTGCATCWCATTCTGACCTTCTCCAAATGTCTCCATCAATATTCTCAAGTCAAACTKGAGCCACACGACTTTGTAACATCAACAAACAACGCAAGAGTTATCGTCTTTGTCCAAACATTTTTAGTGGCGACACATCATGCTGGTTACGTTGGATACAACAGTGTATATAAGTTGTCACAGACAGTTGGTTTAGTTTGACAAACAAGAACAAACTGAGGATGATGTGTGTGACACAACCCTATACATCCTATTTCCAGGTATTCCATCTTAAAAACAGAAACTTGAAGAGGCACTGTAAAAACGTTGTGCTGAAGACAGCTTAGATCGGACGGATGATTTCTTATTATACTGTCTTTGGAAATGATTGTTATAGAAGCATTTGATGTTTTAGTGTTGGTAGAAGTTTTTTTCTTTCCAATATGTTTAATAGGGCTGTAAAATATATTAAAATGTTGCAATATTAATGTGTGCAACATAAACGTTACAGTAGATGCTGCAGACATAAACTACATACCAATAGTATACAGATTTTGGTAACAAGCTGCRACAGTCATACATGATAATTATCTGACCTGCTTGTTTAGTTCAGTGTCTGACTGGATGCTCCAGTGAAGCATTTTATTTTAGGAACAAAGCAACAGTGCTAGAAGTAAAGTATCGATTGAGTAACTTTAATATCGATACAGTCCGCTATCGATCTAGGACGTTGTTTGCAAACGTTTCTGTGGATTCTCAGTCATCCGGGACATGGAAAACTAAAAGAACAAAGACGAAGCAACTGGACGTCTGTTCTGTAGCTGAAGAGGTGTGGAGCTACAACATTTAAACTGGATGAGACATGAGGGTTTAGACTGAGGTTGCTTTGAAAAGCATCAGGTATGAATCTGTTTTATTATCAGGTTCTAATTAAAAGAAACATGCTACGTAATCATCATATAATGTTTAGGTTCTTACTTGGTAAATACTCTGTAAAGGCACTAGGTATCGGCGAGTACCCACACTGAAGTCGACGTAGTTGTATTCGGTTTGAGAAAAACTGGTGTTGGTGCAAAACCTCACTCTGTTTCCACTGAGTAGCTCCATCAGCTGTGTCCATCATGCTTGTTCRTTTTAATGCCCACTCTACTGTAGAACTGTGACTGTCACATTTCAATGATGTTAAAGTCAGATGAAATGCTACGTGGATGACTCAGACCATTAGGCATGTATCTGATTTAAGTCCATATAGAAAAGTGACCCAGGTCTGATTTATGAAAAATCTTATTTGTGGTGTTTGTAGTGTCATAAAAAAGATCAGGTGTGTGTCCACAGCAGTTAGATTGGGGTCATTTCTGCCTGAAAAGTGAATGTACCCTAATTTTTTTTTAACCATCCTTCCTGAATCCATCTTGTTTTTCCAACAACCTGGCCTCCTGCCTTCCCGAGGAGCTGCATACGGCCCTGCAGAAAGCCTGACTGCGAGTCCACAAGAAACTCTCGCAGATGGCGAAAGACTTGTCACTGTCTCCTCGGTCCTCCCRGCAGAACCCAAACTCCATTCCTGAGGGCTCGGAAAAAGAGGAGCATGTTGCTGATTTGCCCCGAAGCAGGATGACATAGTGTAGGGTGAGCAGGAAAAAAAAATGCTGCAGCAGGGGCATCCCGCTCCATTAGCCCTGAACACGAGCACACATTTCCACACCACAACTAACACACATCCTAATGGAACAGCAGGGGGGGGGGGGGGGGTACTCTGCTGCTGGTCTTTATATAAACTGCAGACACCTTTCCCCCCCTTTTCCCTCCAACTTCCTTCCTATACACGGAGTGTCTCGTCACATCCTATCCACTGAGACACTCAGGTGGACCGGTCCGGTTAGCATGACACCCCGTRGTTAATAAACCCTACACCCATGCAGTCATTCGTCTCCGATTCACATCTGATCTACACGTCCACGCTCGCTGCCATGTCTGCACATCTGCTCATCTCCTCGTACAGTGCTGTGTGTGTCTGGGGAGTACTGTTCATGCTCATCCACACACACACTCACACACGCGCAGAGATGCTAACGTCYGGGCTGTATCCGAAGCAAGGGAGGAAAGGAGATGGGGATCAGGGATGTGGGACAAAAGGAGCAACCAGTCTCACTCTTCCTCTTACCTTCCAAGAGGAAACAGCTCACCTGGATGCCACTGAAGAGCAGACAGAACGCATTCAGGCCAACCTCTCTCCCCGCAAACCAGCTCAAAACATTTCCCTCCCTCCCTCTCTCTTTCTCTCACACACACACTCACACACTCTCCCTTCCCTCCCTCCACAAGCTGGAAATGACAAGATTGTACTATAAGCGTGGGGGGGGATAGGAATCCAAGGCGGCAGGAGATATGAGGCCAAATGTCCTGGGAGATGGAGAGCTAGCGGCTATGACTGGATGCAGGTGGGGGAGTGGGGCGGGGGGCACTGCAGCAGTCAGATGAGAAAAAGAAAAAAGCTTGTTGGTGGCGACTGTCTTCAAACAGGAGAGGCCCCTGTTCTGCTTTAAAAATGGTACAGCCCAGAGGAGTTTAAGGAAGCAGGCAGCTTGTAGAGCAATAGCAGCAGCTATATCAGTTAACTGTAGAGTGATGCAGCCACAACATGATCCTGTCTTCACCTGAGCTCAGCAACACTCACATAACTGAGCCATCAAACCTGGACACTCATTTTGGAGGTGTCTGCTGAAATCAGCCAAGACAGAAAATAATCTGCAGAAACAGAAAGACCTGCAGAAATAACTTTCTTTTATTCAAGAGCTCTGAAAAAATGTAGMCCATTAAAAACTTCCTGTTTACCCCAAGAAATGTGGTCTAAAAAATGTCTCAAATCAAGGAACAACATTAAATCCCTTTAAAATCAGATTTTGTTTTTTTGCTGTGATAATAAAAGTGTTCCTTTTACGTTGTGTTCACTTACAGCTCAAGGTATAAGCAATAATTTTTTCGTACAATGGGTCTCATACAAGAACCATTTGTATGAACAGATTTGTTCTTAAYTTGTGCGTACGAGTGATTTAAGAGAACTTGTGACATTCACCAATTTTCTCGTATTCTTAGAATTTTTTTCAGATACGAACAAAATTCACGAGTGGTCCAGACCTTTGGTATATTTTACGAGCAGTCAGTCTGCTGATATCCAGATGGATTTTCTTCAATAATAACTTCATATTTCATTAGTTTGAAGATATTTCCAGTTCTGAGTGGGGGTGGGGGGGGGGGGGGGGGGGGGGGGGG
>NW_013952471.1:1682983-1684998 GCF_001266775.1 Austrofundulus limnaeus
GTTTTCATTCTGACTTGTTTTTGTTTAAAAAAAATCTATCCAAATGTGCCGTACTTCCCAGACAGAGTCAGATAGAACTGAATTGTGTATAAATATATACTGTACCATTCTGAAAAAATACCAGAATGTACAATACAACACACCTGTATGACACAAATCACATCACATTCCAACAGAACATATCAGATGTATGTAGTTAGTATGAAGGTGATTGTGGCAGAGAATATATGAAGCTAAGACAGGTGCATCCTATATGTTTCAACATTAACATTTTGATATAAGACTATGACCTTTAGAAAAATACTTTTTATTGTTAGGAAGTTCACCTCCCAATCAACGTCATTTTGGACAGCTCCCTTTTACTCAGTACTTTTACTTTTAATACTTAATTTCATAAATATCAGATACTTACTCAAGTAATATTTTCAGAGGAGACTAACTTTTACCAAAGTAATTTTATGGTAAAATACTAGTACTTTTAGTCAAGTATCACTTTGAGGTACTTTATATAAGAATACTGATGCTTCTTATAATATAATGTGCACATTAAAAGGGAGAAAACATTTCTATTTTATTCACACCTAAATTCCTTCTAATAAAAACCTTTTTGTAAAAAGCCTAAATAAAACTTACTCAGCTTTTATTTTTTTTTAGGATTCACTTGTTGCGTTGTAACTCTGCCACACATCAAAAGCCCATAAATGAAGGAACAAGTTTAACCTTATTACAGAAAGCCACTGAGCGATGTCACAAGAGCAAAAAACACAGCATATAAAATTCTATCAAGACACTCAAACACATTTCCCTCATCATAAATATTTGATTCAACGTATCGATTATTCCTGCTGACTGCTGGTGTTTTCAGCTGCTTTCTGTGGAGCTGTGTAGAATCTAATGATCCTTACAGAAGCAAACTGTGCACGTCTTTATTACTGCTGCTTTATTACAGCAGATACTGGAAGTCAGCCTGGGACTGTTTAGACTTATCATCCACTCTTCACCTGGTGCGTGCGTGCGTGCGTGCGTGCGTGCATGCGTGCGTGTGTGTGTGCGCGCGCGTCAGGAACTAAGAAAAAGCTCTAAAAGCTAACAAATGTTACATTTTCGTCTTGGTTTTCATCAAGGATGTCGTGAAAGTCATGGATGATGTCATTCTTTTTGCAGATTCTTTTCTTCATGTTTTTTCTCTCATCTAATCTGGACTGAGCAAATTTTAATTGAACAAAAGGCTTGGAAAACTGAATATCATTTTAGCTGCAAACATACAAATATTTAAACAAAAACTGTCTGCTATCAGTTTCTTTGCTAGAACGGATAGGATGAAATTTGTTTCAAATAACATTTTACCCCTTTGTTATCTAACTTACATTATATTATAGCTGTCCTTCAGGTGTTTCAAGGAAATATAATATATATTTATTAAAACGCTGCTCAGTAGCTTCAGGAAAACAATGCATCATTTTTTATGACATGAAACGAGCTGTGACCATGAAGGACAAAAGAGAAACTCGTCTTATGGAGCGGTCAGGACTGAAAACAGAAACATGGTTGAGGAGGGAAACAAAACTAAAGCATCGATCTCATCTCACTATCGACCCAATACGACAGGGGTCCCCAAACTTTTTCCTGTAAGGGCCACATAACTTTTCCCTTCTCTGGTGGGGGGGCCYGAGTCAGTTTGTAACAGAAAAGGTGTGACAATTGCAGGAGTGCCTAAACGTAAAAAAATATTGTTTTCCAGAAAGCACAATCAAATAACCCTCTCTGGGTTCTTCACAGTATGTATTCTGCTGAGCTAACAGTCCACTTTTTAGCTTTGAGAGTTTGTTTGTTTGTTGTATCATACAGTACTTGTCTTTGTGACGGGATTCATAGTGTCGCCGCTGATTGTATTCTTTGAATACCGCCACCATCTCTTGACAGATGAATAAAAAATAATCGTTTGTCCACTGCAGCTTAAATGCCCTGCATTCTGAATCAGTTTTTATCTTACCTAATCTTTTTGCTATTATTCC
>NW_013952471.1:1685397-1694939 GCF_001266775.1 Austrofundulus limnaeus
GGATATATCGTATCGTGACCCCTCTGTTATGATATGTATCATATCGCCAAATTCTTGCCAATACACAGCCCTAAATACAACAACATGAGTATAAAAGAATTGGAGGGTTCTGCAGCAGTACKAGAACCACAGGAGAACCAGAGAGTACAAGCTCACCTCCTCTCTTCACTCCTTTGCTCTGAATCATCGGTTTMTACTGTTAATATAAACCAGGGCTCAGATGTTTGCTCCAGATTTCAGATGAGCCCAAATGATGTCATCTATTAAACRGAACAAACATCATCCTTTGACTGATMTCATGGGTGATAAGGTACTAACACTGATCACTACTGAACAGAACATCACTTCAAAGATAACAGATCTTTCCCTTTAAATGTTCTAGTTTGAATAAGAAAAATTCTGCCTCCTTTACTTTCTCTGCATCAGGTTTAAAAACAGAAAGCAGTCTGGATGAACATCAACTGAAATCAGTGTTTAATTATATATTTTTTTCAAACAACTAGTTAGAGGTCTACTAACTCCTCAGAGTTATCCTCTGTAACCTTTGACCTAAACCAACAGAAACTGGATCAGTGCTGCCAAATGAGGTAAAGTTGGCTCCAAGATAACTCCACACTGTGCCATGCTATAAACGACAGATCCTGCCTGTCTTCTCCATACCCTGCCCGTCCGACAGCATTTCATTGCTCTCGCTTTCTTTGTCTCAGATGACCTTGACAGGCTGGTTTCTGCAGGAACACGTCAGGTCTACTGTGCTCCAGTCAGGCAGAAGGTGTGAAATCTGAAAGAAGATTGCTCCGATTCAATCTAAACTGAGAGCATTTCCAGGCTGCAGTGGACAGAAATCAGTTAAAACCAGAACATCTGCAGAGGAGCTCATTTCCATTTTAACAGGAATTGTAAACATACAGCGGACACACACTCCCTCTGTACTGCACACACACACACACACACAGACGCACAGGTCAGATGTGAGGGAGGTGTGTGTGTGTGTGTTCCTGCTGCATGAGGAGACTCAGATATATTACATATATATAAAATGCATCAAATAAACTGAGATTAATACACTGTATACAGAGCAGAAAACAAAAAGACGACAGACAGTCCAACACTTCTTGCAGATACTGTGTACTGATACAAGTACCAATCAGTGAAATGAGGTCAGGAAGGATAATAAAAGGAAACTACAGTAAAATAAATTAAATATTAGTATTAAGTTGGCTTTCTTTTGTTTCAGTTAATAAGAATTTATACTTGTTTTATTTATCTACAAAAGTACTCATGCATTTCATGTATATTTATTACATATTTATCTATGCTTATATGTGAAGCATCTCTGGAAACATAATTTCTAATACTGAATTTTTTTTAAACCTCAGAAGTTTCACTGACCTGATAAGAACAGCCCTGCAGTGACATGAATCTGTCTTCTGGGGGTGCCAGTGAGCTCACGGCCCAATTCTTCTTCTGCCGTTTTTCTGTTACTGGACCACTGTTGTCATGTAAAATCCTTTAATCAAAACCTGAAATGCTTTGCATCAAACTGAAGGAGTTTTTAGCCTGAGGTGATGAGCAGATTAAATACATTAAATATTAGAGATAAATGTTTTTAAATGACTTATTAAGAAACTTTAAATAAAATAAAGCTCTGAAGTGAAAAACAACATGTTTTAATATTCTAACAGACCCATGTAGAGCAGGAGGGGATGAAATARTTAAATGTAAACTTCAACGTTTAGCCACAACATTTAAGATTTAACTTTTACATTTAGATTTACACATTTACATTTAGGATTTAATATTAATTCAATTGAAAAATACTTTATTGATCCCAAAGAAAAATTACAGAACACATATTTAATAATTATTTAGTAAAAATTAGCAAATGTAAGAACAGTCAATTAATAAAATGTTGGTGGAATTTTTTAAACTAGGATTTTTTTAGAAATTAAATGTTTTTGTGACATGTTTTAACATTTTTTTTACTCTTGGGGCCCCATATACTTTTTACTACAATTAGAATAAGTTTATTGACATTTTTAAATTTAAGTGCTCAACTTTATCTCATCCCCTCCTGCTGTAAACGAGTCWGTTTGAATACTTAAACAGGTTTTCACTTCACTTCATTTCAAGTTTCTCTCATTAACAGGATATTTCTGGCAGAATATGTGTTTTAACAGCTGTGATCCTGTCAGACTGCAGCACCACACATCATTGGTTATAATAATAAATTACTCTGAAAATGTTTCTCCTCTTCACAACTTTGCTGAGCAGAATTTAAAGCCACTTGGTCACCATTGTTCAGCTGCTCCTCCTCTTCCTCCTGACTGCTGAACTGAGAACATCAGGCTGATATTAAGTGGTACTGGTACTATGGTATTCAATACAAATACACACAGTCAGAATGAATGATACTGTATTATACKGAGGCTTCCCAATCTATTATGGTTCTGTTTCATGACCCACTTTGGTCCTGGAACCAAGCTGTTTGGCAGATGGTCTCACATTTGACTCTAGAATACTTTGGTCTACATCATTTCCAAAGTCTCCAGCATCATTAGTTGCCGAGTTGTCAACCTAAAACCTCCAGACTCTCCACACATGGTCTCCAGGATCTTCATACCTCAGCCCTCCTGAGCCATCATGTCTGCCTCTGAGCCTCTCACATGCCAAACTAAATGGTTCCCTGGCCGCATGCCTGAACTCTGAAGTTTTGGGCCAACCACCCAAATTCTGTAGCTGGTCTGGACAGTTTTTGAGTAAACCACCACAGACTTTTTGAATGGAAGGCCTCAGACAGTCAGGATCGGGAACAGGACCTCCTCCACAATCATCACAAACACCGGAACCCCACAGGGGTGCGTCCTAAGCCCAATCCTCTACACCCTGTTCACCCATGACTGCGTTGCCTCCCACGAGAACAACATCATCCTGAAGTTTGCGGATGACACTGCAGTGATAGGACGCATCACTGGGGAGGATGAAGCAGCTTACAGGAGGGAGGTGGCTGGCTTGCTGTCTTGGTGTGAGGACAACAACATCACCCACAACATCAACAAAACGAAGGAGCTGATAGTGGACATGAGAAAGGAAAGGAGGCCGCACCAGCCGCTGCACATCGGAGACCTTGAGGTTGAGAGGGTGAGCAGCTTCAAATATCTGGGCGTCCACCTCACTGAGAACCTGACCTGGACTGAGAACACCACACAGCTGGTCAAGAAGGCTCAACAGAGACGTTAGTTCCTGAGGAGAGGAAGGAAGTTTGGCATGTCAACAAGGATCCTCAGGAACTTCTACAGCTGCACTGTAGAGAGCATCTTGACCAGCTGCATCACAGCCTAGTACAACAATGCCACCACTATGGGCCACAAACGCCTGCAGAGAGTGGTAAAAACTGCAGAGAAGATCACAGGGACTTCACTGCCCTCTCTGCAGAGCATCTACCACTGCAGGGCCCTCAGGAGAGCAGCCTCAATCATCAAAGACCCAACCCACCCCCAGCATGGACTATTCACACGTCTTCCCTCCGGACGGAGGTACAGAAGTGTGAAATGCATAACCTCCAGATATAAGAACTCATTTTTCCCAAGCACCATCAGACTTCTAAACAGCTGAATGTGACAATTTTCTGACTATTATTACCGCACATGTGCACATTTCAGACTGTTATCTGTTGCACATTTTCACTTTAAACACTGATTGTATTGTTCCCTTTCTTGATGTTATTATTGTATTGTTCCCTTCTGATGTTATTATCTATAGTTTGGTCTCCTTTTTGTTCCAAGTGTGGTCATTTTTTATCCTTTATCCCTTATTACTTTGTTAGTGTCCTTTAAGTGCTTCTTCTTTTTCGTGTGGTTGTCTCCTGGCATTCAGAGTAGTTGGCAAAGTAAGAATTTCATTGCTCAGGGAAACATGTTTTCATCTGTGTATACGACAATAAACACTTTGAATCTTGAATCTTGGACTTAGTCCCCATTCAGAATGTTTCCTGGGCCAACTACCCAAACTTGTTTCTCCTTCCTCCGTCCATGTCAAAGTAGTATTCTTGTTTTAGGATGTTTGCAGCCGTCCCTTAGAAGGGGGGACTGTCAGGATCTCTGTCTGTTTTCTTGTTTTTGCTATTTGTTAGTGTCATATTTTCTTCCTTTCTTATTTGTTTCTTACCAGGCTCTTTCAGAAGACACCCTTGTACCATTACTGACTCATGTTCTGATTACCTCAGTCCATTCAGAAGACACAGAGCCAACTTCTGATAAGGTGGGCCAACATAGTGTTGACTAACATATTCGGGTTCCTAAATCAAAACTTTTGGTTTCTGAGGCGCATTTCTATATTTTGTCACTCCTGGCTTTCCGTATATTTACATCCGGTTGATGTTCAGTGCTAACATTAGCTTTCAATAACAAGTTGTCTGGATCAAAACAAAAGAAACTAAGGAATCTTTAACATTGCCAGCCGACTCTCCACAGAACTTAAAGACAGCAGAGACCATGGCGACTTTTGTTAGCAAAGATTTGTGCTCCTGCGTGGTAGCGAAAACGAAGCAGGTTTTGGCAAGTGGCTCTTATTCAGGCGCTCAAACCAAACTARGGTATGTAAACATCTGACTGAAACTGTTCTCCACCGGCATGTTTAAACGTGTTAAAGATGATATTCTCACAAAATCGTTTAGTTTTGTTACCAATATCATTATTTTTAAACTTTAAGAAACGTCTTAATGAAATCCACAGCGATGAAATTTTGTAGTTGTTTTGATAAGTTATATGTATTAAGTTTTAATATTTTTATTGAACATAACAGAAGATAACATAAAGGTTGTAAGGTAAGGTAAGGTAAGGTAAGGTAAGGTAAGGTAAGGTAAGGTAAGGTAAGGAAAGGAAAGATAAGATAAGATAAGATAAGATAAGCCTTTATTGTCATTGTACAGAGCACAATGAAATTACAGTTCAGAACACCCATTCACAATTCTTCATACACTCAAAAAGAGTGGGCAGAAGTATACTTAAATTAGCCCACCTCTTCTCCTGCAACCTTATTCCCATCACTTCTCATTTATCAAAATAATTATTAATTACTTAAAAAATGGATGCATCCAACAACACTGTCACCTGCAATTCCTTTCTACTTTAAAACCTTTTAAACTTGTGACAGTTTTCTTCCAAGATTAAACAGTGTAAAAATGTTTGTCCTTAAAACCTGTTGATATGTTGAAGAGAAAAAAATGGTGATATTGTATTTTGAGACACAGTTGCAAAATACAATATCAATACCAATAAACATTTTCATCGAATTGAATCAAAATTAATTTTGATTAATCAATTCTGAACTGAATGAATCAAAATCAAATTAATTTAGAGAATTGGCCATGATACCCAGCCCTAGGTGTTATGGATGTCTGAGCCCAGCAGATGTTAAACAAAGAGTTTGTGTTTAATCTTGCAGCATAACTTGTTCTATAAATCTGACTTCCTGAAGGAAAGTGTCTAAAACTGAAGCGACTGTGTTTCTCTCTTAGTAATGATGTCTGCTAAAGGAGACGTGACGACAGCTGCTAACGGACCACACACAGTCCAACAGCTGAGGTCTCATTAAACACGAACTGGAGCTGCGTATTTATCCTCACTGCTCTGATGAACCTGCAGGGTTTAAACACAACCAGGTTCAATCTGATGCTTTTACAGGTTTGTGTTGAACAAAGCTCAGTCATCTGCAAACAGGTTGTGTGGAGCAGGGGTCACCAGGTTTGCTGTTCACAAATGCCCTCCATCGAATATGACTAAGCTGGAGCAAAGGAGAACGGGCAAAACTTTCTGCCACTTGATGTGCAAAGCTGTTGGAGACATACRCTAAAAGACTTGCAGCTGTAACTGCAGCAGAAGGTGGTTCCACAAAGTATTGACTCGTGGGGCTGAATACATTTGCACACCCCACTTTTCACTTTTTTATTTGTACAAATGTTTTGAATCGGTATAATTTTATTTCCACTTCACAACTGTATACCACTTTGTGTTGGTCATACATTCCAATAAAATATATTTATGTTTGTGGTTGTAATGTGGCAAAATATGAAAAGTTCAAGGGGTATGAATACTTTTGCAAGCCACCCGAGGACATCTGTAGTCCACAGAGTCCAAACAATCTAATGTTGGACACCTGAAGACATCCCAGATGTTTACTGCCCTCACCCTAACGGCTCAGGTGTGTAAAAAATTCAATAGTTCTCTCTAAAGTCAGAACTTTGGATTAAAAGCTGTTTTTCTGTACATGACATCAAACAAACTTCATCACAGAAAATGTTTCTGTAGAAAAATGTTTTTCTTCCTGTTTCATAAAATGTAAAGTTTGTTCTCAGATTTCTCAGTCAGACCAGCTCTGATTTGCCTCTAGAATAAAAGGCTGAATCATTTCATTTTCAGGTCAGGTAAACAACAGATGAAGAGTCAGCCTGGTTTGTTTGTTGTCTCCGTCGCAGACCTGAATCAGCTTCATAACAGGATTTATTCAGCTGAGTCACATGATCCAACACACCAGCTGCTGATCCTCTGGCGCCTTCCCTGACCTGGATTTTCTCTGTAGGATTCTGACCATCAAATCCACCTGCAGGTCTGGACGTGTCCCACAAGTCGGTCAGACACAAACATTTGACTTTTCCTGACCTCATGACCCCCTGACCTCGTGCAGCACTGACGTTCAATCTCAGAGTCTGGTCAGAGTCTCTGAGGAGGAAACTCAAGTTTTATACTCAAACTTTTAGAATCTGTGATTCCGGAGCTSAAACTGTGAAACCAGTACAAATGTCCCACAGACTCAGACACACAAACACAGACTCGTGAAACTTTTGGTGACCTTTTTCAACTCTTGTTAATGTTTCTAATGTATGTCTGAGCGTGGTAGCGTGTCAAATCAGGCTGGATCACTCACTGTACAACAAACAAACAAACAAAATCTTGTCTGTAGAAGTTTATCATGACGTTCTGCTCCCAAAAGTTGGAACATTACGTATATTTTTTAAACAAGTAGTGTATTTATTGTATTAACTAAGTGATGAACATCAAACAGAGGACTAACAGAGCAGCCTGGTCTGGTCTGGTCCGGTCTGGTCCAGGTCATCCAGTGTTTTCACACTCAGAGCTGAATCAGAACTCACACTGAATCCTGAACATGGGGTATTTTTTACAAAAAAAAAAGCAGCCAGGTGGGAACCGAAGTGAATCGTGGGGACCACTGTCAGGTCCCCACGGGTCCAAATGCATGTTACAGGTGTGGGGTTAGGTTTAGGACCAAGGTTTAGGTTAGTTTTAGGGTCAGGTAAGTTTCTGTGAGGTTAATTTTAGAGTATATGGTCAGGGTTAGGATATAAAGTCTAAAAAACATGAATGGAAGTCAATGGAAGGTCCCCACAGGGTGGAGAAACAAACGTGTGTGTGTGTGTGTGTGTGTGTGTGTGTGTGTGTGTCACCTTGTTGTTGTTGACCTTGAACAATGCCCCCCACCCCCTCATCGTTAAAAGCAGCCTACCTTTCTGAGGAAAAATGCCATCGATTGACAGGGACAGAGGCGCCACGTCCACTTCATGTCGGCCATGATGAAGATCAGTGACCCAGTGAGGATGAGGAGTCCAGCTGCTGCTGTCTGCACTCCAGCTGTTTATGTGTGCATATGTGTGTGTCGACAAATGTTCAGTGATATTCACACCCCTGCCCGGCCTGAATTCCCCCTGAACTCGAAGCACAGCAACACCCCACCCCCCCACCTGCTGCCTGTGGCTTCCCTCCAGAAGAAAGTTATAAGTTGTCCGTCTGCCCCTCCATCCCTCCATCACTTTGTCCATCTGTCCTTCCATCCCTCTGTGTCTCAGTCCCTCCGTCACTTCGTCCTTCCCTCTCTCCATCCTTGTTATTCAGTGTTTCATCTCTGAGCCTGCAGATCAATAGAGCAGCATCAGCAGCTCAGAAGTGAAACTCAAAGGTAAACAGCCCCTGAAATTATTTTAGAACGGATTATAAACACAGGTTGTCCTGGGGGGAGTGTGTGTGTGTGTGTTAGTGTGTGTGCCCTTGTTTTTGCTACTTMGTGGGGATGATTTTTCTGGAAAACGCAGCCTCGTGGGGACTGAGTGCTCCTTGTGAGGACCAAAGCCCGGTCTGCAGATTCTTCTCAGCGGCGGTCAAACTGCGGCTCAGCCTCGAGGATAAACCTCTGCTTTGTGCTGCTGACGAGCCGCAGAATGTAAATCAGCGACAGGACACGTAAAACGCACAGCGCTGCTGTGGAATTTAAAGAAGAGCTGGAATCCCTCGTCATCAGCGAGCACACCGCTCCACCTGCTCTGCCTGCTGGAGCCTCAGAACTGGGCTGACCTTGCTGTGTCTCCAAACCTGGATCCCTGCCTGCAGGAGACCTGCTTTAATAAAACTAGGAGGTGGTTCTCTWACTAAAGACTAACAGCACTGAACAGAAAGGAAAAGTCAGCTGAAAATGATGACAAACTGACCAGTGTGTGGATYAAAGGAGGCTCGGCTCGGCCAGTAGATGGCATTGAGTCCACTAATGTTCTAATAAACAAAGAACACACTGTGGAAACAAACAGAAAACATCTGGATATCATTTAATATAAAGAAAAGAAAACAGAACGAAGCTGGTGAGAAGAAGGTGTACAACTRTACAACTAATGCCTCACATCAAACTGTTTGTTAAATCTGCACACAAAAAATGAGTTTCTGGAACAATCTGTGCTGATTTTCACACATCTGCTTGTGTTTGTTGCTGCTTGTTTCCAAGCTTTAGAAGAAATGGATGTTTTGACATGTTGGTGACAGCTGGACAGAACTTCTGCTGCTCCTCTGATGGATCAGCTGGCTACTGGCAGAAATGCACAATATTCATCAGAACAATTCTGTGCTGTGTACCATTATCAGTAAGTTCTTTTTTTTCACGAGTCAACAAAGTATATGAAAGTGGTTATCAAATCTACCAAAACCAGAACTAAATTAAATCAAATCCAAATTATTACCATTTCAATAAGCACAGTTACATACAATCCTTCTTCAACTGAATAAGAAAAYAAAATGAGGCGGGTTAATGTGAAAAAACAGTTGCCAGTTTCTTCAAGGTTCCTACAGCTTAAGGTAAGTTAAATTTAAGAATTTATGACTTTTTAAGACCTCTTTAATGCCACTTGAAATGAAATTTAAGACCAATTTCACAATAAACACAAATGGGAGAAAAAAAAAAACAATGACAATTTTACCCAAATGGTCATTTTAACGCAAAACTAGCTGCAAGAGGCATTCTATGAATTATTTAAAAAGACCAATAAATGTTACCAGTTATTAATATTTGAGATGAATTACAATCATCCTACTTACTGTTAACATTTTTAAGGCCTGTGAAAGATTGATTTAAGACATTTTAATGCTAATTAAGGCCTCTATTTTGGATTGATGAAATCAATGTCTTTTAAGACTTTTTAAAGGCACAGTGTGTAGGATTTTGGCAATTATTTTAGCTGAAATTGAGATAATCACTAATGACAATAA
>NW_013952471.1:1696180-1701248 GCF_001266775.1 Austrofundulus limnaeus
TTCTTCAACAGACAACATGAGTCACATGTTACCATGTTGCTCCCAAGACTTATCATTGACATTCCACAGCTGTATTTGGGTTCATATACTGTACTGTCACCAGGTGGATAAGTGACACACATATGAACAAAATGTGCGACAGCTTTCACCCTCAGCTGTTAACATTAACGTTGATCAATAACATTTACGTATAGACCTCAGTTAGTGCCTCTAAATTTAGCCTATAAATTAAGCAAGTGCTAATCCACTAATAAATTCTAAAATTAGCAAAAATCCTAAAGCACTAATCAGGAAATTAGCTACCCTATTAGTGCTTTAGGGGAACTGTACCCACCACTGGTAAAATGGACCAATGAAGTGTTAAAGAAACAAAGATCAGCCCGGATTCAACTTGGGACCTAAATGTAGACTGAGAGGACAAAATCAGTTTTTTTCTTTTTTTTACCACTTCAGTAGAAAGCAGAACTGAATATGTTTCTTAACTTCTTCATCATCAGAGACCGACAAAATCAGTTCCTGAGCTGAGAGTCAGCAACCACAGCTGGTTTAGTTTTAGGATTATGACTAAACTATATTAATCTGGAACATGTCATGCACGCAGAAGTGGAGTCAGTCTGATTCAGGACAAAATTCCAACAAGCTACAGTTTATAAGTCCTGGTCCAGGTCTGGTTTTCTGCRGCAGCAGAGTCACTTTGAGGCTGCAAAGATTAAACATTGTACCTTTATATGTGGGCTTAACAGACAGAATTAACAGGATTATCAGGTGGGTTTTATTAGAAATAATAAAGATTTCAACCAGTTGAGGGGGAAAAAGGCAAAAAAATACTGTTTAAAAATACAAATATGAAACATTTCAGAACTTTTTGATGCCAGATCTGAAATGTTTTAACACCAGCTGATGAAGCTGCTGATTTCTTTGTGCTTCTGCCAAGGAGAGAGAGGGAGACAATGTGGGCGGAGCAATAAAATTATGGGCAAAACATGAGGTTTGTAACTGATGCTCTGGTTGTTTAWAACAGCAACATGACTTTCTGACCTCTGGATCAGAAACACTCAGAACTCAGAACAATTTAGAAGAAAATTTCCAATTTTTTTGCAATCTTAAGTCTCCATTTARTCTTCTAATAGAATGTCCCCCTTAAAAACTAAATGAATAACTGACTCAGTTCAGTATTTGTCTTAAAACAGACACATGATAKTTTTAAACRCTTCTTTTTCACATTAAAATCCTTCACTRTGGGTCTTTATAAAGTGGAACTGCAATGCTTTGGTCTGAATACTTCCTTCCTTATTGTAACTCCACAAGCCCCTCTTTCACCCCTTTTCTGAGGTSTCAGATCAACTCGTTCTGASGCTGTCTCTTTAAATCCTAACATGGAGCTTCACACTCCGTGTATTTAACAGCTACAAAAGTGGATTCAGCAGGATATGACCCCTTTAATAATGTAACTGCATAGATTATTTGGCTGCTTCTCTTTGGGAGGAGGTAGAGGAAAATTCATCCAGGATGATGTAACTCCTGATCCACTCAGCAGCTGCTCGGAGAAACATCAGAAACAGCAACTCAGTTTCTTAGAGAATATGTACGAAAAGTTTCCAGCAATCCAACAAACCAAGCTTCTGCATCACACGGCGATGGAAACGATGAGAAGGCAGGTGTGTGGTTTGAAGCAGGAGGCAGGCTGTGGGTTTGATCGCCATGCAGGAGATTATTCTGAGGCTTGCTACAGCTCGCATCATGCTTTATGAATGCAGTTATTGGAAAAGAAATCTGTGTGCAGCCACAAAAACCATCTCCAAGCTAATAAAATCCTGCAGACTCAACAGTGACGAGTGCAGGTATTGAACCCCACGGAGGCCTTTCTTTATGTGACTGAAGGAATCTCTGCACCGACATTAAATAGCTGCAAGTTTCATGTCTCCGTGCTCCTGTAAACTCTTTTTTTTAGACATTAAACTTTTAGGGAAATTTATCAGGGAAAAAACACATTGAGGTTTCAGCTGAGACAAATAAAAAAACATCTTAGCTCTCAGTTCATACTGTAGCTGGTTTGCTTCTAAAATCGGCCTCAGGTGGAGGTAAACTGTGTTTTATCTGACGTTAGATACGGGGAGGTTGGAGCTTCCTGCAGAAAGCAGCACTCAATGAGGATGAAAGAAATCCTTTGTTACCAACCTGGATTCTGCAAGAAAGCCTGTCAACAGAACAGCATTTASAGCTTTGTGCTTCAGAAAGAAAAGACTGTCCTCAGAGTGTCTCAGTCCTCACTGCAGCATCACTGCAGCATCACTGTTAATGTGCTCAAATGAGAGCATTGAGATGGATTTATCAGAAGAATCTATTTTTACTTTTAGTTTTATGATAAGTTCATTTGGATGAAGTCAAAATTCATACAGATCTAATTTATTCATGTTGATAATTTGCTTCTGAAAAACACAGATCTCTCAGCATGAACTAAGAGAAGTGAAAGAGGAGCACCTTGTTTCCTGTGTACTCTGGTATGTTCTGGTGTACTRTGATGTACATATTATTGTACTCCATTATACTCTGATGTGTACTGGTGTACTCCTYTATACTATGTGTTATGGTGTACCCTGGTGTACTCCAGTGTGTACTCTGGTGCATCCTGGTAGGTCCTATTATACTTTGGTGCATCCTGGTGTACTATGGTGTGTCGTAGTGTACTCTGGTGTATCCTGGAGTACTCRGGTGCACTCTGGTGTAGTCCAGTGTACTCTGGTGTACCCTGGCGTAATCTGGCATACTCCAGTGTACTCTGGTGTGTCATGTTGTACACTTGTGTACATTGATGTACTCTGATGCATTCTGGTGTACCCTGGTATACTTTGGTGTACTCTTGTGTGGCCTAGTGTACACTGGTGTACTCTGGTGTACTCCAGTGTACTCTGGTGTGTCCTAGTGTACTTTGGAGCATCCTGGTGTACTCCGGTGTACTCTGGTGTGTCCTAATGTACTTTGGTCCATCCTGGTGTACTCTGTTGTACTCTCGTATGTCATAGTGTACTCTGGTGTGTCGTAGTGTACTCTGGGATACTTAGGTGTATCCTGGTGTACTCCAGTGTACTCTGGTGTGTCCTAGTGTACTTTGGTGCATCCTGGTGTACTCCGGTGTACCCTGGTGTGTCCTTGTGTACTTTGGTGTATCCTGGTGTACTCCAGTGTGTACTCTGGTGTGTCCTAGTGTACTTTGTGCATCCTGGTGTACTCTAGTGTACTCTGGTGTACACTGCTGTAGTACGGTGTACTTTGGTGTACCCTGGTGTAATCTGGCATACTCCAGTGTACTCTCGTGTGTCATGTTGTACACTTGTGTACATTGGTGTACTCTGATGCATTCTGGTGTACCCTGGTATACTTTGGTGTACTCTTGTGTGTCCTTGTGTACAATGGTGTACTCTGGTGTACTCTGGTGTGTCCAGTGTACTTTGGTGCATCCTGGTGTACTCCGGTGTACTCTGGTGTGTCCTAATGTACTTTGGTCCATCCTGGTGTACTCTGTTGTACTCTCATGTCATAGTGTACTCTGGTGTGTCGTAGTGTATTCTGGGATACTTTGATGTATCCTGGTGTAATCCAGTGTACTCTGCTGTGTCCTAGTGTACGTTGGTGCATCCTGGTGTATTCCGGTGTACTCTGGTGTGTCCTAGTGTACTTTGNCCTGGTGTATTCCGGTGTACTCTGGTGTGTCCTAGTGTACTTTGGTGTATCCTGGTGTACTCCAGTGTACTCTGGTGTGTCCTAGTATACTTTGTGCATCCTGGTGTACTCCAGTGTACTCTGGTGTACACTGCTGTAGTACGGTGTACTTTGGTGTACCCTGGTGTAGTCCGGTGTACTCTGGTGTATCTTTGTGTAATCCGGTGTACCCTGGTGTACTCTAGTGTGTCCTAGTGTACTCTGGTGTACCCTGGTGTACTCCAGTGTACTCTGGTGTACACTGCTGTAGTCTGGTGTACTCTGGTGTATCCTTGTGTACTTCCGTGTACCCTGATGTACTCTGGTGTGTCCTAGTGTACTTTGGTGTATCCTGGTGTACTCCAGTGTACTCTGGTGTGTCCTAGTGTACTTTGTGCATCTTGGTGTACTCCAGTGTACTCTGGTGTACACTGCTGTAGTACGGTGTACTTTGGTGTACGCTGGTGTAGTCCGGTGTACTCTGGTGTATCCTTGTGCACTCCGGCGTACCCTGGTGTACTCTGGTGTAACCTTGTGTACTCCGGCGTACCCTGGTGTACTCTGGTGTATTCTTGTGTACTCTGGTGTACCCTGGTGTAATCTGGCATACTCAGGTGTACTCTGGTGTGTCCTAGTGTATTTTGGTGTACTCCGGTGTACTCAGTGTAAAGAATGGGTGTTTTCAGGTGAGTATTTCAGTAAAACTGAGAATCAGTGGATTCTGTTCATAATGAAATTTTCTCAGTGGTGATTTATTTTTCTAGGTGTGACTGGACTTTGACACCACTGTGTTCTGTGTTCTAAATGTTTAAATGTTGGATAGAACTCACTGATGGATTAGCCTCTATCATCTCAGCTGTCTGTTTAATATTCAGCTCTGTGTTTGCTGTATTTCTGAAGGGGAGCGTCTGAGACCACCATCACATATCATCTGTGTTTATGTTGTTACGCTTGTTGCTTTGATTTAAATGAGGTCTGAATGAAGGGGCAGAATGTGCCGTGGCCATCAATCAGGGCTGATTAGCTGCTTTAATAAAGGCAGCAGCTGCTGAGCACCGTTTAATCACTGGTATCTACAGGAGAGCTGGGCGCCTCCGGCTCTGTGGAGAAACCTGCAGCCTACACCTGCCTTTCTGCATCCGTCTTCATCTGTGAAATGTTTCACGTTAAATAACTGGATCTGGATTTAAAGAAAAATCAGTTCAGGCTGCAGTCTGTGTTAAAGGAACATGATGAGTAGGGCTGTGTATTGGCAAGAATTTGGTGATACGATACATATCATGACAGTGGGGTCACAATACGATATATCCCGATATATTGCGATACTGTAAGCAAGGCAATATATATTGTAATTTTTTTGTCCAAAAAT
>NW_013952471.1:1702201-1706101 GCF_001266775.1 Austrofundulus limnaeus
GAAATATTACTGATATTTATAAAAAGGTTGTGCACATTTTTTTAAATAACACATAAAAGTCTGCAATTTCAGCATTAGTTGAATCTTATTATCTTATATTATTTCACTTAAATATCTAATATGTCTAGTTTTATCCTCCTGAGACCCAGAAGAACCTATTTCAGATACTTGGAATGAAACTGTGGTGAAGTCGATTAAGTGCAAAAGCGGCCTGCCGTACAAGTGAGCTTCCTCGTCCTGCTGAAATGATCTACAGCTCAGAGTAGACCGACTGTTAAATTAACAAGATGGACGAGCGAGCAACCGTCCACATCTTGTTTTCATCTCCAGCTAACAAGAAAGAACTGTTTTTCACACTCCGATCTGGGTAAAAAAATAAAATAAAAATAAACTATGGTTGTTTCACTATGCGTATGCGTGTGCGTGTATGTACAGATTTTTGCTTCATGGTGGGTACAATTATTGACCATTTCCCCAGTACACACTGCCAGGTGAGGTTAGGGTTTGGGTCAGGTGTGTAACCTACCTGGGAGGTTATGGTTGGCTATAGAATTGACAGGGAAAAGAATGGAAACCAATGCAAAGTCCCCATGAGCATAGAACAGCAGTGTGTGCGCGGGAGGTGTGGAGCGGAGCCCGGGAGCAGAGCGCAGTGTTGTTAGGAGAGATGGAGACTGTCGGCGTGCGACCATTGATACTGCTGGATTATCTTTTATGGAACATGGAAACTTTTTTTCAATGGGCGACCGCTCCCCCTCCCCCTCGAACGATTGGTCGCACCAGTGCGACCGGACTTTRTTTTAGTCGCACTATTAGGAAATCAGGTCGCATTTGCAACCAAATTGGTCGCACTCTAGAGCCCTTTATCTGCCTCATTCTTTTTACTTGGCATTAAAATATCAAGATAATAGTTTTATTTATTTATGATATGTCTCAGAGCCTGTTAGCCATGCTAAGTTCGACCACCCCCCGTCGCTCCCTCCTCTGGTGCCCACACATGCAGGGAGAGAACATGCTAAATAATTTCAGTTTTCAATCGGTCCGCTATCATTTGAAATCCTCCCTTTCTCTCTGCTTAACGACAGCAGCAGTGTTTCACTTTTTAGTGATTACAGTATGTGTTTCAGCTCTTCATATTAACTGTTGGCCTGCTGGAAATCTGACATCCATCCAGCGAGTCTAACAAGCAAACCTGTATTCATCCCAGATGATATACAGCTGGCTTGAATGAGCCACCTTGTTATAGCGTGGCTTGGTGTTTGTGCAACAGGCCTCTGCTGGCATCTGACTGCTGACTGTGATGGAGCTCTGTGTGTATCTGCAGRGCATGTCATTTACATCTCCTGGTTAAGTCTTTTGAAGTTTACCATCACGTGTGCAGATGTGTCAGAGCTGACAGCTTCCTGTCAAATGATTCAAAACAGATTTTTAACCACAAGTGTGAAAAGCCTCAGAGTGTTGAATCAAAACACATTGATCATCATCATGTTGTGAATAAAGGCTAATAAGTTATAGACAGAGGGTTTGTGTATCAAATGAATCAAACTGTTGGCAGTATAAATATGTAATTATACAGCACTAATCAACWGGAAAAGGAACAAGCACAACATCCGTATTGTCAAAGTAATAAAAAAGGCAGACTATTTTTGTTGAAATCCCAGCTATATTAATAAATATATTGGTGTATTTCTACACAAACGCTGTCAAAATGTATCGTTCTGTTTGGGAAGCAGATGGCAACATGTAGCGTGCAGCATATGTATAAACACGATACACATGGATTTTATTTTGAAATCAGAAGTTTGAAAAGGACGACAGCGATGCAGTTTCAACTGTGTTTGGAGTCCGTCTTCCACAGAACGAATTCTTTTGCTCTGAAGTCCACATTTATCACTGGATTTATCTCGGGATCTCGCATTTCCTGCACACGATTCTCAGACCTCCTCTGCGCTTCGCACCGGAGCGGAGCAGACGTTGTGTAAAGTGGAGTGCATACGAACGGCTGCGACCTGCGCATTGCAGCGGAGCAGAGCCACATCTAACATAAATTAGTTATTAGAAACAGTTTTACTAAATATCATTTTATTAAATCGAATTTACTGAATCAAAGTGACTTAAATTTATGTCTTTTTACTGGGTTCACTTGGTTTAATGAATTTAAAGTGAATAGAATCTAAATAAATAAATCTCAGTTTTATGAGATTCTGTTTAAATTACATGAATACTACCACACTGCTGCTAATGTAAATATTTTAAAAGGTCAAGAACTGATCCATCTATCAAGACTTCCCATGATCCTACCTGAGACTACTTGACCGGTTCTGACGTGACWTTAATGTCTGTCCAATCAAAAACTGGTTGCTGCCGTCCAACAATAMGTTTTGTGACTTATTATGGGATGCAGACTGGAATAAAAAGCTGGAGAAGTTATTGAATATCAAACCGTGATGTGTTTAGAATGATTTTTTTTAACAATAAGGAAAATATTTAAGCTTGTGGAGTCTGATGAATCCTTGTGTTGGATGTGATGAACCTGAGGGTCAGCAGGACTGTTAGACTTTAGTCCTGCTTCACCTGAAATCCACTCCAGACAATGAGCAACTTGAGTGACTCTTATCAGTCCTGTTCGCACTGCAGCACCACTGCAGTCCTCTTCACTGTTAAACCCATCTTAATACTGATCCAGTGTCTCATTTCCAAAAATCATCTCTCCATAACATCTCGTGGTGCGCGGTCAGGGTCCATTTCCTGCCGACACACATGAACCACACTGAACCTGGGAACATATGGGAGAACAGTGAAGCCTTCAACATGATGGATGTGACATCACATCACCTCGTGCTTCAGGATGAAAGGCTGACTTCTCATCTTCATTTGCATTTCTGTACCTCAGCAGTATTTAACCCATTAAGCTTTGTTCTGGGCTCATTACTGGAGGTTTAATGAAATACAGGTTGGGACCAGTAATAATGTTGCATTCCTCGATGGAATGCATATACCACCCACCTTTCACGGAAAACTTTAGACTAAGATCATCTTATGAGGAGAAATGACCGAGCTGTAACCACTTTGGTCGAACCTTGAAATGAGTTCATGTACAAGATGGCTCAGAGTATGTGCTGAAACACGTCTATGTTAAATACAGTATCTATAAAACTGGATGAGTTGTAGCCAGGTTTATGTTTGCTAACATCAATTACTTGTGGCAGCCATCTTGAATTAAGTTGACATCAGTTCAAGCATTACTTTCTGATTTTTAAACATTTTTATTTAAATTTGTGAGACATCTTGGTAACAGACAAAAACACAACCCCTCCACCCCAACACAAACTCACACACACACCTCACCAATAAAGCAGAAATGCTATCTCTGATGCTACGACAGTTAGACACCTTATGGTTCAAATTCACAGTTTACAATTCAATTCAGAGGGCAGTGATGTGATGATAAAACATTTACTGATGCGTTCATAATCGCACCTCAAACTAAATCCAGAGTTTAGAAACAAAACATTTTTGCTCTAAACTGCATTATGAAATAGTTTATAGTTGTCTAATGTGAAAAAATCAGTTTTGCTCATGTTAATTTGAGCGGCCACTTTCAGAGATGGTGACTGTTCTGGCAGAGTTACTGGAGCTGTAGTCGAAACATGTGCATTTTTACATCGCCTTAATTTTTTCTTCACTGGGCAGAGTACACACATTTTGAAACTGATATATACCGAAACAAAGTCCGTTCTAGTCCCATTAATTTTTTATTTTTAATGAAAGGTTAGTATTTATATATGGGTAAAATAAAATGTTTAAAAAATGTCACCAACACATTTTTAATTATTTATCTCACTTTTAAGTGTTAAAAATGTCTCCAATATTTTGTTATTTAGCTCACTGTTCTAACAA
>NW_013952471.1:1707587-1709126 GCF_001266775.1 Austrofundulus limnaeus
TGCAGATTTACAAACCTGCTAATCATAGAAATGAGAAGCACTGAGAATCATTTTATAATTCCATCACAGACCTCTGAGTTTTAATCATATTCTATGATGAAGGCCTAAAGATGCAAATCCAGAAGAAATGTGGATGTTTTTGTCCCTAAACTTTACAGAAGCTGATCTACATCCAAACCCTGGTTGTTCAGCATGGTTAAACAGTAGTCCTGCAGCTGCACCTCAGAGTTCTGCCTTTTGAGTTTTTCATGATGAGATTAATATTAAATCATAATCAAAATTAGCCATTTTTACAACCAATTCAGAATCCATCACATCAGCATCATGATGCATCAAACAACAGATTACAGCCCCCACCCCATCACATAGGTCCTGACGCTGATCATGATGCCTGAAATAAGATCCGTGTCCAGTTTCCTCTTAATTTGGTGACGGCAGCCTACAGAGCTAATTCTCACATGGCATTAAAAAGGATGCTTAACAAAAACAAAACTAAAATCCCTCTGCATTAAGGACTCCTCTTCAGAAATGTGAGTGCTGAGTGAAGGGTTTAAAGGTCATCCTCAGATTGGGAGAATTTTTWAGCTGAGCTCTCGCAGGCTCACATGCTGATTAGCCAGCAGCTGTCACCAATCAGACTGTTGGAGCCAAACAAACAGCCGAGGTGAACTGTGACAGTCAGTCAGGCTTACTGTCGTATCTGTGGTCATGTGAAGGGAAACACATCCACAGCACTCAGAATTAATGAGTTCACTCAAGCTAAACGATGTTTTTACTGCAGCTTATCTCATCTATCCTAATCTTACCATCTCTCTGTGTTCCTGACCTCAGTCACAGACTGCAGATTAACATGAGTCTAGAATTAGTGACGTCATCGTGGAACTTTGGTTTTACTGATGTCAGTTTTAAAAGAGACAAAAGTTGAATTAGCTTGTAGAGTGAAGAGCCTTCAGGAGCTGGGCTGAGACAAACACTGTGACTAACTAACAGAAGACAAGTCAGTCAAATACACACACATCTTAAATCTGCAGCACTCTGTCAGTTGGTGTCACATATAAAAAAAGGCAATAATATTACAGTTTGAGGCGGTTTAGTAATTCAGTTCTATACCTTCAACCCTGGTCCTATTTGCCCACTGTACTGAATGCTTTACGTGTTTCTCTGCTTCAACCCACTTGCCTAAAATGAAGGAGTGACTGGCAGACTTCTGCTAAACTTGATGACATTCTGAGTAGACCATTTAATTACTTGAATCAGGTGTGTTGAAGCAGGGAAACAGCTAAAATCATGCAGGATAGTGAGTAAAAGAAATAGGGTTGAAGACCTCTGAAATAGTCTATTTATCCAGAACCAATTCAAAACAAAAGTCATCTCAGTCCAAAAACATTCGGACAGAAAATGACAATTAGTAAAAGTTATTTATCCAAGGAAAACAGCCGATTGTGTTAAATCCTCACTTCATCTCAGGCTACGTTCACACTGCAGGTCTTAATGCTCAGTTCCGATTTTTTGAAAAAATCCGATCTTTTTGTGTGAACT
>NW_013952471.1:1710126-1723344 GCF_001266775.1 Austrofundulus limnaeus
ATACGAACATGTTCTTGCATGAGGCCCATTGTTTTTTTTTTCTTCTTAAAGTCACTTTTTCTTGGAAGTTTGTAAGGAATATCAACGGAAGTCATATGGTACAGTTTTGGATACATTTGTGCGTGTGCGTGTGCGAGTGCGTGTGCGTGTGCGTGTGTGTGTGTGTTTCCTGAAGAACTTAAAAAAATGGTTTAAGCAATTATTTTATGAAGGTGTTGTAATGTTTATTTTCAGTGACTTGCGTCAAACCGAGGACTTTGCATAGACTTCCATTCACTTTTGTAACTGCATTTATGCCAACTGCAGACATTTTCCCCAACCCTAACCCTAACCATAATCCTAACCCTAACCTGAACCAAAACTTAATTCACATCATTCCTCTAAACCTAACTAGTAGAGTGCAGTAGAGCTACAAAAAAAGTGAGGATCAGGAAAATGTCCTCATTTTGTTGGCTAAAAACACATTATAGTCCTCACTCGAAACAAGCACACACACCTGACAGCGGAGGACATTTTTTGCCTCGAATACACCAGGAGAAAAAGGAGCAAAGAGATCAAACGAGGAGCCATGTTGAAGTGATTTTCAACACTGGGATCAGCTGGCTGCACCAACACTGACCTGACTCGTCACCATTCAGTCTAAAACAGACCACGTTAGGATACCCAGTCTGCTCACTGTCAGTTATGATGRAAAACTCCACAACAGAAGAGACAAAGTAAAGGTCTAAAATGAATCTCTGTACTGACTCATCTGTCAGTGGTGTGTAGAGTTTTAAATTGGAAGCATGGCGTGAGGAAATGTGTGAATTCCTGACTGTAATTACTGCCAGACAAGTTTCAGAGCAAAACCCAACATGTCCCTGAGTGTGACCTCACATTATCACACTTCTATTCAAACATGATAAACTTCACAGGGAGAAACGTTGGAGGGTGTCAGTGCAGGTACGGACTGAAATCCAAACATCCATCGACTTTTAAAGCAAATTTTATCTTGGAACTTCTTTTTAGAATATGAAAGAACCCTTTTATTTTGAAGAGTATTTGTGAGCTTTATTTTGAAGTATCAGGTTAGAGCCCCGTCCTGTTTGTCCTTTGTTTTCTGACTTTAAATCTTGAATTCTGCAAACAGTCTWACCTGATTCTCTTTTACATAAAAGRTTTGTTTAGAGACAAAATGAAGAATGAATTGCAGGATTTATGGCGGCAGCAATAATATAAAATATTTTTTTAAAAAGCCAGTTGAAGCCAGTGACAGAATCGGCTGAGTCACTGATGGTCACACGTGTTGAGTGTTTTATGTAGGAGATTATAACACAGGTGCTGAACTCCGGTCCTCGAGGGCGTGTTTTCTTGTTTCCCTGCTCAAGCACACCTGATTTGCATGAGTGGATGATTAAAAGTCTTCTCCAGAATTTGTAGAGGTAATCGAATCACTGAARTGAGTGTTCTGGAGCAGAGAAACAAGGAAAACYTGCAGGGAAAAGGACCTCAGTTTGACAACCTTGTGCTTAAAGATGCTTCACCTCCAGTTTTAAAGATAAAATTCTGGCCTCGGAAACAACAGAAGACAATGAAAGTTTGGGTGTTCACTGCATTCTGGGAGAATTAAGAGAGAAAACCTGAAGTCAGATCAGTTAGACATGTAAACATGCAATTGTAGATTATTCTACACTTACAGCAGAATATTTAAAACCAAGTTTGTCATTTGTGGAAACTATTTGATTTTTGAAACTTCAACAAAGGCTGTTTTCAGCACGTTTTATGCATCTGGACCACACTAGACCTGCTTTCAGAAATGTTAGCTTGTCAAATTAGGCTAAAWGATTAATGATAAAACATAAAAGTCTTTATTTCTCCCCGTGGGGAAACTGATTTGTGGTAGAAGAGCAAGTACAGGCATATCTTACCCACCACTGAGCATCTTACGCAATCTTACACAAAGCTACAACACAAGATACAACAGGAAATCAGAGACCAGTTGGCATTCTTCATTTACACATCATACATTCAAATATTTAGAAACGTGATAGTTTGTGGAACAAATGAAACRTTTGATCTGTTCTCAGTAAAGAGAGGAAGACAGAACCGTCCCCCAGATGGTAAAAGTTTGAAGCGGTAAGCAGAGGTAGCTTTTGTCAATCATAGTTTTTATGCCTTGTTGATCYCTCTCCATTCTGGGTAATGCAATTCTAAACAATTTCCTTCCTGTTGTCACTGCTTTTAATAGCATTTTTCTGGGTCACKGAAGCATTTCCAAACCAACAAATGATACAGAAGGATAATGCACTCGCTGTCACGTTCCCTCGTCCTGACCACACATACTTGCTCATCCCCACACTTGGCCCTCGGTGTCTCCTGGCCACTTTGTTGACATTTTTCAAATCTGCCTTGGTGGGGATTTGAAACTAAAAATCAGAAGCTTTTTTCACACATGCCAACGTTTGAGGGACACCTGTTTGTGTTAACAAGGAGCAGTTGAGTGAAGCAGTTATAGGGGGTGGTCAGGGGGCATGCTCGCCCACTATTAAAAAAACATCTACTCAATTACAATCAAATTATTAATAAAACTAGCATTTAGAATGAACTTTATCTGAAATCATAATTAAACCTTAAATTACCCTTTTTTTTACCACACTGAGCACCTTGAGTTACTTTTTACTGCATCATTATTTTATCACAAAACATCCTCTGCACCAAATAACATCATGCAGTAACAAAGTAGCGTATACATAAGTTCAGGTCCTTTAGTATCTGCAGCACGATGCTCTTCATGTTCTATCAGTCATCAATGGCTATCCATCTTCAGTGCAGTGCTGTGCTGCGATGAAGGTGAAGGACTCAAACAGACTCAATAAACGTATAAAACAAGCTGAGTCAGTGGTTGGGATCAGGCTGACTCCACTGGAAGAGGTGGTGGGACACCGAACGCTGAAGAAGATCAGAGCCATTAAGGAAAATGTCTCACATCCCCTTCACAGTATGGTGGATGGCCTGAGGAGACGCTGTAGTCAAAGATTGCTGCAGCCCTGATGTGCTAAAGAGCACTATAGCAAGTCTTTTCTGCCTGAGGCTGTCAGATGAGCCTCCAGAGTTGTGCGTTTTAAATTATGAATAGTTTTAGCAATCTATTGAGTGATGTGTGTGTGTCTTTAAAGACTATTACTGCTCATTGTTATTTTGTTTTATTATTATCGTTGTGTGTTTTTTATTGTTTTTATTTTTATTATTGCATGCTATACTGGGACAAACAAGTTTCCCCCCTTTGGGGATGAATAAAGTATTATCTATCTAACAAAGCAGCTTAGAAACCCACATAATAAGTTACCTTCATAAACCTGAGCAGGTTACAGGTTACAGGTTACAGACTAAATCAACAAAATGAAGTTAGAAAATCTTTATAGAACAATGTATTTGTTGAGTAAAAATACTCTTACAAAAGAACAAAAAACATTTGAGGAACTTATTACCTCCGCCAAGGGAGGAGGTAATGTTTTAGGGTGCATATGTCTGTCTGTCTGTCTGTCATTCTGTCTGTCTGTGGACAAAATTACTCAAAAACTTGTGGATGGATTGTCATGACATTTTTACCACATGTGGGTATTGGCCAAAGGAACACACCACTAAATTTTGGTGATGTTCCGGATCACGATGCGAACACTGTGTCATTACGTCAGACACATGTCTGTAGACAACAGAAACTACAAGTCGCAAACTCGCTGGGACTACACATCCTAGGATGTCTACTATCGGGATTATTCTGTTATCAACTAGTATTGGCGATGTTACATGTTCTCTGGAGACGTAGAGAAAAAAATGTGATTCTCTTCATGCTACGGGAATAACAGGACACCGACAGCGGGTGAGGGTCCAGCTGTAGCCGAGTCGAAGCTGGTACCGGACAGCGGGAACAGCTGATCAACCATGTGAGGTACCCCCTCCAAATAAGAACTTTATTGTGTGATTATTCAGAAGTTGGTGGGAGTGTTTGTTTGTGTTGAAAGTGCTCAGACGCTGTATTTTGCTTCAACCACTCATTTCAAAAAAAGAAAAAGGCAAGTCGCTTCCAGAGCCGACTGTACCAGGAAGCAGCGATTTATAAAAGATAGTCAAACAGTTAAAAACTCATAAAAGGGGATAAAACAGACGTTTTACACAGTGGAATCTGACTGATGAAAACTTTGGAGCTTAATCCGAGACCAGTTTGTGAATGAAGAACATCGGGTGAAACGTCTCTGACTTTTTTTCCCGCATTGGACTCCACCGGGAAGAAATCCCGTGCATACTGCCTACTTACAAGCGGGTAAAATAAGTATTGAACACGTCACCATTTTTCTCAGTAAATATATTACTAGAGGTGTTAATGACATGAAATTTTCACCAGATGTCGGTAACAACACAAGTGATCCATACATACAAAGAAATCAAACCATAAATGTCCAGAAATGAAGTTATTTGTAATTATGTGGAATGGCACAGGGAAAAAGTATTGAACACACTTACTGAAATTTATCTAATACTTTGTACAAAAGCCTTTGTTGTCAATGACAGCTTRAAGACGCCTCCTGTATGGAGAAACTAGTGGCATGCATTGCTCAGGTGTGATTTTGGCCCATTCTTCCACACAAACAGTCTTCAAATCTTGAAGGTTTCGTGGACCTCTTCTATGAACTCTGATCTTTAGTTCTTTCCATAGATTTTCTGTTGGATTCAGGTCAGGTGATTGGCTGGGCCATTCCAGCAGCTTTAGTTTCTTTCTCTGAAACCAACTGAGAGTTTCCTTGGCTTTGTGTTTGGGCTCATTGTATTGCTGAAATGTCCAGCCACGTTTCATCTTCATCATCCTGGTAGATGGAAGCAGATTTTTATCAAGAATGTCTCTGTGCGTTTTTCCATTCACCCTTTTTTCAATTATTTGAAGTTTGCCAGTACCATATGCTGAAAAACAGCCCCACACCATGATGTTCCCACCTCCAAACTTCACTGTTGGTATGGTGTTTTTGGGCTGATGTGCAGTGCCATTTGACCTCCAAACATGATGTGTATTCTGGCATCCAAACAGTTCAATGTTGGTCTCATCTGACCAGACTATATTCTCCCAGTATTTCACAGGCTTGTTTAAATGTTGTGCAGCAAACTTTAAAGGAGCTTCAACATGCTGTTTCTTCAGCAGTGGAGTCTTGTGTGGTGAGCGTGCATACAGGCCATGGTGGTTCAGTGCATTACTTATTGTTTTCTTTAAAACAAACGTACCTGCTAATTCCAGGTCTTTCTGAAGCTCTCCACAAGTGGTCCTTGGCTCTTGGACAACTCTTCTGATAATTCTTTTCACTCCTCTGTCAGAAATCTTGTGAGGAGCACCTGGTCGTGGTCYGTTTATGGTGAAATGATGTTCTTTCCACTTCTGAATTATGGCCRCAACAGTGCTCACTGGAACCTTCAGAAGTTTAGACATTCTTCTGTAACCGATGCCATCATTATGCTTTGCAACAATAAGGTTGTGAAGGTATTGAGAGAGCTCTTTACTTTTACCCATCATCAGATGTTTCTTGTGTGATACCTGGCCATCATTTGGGACTGAACCAGCTGATATTAARTTGCACTGACAAGGGGCAGGCTTGCTTTCTAATTACTGAGAGAGTTCAGCTGGTGTCTTGGCTTTCCATGCCTTTTTACACCTCCCTTTCTTCATGTGTTTAATACATTTTCCCTGTGCCATTCCACATTATTACAAATAACTTCATTTCTGGACATTTATGGTTTGAGTTCTTTGTATGTATGGATCACTTGGGTTGTTACCGACATCTGGTGAAAATTTCATGTCATTAACACCTCTAGTAATATATTTACTGAGAAAAATGGTGACGTGTTCAATATTTATTTTACCCGCTGTAAATGTTCACTACATCAGAGCTTATTCAGCAAATGTGTTTCCATCTTTTGCGCATTAACTCTATTGTAGGATGGGGTAAATTGGCCTTGGCAGAGGTTTGCACTCTCCAAATAATTCTAGTTACTAATGCTAAACAGAGATGTCAAAAGTATTCATTCATCCATTACTCAAGTATAGATACTAGGGTTTAAAAATACTTTTTTAGATGTTGAAGTATCAAGTTAAGCTGTTTACGCAAGCAAAAGTATAAAAGTATAGATTAGTATTAAAAAAGAAAAACATTACGGACAAAAGCTTCGGCTGTGCCACAGGGGCCTACAGTGCACAATCCCACCTCTCCCAAACACATTTTACTAAAAGGCCATAAAAAATAAAATGTTAGCTTAAAATGTTAAACAGGTCATCATTGTAAAAGAGAATTAATTCTCAWCTGACTTACATGATAAAATAAAGGCTGATTTATTATTATTTTGGGATGCACTAGGCCATGCCTGGGGGGCACAGTTCTTCCAATTCACCTGGGAGGAATTCTGTTTTTACAAAAAATGTCATGTTAAATCATGTTAAACATTGTCATTTTCTCCTTATATGTTAATTTTTTTTTTAATTTTTCTGTAGTTAAAATTATTCCCAGTGGAAACACTGGTCATTTCAGCATTATTTTAACTTACAGGGCTGAACGGTTGATAAAACTCAATCAGGTTTTATAGACCACGGGAACAAAGTGAACGTTTTACACCAGCTGTGTGCTTTATTACAGTATTTGTGCTCAGCTGCTGTTCATGAACACTACTGAGCTTCCAAATAAATACTATAGGCTTAATAAAGGAGTCTTATTATGTTGTCAGAATGAATTTGGGTTTATTCAAAGAAAGAAATGAAAAGTTAAATTACTTAAATTTTCTGACTCGTGATGTAACATTTCAGACATTTCAGCTCAGTGTTTCATTTTCTGTCCTTTGATTAAGATTTAACTTGTAGCCTTGAAGCTGTGGGTTTGAACCRAGGCCACATCAGGAGGGGCATCCAGGAGTAAAACAATCACCAACCCTTCCATGTGAGTCAGGGTTAGGGGTGCAAATATATGAAATGGTATGTTTAACTTGCCATTTATCTGTTCACTTTCTCATCTCCAGTATTCATCGCCACCTCCTTCTTCTGCTGTTTATCTGGAGTCCAGTCACAGAGACAACAGGTCCAGGGGGAGAAACCCAGACCTCSCTCTCCCCCAGATATTTTTCTYGGCCAGAGAGAATTGATAATGCTTACTGAGAGTTCTGGGTCCTCCCTGGAGTCTCTTCTCAGCAGGCCCAGAAAACCTTCAAAGAGATGTTTTTAAAAGGCATCCCTATCAGATGCCTGAACCACATTAACCGACTCTTTCTARGCCTATGCAGAGCAGCAGCTCTCCTTCGAGATGACGGAGCTCTAAGGCCGAGTCCGGCCACCACAAAAAAATAARGTTTCAGCTGCTTGTATCAAGGATCTCYTTCTTTTAGTCATGATCCACACCTCATGACCCGGGTGAGGGATAGACGAACWCAAAGCTTGTCTTTCAACTCAACTCTTTCTCCACCTTTGATTSARRGAWMCAWCMKTSAWTCKWRSKTWCKWRRKRRKAMSKARKKMACKKRCASWRASMYWRWAMKCWRSKAYWRWTRRKRRMYAKMCWWKSACTCAGACATCCTGGTGGCTCAGTGGTCAACTGCAGCAGCTAGAGTGAGCTAAACCTGGTTGACCTRAATGTGTGCTTTGACAGAGAATAAACTTACTGCGTCAAAGTTCAAACTTTATCAATWTGTTACAGAAAGCAATGCTTTATGTCTGGATTTTTAAATGTTACGAACAGGCAGTGCAGCTGATGGTTTAGAAATACAGATAAATTTAATTTTGACTGARGGAACTAATCAAACAATTCTAAATTATTGTATTCAGCTTTCATTTAAAGAAACCGTACATCAGACTGAACATAAGTTAAAATCAATCAGACTATAAACCAACACATCGAGTCAGAATGGCCTCGTTTTGTCTGAAAGTCACTCCTAACCTTCTAATCCCAGCAGTTTTACCATATCTGACCTCTAACAGAGATTCCAGGTGACCTCTGATATCTCTCAGGTGTGTCTTAAAGATCTGTTTTGAGATCCCTTTATGTCCACAGCAGGGTGAGAGATGGGTGAAGGTGAGACGATCCACGTCGTGGGTCAGAAACACTGTTATCAGGGGACTCCAATCAGAAGCACAATGAGCTCAGCTGGTCTCATCAGAGCTTTTATCTTTGTTGATTTTCAGGCCGATAGCTTCGATGCGTCCTTTCTTCCTCCCCACTTCTCTCCTCTTCTCTTTGACTCAATGGCTTATTGAAAACCTGTCAAGGGTTCCATCCGCAACCACCCAGGACATTAAAGCTGGGGYATCTTCTGAACATCAAGTAAATAGTGCTTTAATCAGCAGCCATTTCTGTGTCCATTCAGGGAACACTACCAAGACTACACACTGATCGTTATTTTCAAGGCTGTCAAAATAAGCAATTGAACCTCGACAAAAAACAAATCAATCGGGGAAAACAAGCACTGACTTTGCTGTTTTGCCATTGATGTATAAAACGGAGGATTAGGGTCACCCAGAAGAAAGAAAACTGAGGAGGAGGATTTTTCAGGTCCCAGTTTTAACATTAAAATCATAATGTCAAGATTAAAGCTGGAATATTATTACCAACAAAAAAGGTTTTAGTTTAGAGAAAAGATGTCGTCTTTAAGGACCAGAGGACATGAATCAACAGATTTTGTTCTATTTTTATTAATGTTAAAAATGCAGTGTGAATTAGGGCTGCACAATATATTGCAAATGTATCGTTATCGCGATAACAGCCAGTGCAATATGCATATCGCACAAAATGCATAAATTGCAATACATGATTGGCTCTAATCAGTGTTGGGCAACAGCCTGCTAAAGCGCAAATCTGCTTACTGTGGACCGAAATATTTCATTTGCGCTTTAGCGMTCTTACTAATTTTTATAATTCATAAGTGGATTTGCGCTTTCTAAAATTAAAATGRAGTACCACTAATAACTAATTATCTACCATTCATCATTATTTTGAACAGCGGAAGCTATGGCTGTCAATGAATCACAATGCACATAATCTATCCAACAGCACCCCTCCCAGATAAACACACTTATTGAGAAGGTATACATCTTTGTTGACTGTTGCTTTCGGTCAAGGTTCTCATTTCCCACAATGCTTTGTGTCTGCTTACGTAGCAGGAAGGCAATAGCAAAAACAGTTAACGTTTGTAATCCATACTAAAATTTTGTATGTATTGATTTATTTTACTTAACAATCGGAGCTCCTTCTTTAAAAAAAAGTTTAAACACTGGAGCTCAATACTTGATGTAATTGGTCAAAGCAACGAGGTAAGAGACGCAGAAATGATTTAAAGATGTTATGCTGGTGAAGACAGACATCTAGTGGTCAACTGGAGCAACTACATGGAAAACTTTAAAATCCAAGCTCTGATTTTGAAGTGAAGATAGTTTCCTGTACTACGTGCTTTGATTTCCCATCACAAATCAAATCCGTCATGTACCCAGAATGCATCGCTTCAGTTTTCCAATAAACAGTTTTAAAATTACTTTATTGATGCTTCTTTAATGAAAAATCTACAACAAACAAAAGAAAAAGACAAAGAAGCAGCCGAACTAGCAATCCTCAGCAACTTTTTTATTTTTACACCAGGAGCTAAAGGTCTGTMTCAGGAAATCACATCCCCAGCAATCGGCGGCTGTAGAAATAAGCTGTAAAAGGGTTCATACACCGCTAGTTGGCAATGTTGTGCATATATTGTACATGAATTGCTGCTGGTTAGTAAGTGTCGAATTGAACTTGCGCTTTAAAATTAGCTTCTGCTAGTTTTTCTATGGCATAAGCGCTTTTGAAGTTGTGGACCTAAATATTTTCATAAGCGCTTTAGAAATTGCGGAGCTCATTTTTGGATTAGCGCTGCCCACCACTGGCTCTAATGTTTGCATTTATGTGGTTTGTCAGCATCGGTCTGATAAATAAAATGGACCAAAGAAAGAACYTCAAATCATAATCACTCCATCATGTTGTAACAGAAATTATGTATTATTTGTTTTTTGCTCTGAACTCAGAGCAGAAAAAACATTAAAAAGTATTTTTTGATTTATCAGAAGTCATATTGTCATTGCAATATTAAGCACTGTTATCGTACATCGCAGGATTTCTTGATATTGTGCAGCCCTATTGTGAATTGCTGAAAGTTTTCTGCCGAATTCCTAAAAAAAACTGAAAATAGCCTACATAAAACAGCTGAAATTGTCACGAAGCATTTGAAAGAAACAAAGCTTAAAATAGCAGAAGGTAGCTGATGGAAACACAAAAAGTTTAAATTGGCAAAATAACAGAAAAGGTCAAAATGAAGCTAAAAAGGTCCTGACACACAACAATGTTTTAGACAACTTGAACTTTTCTAATGTCTAAATTACTAATAAAAGTTATATATTTTGATCAATTTGTTAGGAGTACACACCTAAAAGTGGCTTCCAGTTCATCTTCAACATGTCTTTAAAATGTTCATTAGTTGGCATAAGTTGTTTAAAACGTTATATTCTAGAAGCCAGAGGAAGCTGAAATTAGCACAAAGTAGTTAAAAAAAAACTGAAGCAGAAAAAAATGGTGAAAAGTGAAAACAGTTTGAAGGGTTTTAAAGATAGCCCAAAAAAAGCAGAATATCTAAAAAAGCATAAACTGCTGTAATGCCAGAAGTTATAAGGAGTTGTAGGTTTTGATACATAAAATTGTTGAAATTGCACATTAATTGCTGAACAACATATGCCAAAAAGATACGGAAGAAAGAAAAAAAGATCTCAGTTGGATTTTTATAATTGAATTCAGTTTATTTATATAGCTCCAAGTCACAACAAAGATCATCTCAGGGCACTGGTACAAAAAAATAATAAAATAATCATTATCTAAAGATTTGTAAGCATTCCCACAACTAATAACTGGTCTGCTTGTGTGTTTTACTTAAGAACAATAATGTGAAGTACTACTACTACTCTCAGTGTACATGTTAGCTTTTATTGCGCAGGTTCAAAAACAAGAGAAATTAACAGAAACTCAAACTGGTTAAACTAAAATACTGGATTTAACTCAGGATAAAGTCAACAACTAAACAAATATGAGGTTTTCTCATCCTTTTCTGTTAATATTTTAACACTAACTTTATAGTGGAAACAGGAACTGTTTTCTTCTCAGCTGTCTCAGATACATGCTAACACGTCYGGCTGGCGAAATGTTTCCATTTCCACAAAGCAGCAGGAAAACAACGAGCAGATAACTCTGAGACATGATTAAGTTTGATGAAAGCTGTCGTTCTGCGGCTCAGTCTCACGTCCAAACACACGCCAGCTCGCAGCTTTCAACTCTAAATCCTTTCAGACGAGTGGGAGGCTGAGCAGAAAATGCTAATTCAATCTTCAACAGAAACGTCTTTTCATGAGACAGAGCAGCAAACCGAGTGTTTCAGGAGAGAGGAGTGCTGAAGTGACAGAAACATTCCTACAAACTACAGAGAAGTCAGCTTCCTGACAGGAGAAACGTGGAGCTTCTCTGATCTTTCATGATCATCTCAGCGGTTTGGTTCTTAGATGGTTTATCATCATCAATGGAAAAAAAATAGTTTTAAAAAAGTGTCAGTGCTAGATCATTATTTTATGGTTCCTGCTGATGTCTGATGTAAGGGTGGGCTTATCGATGGAAGTATCGATATCAAGATGAGTGCTGGATCAGTCCGATACCAGTGGGATGAGAGCCATTCTTTTATTTACACTTTATTTTTTAAACATATTTGTGTAGGCAATACAGTAATTATATTATTTCAAAATTGTTACATTGCTTTATTTTGTTGTAGGTAATACAAAACCTTCTTTTTTTGCCTAAAATCGTTGTCCTGTTTTATCTAGGGATGTCCCGATACAAACTTTTTCACTTTCGATAAAATACCGATATCCGATACCCGGTACAATATCAGAACAATTCCAACATACTTTTATTACCTTTTTCATAGTGTGTACTCTTAAAAAGTCTTGATCAGGTCAAACAGTAAACAATAAACAATTGGTATGAGGAAAAACTGGTCCCATTTATTAATAACCAATGGGTTACCTTTTTTTTGTTACTTAAACATAGGAATAATGAAGAAATAAATAACAAAATAGAAAACCCTGAAAAATTCTCAATGAATCCAATGAAAACAAACTATACTTTTATAATGTAAAACTAGAAAAACACTCAGCGAGTGCAAACCTCCGCCAAGAGCAATTTCCCCCATCCTTAATAGAGTAAATGCACAAAAGCAGAGATGGAAACACATTTGCCGAATAAGTTGTGACGTAGCGAACATTTAAGCAGGCAGTATGCACGGGATTTCTTCCTGGTGGAGTCCAATGTGGAAAAAAAAAGAAAGAAAGTCAGATTCGTCACCCGACATTATTCATCGTCAAACTGGTGTCGAATTAAGCTCCTAAGTTTTCATCAGTGTAAAACGTCTGTTTTATCCCTTTGCATGAGTTTGTAATGGTTTGACTGTCTTCATAAAGTGCTTCCTGGTACAGTCGCTCTGGAAGCAAGTGGGTCAGTACGACCGAAAACATGACCTCGCCCCTGGTCTCATTTAAATAATAAAAATGAACAAACAAAACAACCTCRGAGTCTGAAGTCCACGCACCTGTGRGCATCAKTCCTCTTCCTTGTTCTTCATCGATCTGTTTACAAGCCTACGACAATGTGGTGTGTTTGAGGAAATGGGAAAAATGGGTTTCATGATGCAGTCACGCACTTCCTGGTCACAAAACGTTCTCTAAATGTGCACCAAATGCGTAAAAACGCGCACATTATGGCAAGACTTATTCATCATTAAATCTGGTTTTAACATTACTTTTATAAAGTTTGAAGTCCGTGCTGCGTAATCCAGTTCAAATGAACACTGAACACTTTCACTGTTTTTTACAGAAGCCCTGTGAAAGCATCACAGCTTTGCCGATCTGAGAGGATTAATAGAAATAAAAATTCCTGTATCCGCATCATGATCCGGAACACCACCAAAATTTAATGGTGTGTTACTTGGGCGAGTACACACATGTGGTGTAAATGTCATGACAATCTGTCCACAGGTTTTAGAGTAATGTTGTCCACAGACAGACCGACCGACATGCGTGACCGAAAAATTTACGTTTTTAAATAAAAACGACTACATGCCATGAAATTCTTAGAGGGGCGGGCCGTCTCGTTGGCGGGGGTGGGG
>NW_013952471.1:1724344-1726675 GCF_001266775.1 Austrofundulus limnaeus
CTTCTTCAGTCTGAGAGTTTCAGGCAAAATTCAGGCTTTTAAGCCCTGCCTCCATGAGACTGATACTCACATCACATGGCTATAGTTGACACCTAATTAACACTTATTGTTAACAGGGGTGGAGTGATACTGGCAATAGCCGCGCTGTAGGAGGGGGACAACTGAAAATGGAGGCCTCCACCTCTGTTTAATGATGGACAGTCTTTCTTCACAAAAATGGCTTCTTTTACTCCTCTCTCAAACCTCCTACAGCGCAGCTATTGCCAGTATCACTTCACCCCTGTTAACAATAAGTGTTAATTAGGTGTCAACGATAGCCATGTGATGTGAGTATCAGTCTCATGGAGGCAGGGCTTAAAAGCCTGAATTTTGCCTGAAACTCTCAGACTGAAGAAGTCTCTTGGAGGAGAGATGAAACGTTTCATTGGAGAAGAACCCGTCCAGAAGACCTATACAATTTTTTCTTTTTGATTTTTTACCTGGATTACTGAGATGCATCAGGACATCTCAATCAGACATTTACATGATGCCTGCTTTCCTGTTCTTTTGGGCACCCCTTTAAGAACTAAAATATGCAGCTGTACATTTTTCAGCTGAAGCAACTTGGGTTTCTCAAAAATGTGTCTCTAAAGGGACAAGATCCAGATTACACTGTTGCATGAGACTCCCAGAAATAAAAAGGGGACCTATTATGCAAAATTCACTTTTTAAAGGTTTTTTTACTCAACTTTGGGTATGTACTTCTTAAAAAAAAACAGTCCTAGGACCAAAAAAATGCACCCAGGGCATATTTACTGTAAGTAAATGTATTTTTAATGCATATTAACGATAAGTTTTATACTTCAGTCATTTTGTGATGTCACAAGCCATACGACAACCCACCGGAACCTGCGTTCAGCCCCTCACCTAGCAACCCCCGGGTGAGACTCCACCTCCTCAGTATAAAAAGCCGTCATGGTTATTGTTGTGCAATGTGCAGCTCATTTCACAACAAGTCTCCAATGGGGCAATGGGTACAGTGTTGGACCAGAGAGTGGGAGACCAGGGTTTGAGACCAGCATGGACACAAATTAATTATTTATTTATTTTCGTTCATTATGAACACATTTTCTCATGTAACTCTATTGTTTAGCTCATTAAAGCCATGTTAAAGCCTATTTGTTCGAGTTTCTGAGGTATTTTCACCACTGCTGCTCCCTGCTCTGGTAACAGCATGCAGAGTGATTAGAGCAGAGGAGGGAGAGAAAAAAAAAGAAAGAAGCTGTGACCAACTCTGCCTCTGGGTCTCATATGGTTGTACAACTGAGCTTCTGCTATTATTAGCCATGCTAACGTAAACGCTGGCTTTGGAGGGCGGAGTTAATGTCAACAGATTTTTAGAGGGCGTTACCAACAGAGCTCATTAACATAAACAGCTCTTCTGAACGGAAGTCAGAGCNGGGGGGGGGGGGGCTGTATAATGGTAGGGGAAACACTGGATCAGGACATCCCTAGTTTTAGCCTAACTAAAGGCAAAAATCACAAAATTATTCAAGTACCGGTATTGAAATCAGAACTGGTGATCCTAGCTCTGGTATCGGATCAACGCCAAGTCTGATGTGCTAATCAGGAGTTCAGACTGTACTCCCATACACACACATGTGTAGACACAGAACAAACACACACTCCCACATGTTCTCAGACTCGTGCTGCTGCTCGTCATGTTGCAGGACAGGAAACACTCGCATTCTTATCATTCTTCTTCAGCAGCAGGACCCATTTATAGCAAACGTCCTAAACTTATTCTCATGGTATCAACTTCTAAAAATGGTCTGTTTCACCCCAAACGTCCCTTCCTGAGCACCAATCTGTCTTCTGAATAATCTCAAGGAATTCGGGCCAGATTTGTTACTTTCTGTCTGAACATATGAGTCTGTTTGCCAGGGAAAAAAAAGAACTATTTCTGTGCAGGCACATTTTTATTCTCCATCATAAGTCATGCTGGACACAAACTCTGTGTGAAAAAAAAAGGATAAATGTCAGAAAGCGCTGCCTGCATTTCAGATTAACTCAGAGCCTGCCCAGACTTTAAACTCTGCTGCTGGACACACTTCTAACTAACATACATCTAGATTATTCCTGATCCCAAACCATACAGTATTACTACCATCGGGGTTTCTCTGAGACAAACTAAAGCTTCAGTCACATGAAACCCATCAGATCAGTTAACGGCTGCTTAAAGGTGTTACAGCTTTTACTTTCTTCAACTTTCACACTAACGTCCTGATGCATCTCAGTAATCCAGGTAAAAAATCAAAAGGAAAAAAATTGTATAGGTCCTCTGGACGGGTT
>NW_013952471.1:1727675-1728612 GCF_001266775.1 Austrofundulus limnaeus
ACACACACACACACACACACTTGTTCTTCTATCCTCATGGGGACATTGCATTGACTTTCATTCATTTACCAGTCATTTCTATACCCTAACCCTGACCCCCTGTACCCTAAACCTACCCCCCCACCCAAAATCAGCATCTGTACCCATGGGACCAGTAAACACAACACGAGCTCACAAATAAACTGTCGCTCTAAACATCCTTTAACAGAACCAGATCAGAACTCTGAGTTTCCTGACACAGAAATGGGTTTTTGGAGGCTCTGTCGGCGGAGCAGAGGAGTCCTGTGATGGGAACTGACCCTGAGGGACAGGTGCTCCACACATGAATAAATTACACACATCACATGCACGGACTCACACCATCCAGCAGGAGAAAAAATTAAATAAAAAAATCACTGCAATGCAGTCCTTCCTGACAACATCAGAGCAATGAGAAAGATTCAGGCTGACCCTGAAACTGGGCCAGAGAAGTCACAGCCAACAGAAGCCAATGGAGTTTCAGCCTACCTCATCAAAGCTGCTGTCCTCCTTCTTGAAGGCTGCAGAGAGAAGAAGACAGAATTAGACGGAGCTCTGACAGGTGTGCTGTTAGAGGAGGTTTAGTTTGTGTTACAGAGCAGATCTATGCAGAGTTTAACTGCTTCAGACACATGAAGAAACTCCTGACACCGCTGCAGCACAAACTACCACCATGTTTGAAGAAGACACATTACTCTTCAAGGTCTTCAGTCCTGGTCCTGGTGGTTCCTGGTGGTCCACAGTCCTGCACGTAGATGTTTCCTGCTTCAACACACAGTACCTGACTGAAATGGAGTGATTGACAGGCTGCTGCTAAACTTGATGTGTTCTGAGAGGATGATTTAATTTTTGGAATCAGGTGTTCTGAAAGGTGCAGGACTGTGGACCACCAGGAACCACCAGGACCAGGACTGAAGAC
>NW_013952471.1:1729612-1731264 GCF_001266775.1 Austrofundulus limnaeus
TTATTTATTTATTTATTTATTGGTGCCTTTAAATATTTCTGCCATGTTTTCTGATGTCATTTTCAGTCCTCAGGTTTCTTGTTTACATCTAACTGTTAAAACTTAAAAAAGACAACATGAATGCTGAAAGTTTCACCATGTTCAGTCTATTTGGGTCTGTTTGGTTCTGGTTGTGTAATTCAGCGACATTCAGAACCCAACATTCCACAGAGACCAGTCACTAATGACTGTTTTCATTAGGAGCAAAGGTGAGCAACAAGGTGCAGATTTTATTACTTCATCAGGACGGACTGAAGCGGTTCTGACAGGAAAACAGCTCCACTTTTCATCTTGCTGCACTGTGACCCGGTCCACTGGACCCGTAACTAAGACACAAACAGAGAAGTTGTGTGTTCAGGCATGTGTGGAGCAGGAGGAGAGGCTGATCGATGCTCAGATGTGTTGATTCAGACCAGAGCCAATAGGAGAGGAGCGTCAGAGCAGCAGGAACGTCGATGACAATCTGACCCAACTCCTTCATCTGGATCCATTTCTTCTCTCCTTTGTCTCTCAAAGCCCACCGTGTGTGTCTGCATTAAAGGCCTAGCTTTATCTGAAGCAGTGCTGACGCCCACCAGCTGTCATACAGAGAACAAGTTCAGGAACTGATGAACTCTACCAGTTAGAACCGAATCAAACAGACAGAGTTCCTGCTCAGAGAACATGAAGAGAACTACTCTCAGATACAACCACATCCAACTTTAACTCTGACGCTTTCAGACTGATGGACCTGGGTTTGCAGCTGGGTTTCAGTACCCACAGAACCACCAGAACCCACAGAACCACACTGACAGAACCACCTGAACTCACAGAACCACAGTGACAGGACAACACTAACAGAACCACCAAAACCAACAGAACCACACTAACAGAACCACCAGAACCCACAGAACCACCAGAACCCACAGAACCACACTGACAGAACCACCTGAACTCACAGAGCCACACTGACAGAACCACACTAACAGAACCACACTGATAGAACCACACTAACAGAACCACACTAACAGAACCACCAGAACTCACAGAACCACACTGACAAGACAACACTAACAGAACCACACTGATAGAACCACACCGACAGAACCACACTAACAGAACCACACTGACAGAACCACACTGATAGAACCACACTAACAGAACCACACTGATAGAACCACACCGACAGAACCACACCGACAGAACCACACTAACAGAACCACACTGTTAGAACCACACTGATAGAACCACACTGACAAGACAACACTAACAGAACCACACGGATAGAACCACACCGACAGAACCACACTGACAAGACAACACTAACAGAACCACACTGATAGAACCACACTGACAGAACCACACTGATAGAACCACACTGACAGAACCACACTGACAAGACAACACTAACAGAACCACACTGATAGAACCACACTGATAGAACCACACTGACAGAACCACACTGACAGAACCACACTAACAGAAACACACTAACAGAACCACACTGATAGAACCACACTGACAGAACCACACTTACAGAACCACACTGATAGAACTACACTTACAGAACCACACTGATAGAACTACACTGACAGAAACACACTAACAGAACCACACTGACAGAACCACACTGA
>NW_013952471.1:1731740-1732561 GCF_001266775.1 Austrofundulus limnaeus
GAACCACACTGACAGAACTACACTGATAGAACCACACTAACAGAACCACACTAACAGAACCACACTGACAGAACTACACTGATAGAACCACACTAACAGAACCACACTAACAGAACCACACTGACAGAACTACACTGACAGAACCACACTAACAGAACCACACTAACAGAACCACACTGATAGAACCACACTGACAGAACCACACTGATAGAACCGCACTGATAGAACCGCACTGATAGAACCGCACTGATAGAACTACACTAACAGAACCACACTGACAGAACCACACTGACAGAACCACACTGACAGAACTACACTGATAGAACCACACTAACAGAACCACACTGACAGAACCACACTAACAGAACCACACTAACAGAACCACACTGATAGAACCACACTAACAGAACCACACTAACAGAACCACACTGATAGAACCACACTAACAGAACCACACTAACAGAACCACACTGATAGAACCACACTAACAGAACCACACTGATAGAACCACACTGATAGAACCACACTGATAGAACCACACTGACAGAACCACACTAACAGAACCACACTGATAGAACCATGTAAACGCACATAACTATATGAACTCAGGAGTATTTTAATAAACATTTTTCTACAATGAGCTTTGCCCACAAAACCATTTCAACTGTGCTGTGTGAAACAGAACCAGAACCAGCACGCCCTCAGCAGAGGTTCTGATCCATGTGCAGAACGTTGGAAGCAGAAATGGGACAAACAGTATCGCTGCACACCTCAGTGTGCTTGAGGGAAGACTGAGAGAAGGATTTGGACAGTATAGATAC
>NW_013952471.1:1733347-1733872 GCF_001266775.1 Austrofundulus limnaeus
AGGAGTTAGTTTGAACTTAACCTGAGGAGTTAGTTTGAACCTGACCTAAGGAGTTAGGTTGAACATAACCTGAAAATTTAGTTTGAACCTGACCTGAGGAGTTAGTTTGAACTTATCCAAAATAGTTAATTAGAACCTGACGTGAGGAGTTAATTTGAACCTGACCTTCGGAGTTAGTTTGAACCTGACCTGTGGAGTTTGTTTTAACTTGATGTGAAGAGATCGTTAGAGCCTGACCTGAATTTGAACCTGAATTTGAAAATGACCTGAGCAGTTAATTTAAACCTGAAATGAGGAGTTAGTTTAAACTTAAACTGAGGAGTTAGTTTGAACCTGACCTAAGGAGGTAGGTTGAACATAACCTGAAAAGTTAGTTTGAACCTGACCTGAGGATTCCGTTTGAACCTGACCTGAGGAGTTTGTTGCAACCTGACCTGAGGAGTTTATTTGAACCTGACCTAAAGAGTTAGTTTGAATCTGACCTGAAGAGTTAGTTTGAACATGACCTGAGGAATTAGTTTGAAC
>NW_013952471.1:1734682-1738031 GCF_001266775.1 Austrofundulus limnaeus
ACCTCACAGGTACCTACCTGACCCTAAAATTAACCTAAACTCATTTCACACCTTGGTCTTAAACCCAACCCCCACCCAAAATCAGCTTCCAAATTTGTGCCCGGTCCCCACAAAAAGCATCTGGTCCCCACAAGCCTGCATTTTCCTGAAAAATCGTCCCCACCACGTAGCAAGAACAAGACCCCCTCCCCCCCCACACAATTATAAGTAATAAAATTGCAAAGAGGGCCATTCACATAGTGCTTGAGGCTCCACATATCAAATTCAAATAAAAACAAGACAAGAATAAAGTGAAACAAAATACTAAAAATAGACAAAATAAATAACAAGTTTGGTGGGGGGTATCAGATCAAGTTCAAGTTTGTCTGAGATCCTTCATTTAATAACTATGTTCACCTAAAACTTTGATCATTGACAATATGTTGTCAATAATAAAATNTCTTCAGTCTCAGGTCTTCAGTTTCACATCTTCAATCTCAGGTCTTCAGTCTCAGGTCTTCAGTCTCACATCTTTAGTCTCAGGTCTTCAGTCTCAGGTCTTAGGTCTCAGGTCTTTAGGCTCAGGTCTTCAGTCTCACATATTTAGTCTCAGGTCTTCAGTCTCACACCTTCAGTCTCACATCTTTAGTCTCAGGTCTTCAGTCTCAGGTCTTCAGTCTCAGGTCTTCAGTCTCACACCTTCAGTCTCACATCTTTAGTCTCAGGTCTTCAGTCTCAGGTCTTCAGTCTCAGGTCTTCAGTTTCACATCTTCAATCTCAGGTCTTCAGTCTCACATATTTAGTCTCATGTCTTCAGTCTCAGGTCTTCAGTCCCACATATATAGTCTCAGGTCTTCAGTCTCAGGTCTTCAGTCTCACACCTTCAGTCTCACACCTTCAGTCTCACATCTTTAGTCTCACATCTTTAGTCTCAGGTCTTCAGTCTCAGGTATTCAGTCTCACATATTTAGTCTCAGTTCTTCAGTCCCAGGTCTTCAGTCTCACATCTTCAGTCTCAGGTCTTCAGTCTCACACCTTCAGTCTCACATCTTCAGTCTCAGGTCTTCAGTCTCAGGTCTTCAGTCTCAGTTCTTCAGTCTCACATCTTCAGTCTCAGGTCTTTAGTCTCATGTCTTCAGTCTCACATCTTCAGTCTCAGGTCTTCAGTCTCAGGTCTTCAGTCTCAGGTCTTCAGTCCCACATATGTAGTCTCAGGTCTTTAGTCTCAGGTCTTCAGTCTGTCACCTTCAGTCTCACACCTTCAGTCTCACATCTTTAGTCTCAGGTCTTCAGTCTCAGGTCTTCAGTCTCAGGTCTTCAGTCTCACACCTTCAGTCTCACATCNTGTGTGTGTGTGTGTGTGTGTGTGTGTGTGTGTGTGTGTGCCCTCTTTTTTACTACTTAGTGGGGACGATTTTTCAGGAAATTGCAGCCTTTTGGGGATCAAAGCCTGGTCCCCACGACCATGGGCGTAACCACCATACGTACGTGGTGGGACATGTCCCCTCTTCCAATATCTGTGCCCTCTGTCCCCCCTTAACCCCCCCCCCACACACACACACACACACACACACACTTTTAAGATAGTGATTACGCCCTTGCCCACGACTTCAGAGGCTGATTTTGGGCGTGGGGGTTGGGTTTAGGACCAAGGTTTGAGTGGAGTTTAGGTTAGTTTTAGGGTCAGGTAGGTAGAGATGTGACGGCGAACGATCCGAGTCTTTTGAACGGCTCCTTACAATGAACGATAGGAGCCGAATCGCGGGCATTAACCAGCCATTTGTAGTTTAATTTCTTTTATTCCTCATATAATCTTTATTTTTTCATACTTAAATCCCTCCCACTTTACTTTTTCACAGAAAACAGGAGGAGTTGTGGAGTGCAGAAGTTCACGGTGAAAGGGGGAGTGGGGGTTTCTGCTTGACAAAACACATGGTTCCACCCATGTGACGGGATTACGTCATTGCGTATGGCTACGTGATNGACAACTAGTATAAAATGTCCTCAATATCAGAGTGAAGCTTTTCATGAGGTTAGAGGCATTAAATAAATCAATAATTTATAGCTATCTATCTATCTATATAAAGTGTTAAAACAACCTGAAAAAGGTCAAAAACTGAAATAAAGACTAACATATTTGTTTGTAGATCAGCTTTTTATTCCTGATGGTTTTAGTTGGGAACTATTCATGTGTTTTGTTTTGTTTTGTTTTTTGAGTGAATGAAATAAAAATAAAAAAAGAAATAGATTGAAAATGAAAAATCTAAAACAGTAAAAATCTGTAAAACATGCCTGAACTTTAAAATAAACCCGACTTCTCTCAGCTGGGTTCGAAATGACTCGGTTCTGCTTGTTGCTCAAACAGAACCTAAAATATTTCTGAGCTGACAGAAGAATGAAGAGAAACTGTTCTGGTTCTGGTTCTGGTTCTGGTTCTGGTTCTGGTTCTATCAGGACCAGGACCAGGTCTCTGCAGCACTGGTTGGTTCTGTTAGAAGCAGATAAGATCTTGACCCAAACGGGGTACCCCCCTCCTCCCAGCTGCAGCAGCTGGATCTGGATCTGGATCAGATCAGATCCTCCTCTCACACAAAGAGCAGAAAAACTGAAGAGGAACTCACCGATACTCCTGAAACTCTCCGACAAAGTTCTCCTCAACTTCTTCATCTTGCCCCTCTTCTCGGCGGGCTGGGGGCCCGGCAGGGGGGCCGGCAGCAGGTCGCACATCGGGCGGGCTCTGGCTGCGGGTCGGAGCGGGGAAGCGAGCCCGGCTGCTCGGCTGCTGGTCCCGGGAAACAAGCGGAGCCTCGGCGGCTCTCAGCCTCACAGACTCAGGGTTTCCTCCCGGTTCTGCAGCTGCATGTCCCCGGAGCCGGGTCCGAGTGGTTCCGAAGCGTCTCTGAGTCCAGCTCGGACTTGTATCCCTCCTCTTGGCACCCCAGTCTCTCGGAGTCCTCCGCAGTCTACATGTCAGTTTTGGGGGGACACTCTCTCTCTCCCTCTCTCCGTGTGGTTTGGACCCCCTGACCCCGCCCTGGATGCGAGGATTGGCGGAGTTCCGGTGGGATCTGAGTTTTGGTTGGTCGGGAGGCCTGTCTGTCACAGAGCTGGTCCCGCCCCGCAGGAGCAGGATGTTGGCCCTTCCAAGAGCAGGTCATCATGATGGGCTGGACCTGGTCCCAGCAGGACCTCAGACTCATCAGACCCAGTAGCCTCTAGTCTTTAAATCTTTAAATATTGTTTAATTTATTCATTCAAATAATTTTATTCAAATACAATTTCCTAAAATGTTAAGAAGATGACATCAAATATTCTGTTAATTCCAGATAATCTAAAGCCGGTTCTGATCCAGTTCAGACTGGTCTTTGGA
>NW_013952471.1:1739031-1740477 GCF_001266775.1 Austrofundulus limnaeus
ATTTTTACTAAATGATAAATTTAAACGTTATGTCCATGCTTTAAATCGAAATGTAAAAATTAGGTTTTAAATGTTAAAGTTTCCATTTAAGAGTTTCAGAATGGAATGCAGCATTTGCTGTTGGTGCTCAGCTTTTGTAAATGTTGCATGTTTCACAACCTGACACCTGTCAGTCAAATAAGAGGAAAACATTTGTATTGCAGATGATGAAAGTTGAAAAGAAATCATCATCTGAAAATGATTGTTTTACTCATACAAAGCACCGCCTGTTTACCCAAAGCTCCTCCCTGAAGTTGTCTGCAGCTGAGCTCCTGCCGCGTACAGAACACCTCTCCTAAGTCTGATTTCATTGCAAAACATACAGTATCTTCATAATGATCTATATAAAGTTTCTTCACAAGTTCCCTTGCAACACTTTTGCATGGGAACGCAAAAGTCTTTTTTTATTGTTGTGCTTGCCTGTTTATTAACAAAGTCACATGCTCACCATTACACAGGAGTTAGGTTACTACTTTKGTTCAGCTTCAGAATGAATATATCACAGCCATGCATGGAGTTATGTGTAATATGCAGATATTTTAACTCTATGCAGCAACGCAATCACCATCATTTTTACCAACTTGTGGTAAATCATCCTGTTTTGGTAGCCGCATATTTCAAKATAAAAGTTTCATTCAGTAGAGTTAATACAAAACATTAAACTTTTGCGTGGGATTACAAACAGTATTTCGAGGTAACGCCACAGGAAAAAAAAATCCCTCCCATGTCCCCTCACTGGATCKATAAGTTTCAACTGCATCCWGAGTTGCCATTTTTCAAATTTGATGTTTCTTTTTTTAATAACAAAACGCAACGCTCCTYCAAAAAGTTGRAAACAGCATTAAGCATTGTGAAGATGTGATGAAGTGGGAGTGTCAGAAATGGTAGGAGGTTCATAAAGAGACAGAGGCCAWTTACAAAGCGCTTAGACAATGATACAAAYTCAAATTTATTTTCGATATAAACTGTTTTTTCATAACTGAAGGTAACACACTTGATTGTGGTATAGAATTGAACGACATACCTGGAAAACACATTAAAACAWACTTTAAAGTGCCTGTGACATGCATACCCTTTAAATGACTCCATCTTTCTGATAGTGACTCAAAACAATGTAAAGAAACACCAGGTTCATCTCTACAGTCTGTGTTGTTAGCTGTTGTAACACTGCTGTTCACAGACTTTCCCTTTTGGCATCACTCTACTTCATATGTGAAGAACTCAAATGTTCATCTCAGCAGTGTTTATTTGCAACTATCAATTATATTTTCAAAAACGCATTCATATTTATTACCAAAAAAATGACGTCACAGGCACTTTAAGATTTAGTAAAAATTTGCTAAATGTTAGAAGCTAAATAATAAAATATTTGTGGAAATTTTCTAAAGCTCAACGTGAGATACATAA
>NW_013952471.1:1741477-1755371 GCF_001266775.1 Austrofundulus limnaeus
ACATAATGAAAATGTGTTGTTTTTTTTACATTTTATTTTTATACTTGGAGCCTCACAAATGTTCAATAATAGCTCAATATTTGTCAACCTGGCTGTGTTCTGGGTGTTTTTTTTTCTAATGTTAATTAAATGTGGCAGCCATCTTGAATGAGGTTCTTCTCTCAGATGTTGACACTGGTCTCTCCACAGTGAGTCTTCCTCCTCCATCACTGTCCTCACTCTGACTGTCTCCATGTCCTCTCTAACATCTTTTTCCTGCAGATGCATCTTCATCATCCTTTTACAAATATACCCCCCCCCCCCCCCGTCCCTCCTCTGGTCTCAGAAGGATCAAGAGTCCTCTAAATCTCTCCTTCAGCCACAATTKACACAAATTGTCATCAGAACACAACCATTTAACAATCTGTGGGGAAAAAAACAAACATTTCACAGGTTTCATTCACGTGTAGGAACACTCCTTTTCAATCAACATTGTGTATTTTTCATTTACAAAGTGCAAAGACTGATGTGAAAGTCGCAGATCTAAAACAAATGATGCTAACATTTCAGAACACAAGAAASAGAGCAGAAAGTTTAAAACCATTCAACACAAAACAGTGAGCTGAACAAGCTAAAGACGGGGTTGTAAATGAAGAGCTGTCAGGTGTGTGAGACTGTGGACACYATCGGTCGGTGTTTGTGGTCCGAGTCAGGAGAAGGCAGCTAAAACGCAGCAGCAGTTCTGGATCCTCCAGCGCCGCTGCACTACTCGTTCTCAAACTTGCTGTACGGGTGGTCCGAGTCTCCCATCAGACCTGCACAGGAAGGAAGCAGAGGAACGTCCTGATGAGATCTGCTGCAACGTGAAGACGTTTTATACGTTCTAATGACGACTGTAGAGGACAAACAGGTTTAATTCATATGTACGCCAACAAGGATTCAGCAATCTGACTGCAGCTGTTGAAAAACGCTGAGGTTGCTAAGAAAACACCACTGGAYTTGTGCAAATTCAATAAACTCAAAAAACAAATATATTATAGCCTAGATATTTATGAAAAATCTCATATATGATCTTAAAAGGAAAGTTTAACAGAAATAACTTCAGAGTAAATACATCAGGTCTGTAAAATAGTGTTAATTTACTGGTTGAATTAGTTTAATTCCAATGGCGTTTCCATAAAAAACTCAGTGTTTTCCTGATTAAGCCCAGCCCGCTTCGCGGTTTGTTTGTTTTTTTAACAATTTTTAACTACAAAATGGTCTATTGATCTGTAACTGATTTGTAACCATCCATAACACCATTATAACAGAAGCTGTTTATTTCAGGGATAAAAGCTCAACAACAAACTGTTGAGAAGAAGAGGAAGAGGCGTGAACAAGCACTAATCTCAGCTGTCACTGGATGATTTAGGGCCGCTGACTGTTTTAAAAAAAACAAACTGTTCCTACAGTTGGGATTACAGTGAGTTGAAATTTACTCAGTCAGCTGAAAAGTGAAAAATCTTCTAATGAAACGGAGGCTTCAGATCCAGACGTGCGCTGCTGCTGATTCTGCTGACCTGACATTTATTTTCACCGATCCACAGGATCGAWGTGAAGAGAGACCAGCTGACAGTAATTCAACTTCAGAATGGTTTTGGTTTTATAAACACTGGCTCTGAGACACTCGAGAGTTGTGGGATGTGGAAACAACTTGTGTCACCACCAGGTGGCTGTCCACTGCTTTATTAACCCCCTGCAGCAATAAGAGAAAAGCCTTTGRYGGGGCTGCACGGTGGTGWGGTGGTTTGACAGYGTTGCGGTATAAAAACTGACTCATRTGACCCAAATAAAGCAGGAAGAAGCAGTTTGTAGATCTCCTCTTTGCTTACAACTGATTTAACCAGCACAGAGAGCTGGAAACTCTCTTCAACCCTGACATGAAAAAGCCAAACTGAGCTGAGAAACATGAAAGTTGTTACTCACCGTACTTCCTGCGGATTTCATCGTGTCGTGTCTTTCTCTCCACCTTCCTGTGATCAAAACAAGCAGATATTCCACAGGTCAGGAAACTTGTTTTCTACCTTTTTTTTTTAGGTAATTAGGTAATTTTTTTTAGGTTAGACCGTTTGATCTAACACAGTGTTTCCCAAACTTTTTGTCTTCTGACCCACAAAATATCCATGYCAAAAACTTGTGACCCCAAATATTACTGCTCTGAGTACATGAATTCGTTAATAACCCTAAAAACACAGGCTTTTTGACAATCTAAACAGCTTGTACACAAATATAAATATTTATTGTTACTTAGTTTGTGTTTTTGTAATAACTTTAGGGAAAATATTACATCAGCAATTATTTTATTACCCTTTAAATTGATTTCTGGAGATTATCCAAGGTGCTTCATGACCCATAATTGGGTCCCAAGCCCAACTTTGGGAACCAAAGTGCAGTGGTTCCAAAACTTTTCAGCTTTTGACCCACAAAATAACAGCAGCAGAGACCTGTGCCCCCAGCTATTTTTGCATGATAAACATTTGTATCAGGTCAACTAAACATGGGCATAGTAACAATATTTTTATACTACATTWATCCATTTTWAAWWKAKRWAKCRRKKRRCRTTMMWAKKAAWWAYGSKAAAAAAATGTAATTAATTCAGAAAATCTTTTCAGGACCCCACCTTGATGTTTTGGGACCCCACTTTGGGTCCCGACCCCAACTTTGGGAAACACTGATCTAACAGACACAAGGAGCAAAACTGTTTTTAACTAAACACATTCAAATTCAACACAACAAGTATCAAACTCAGGTATCTGAGGGTTTTGTTCAGAGTGAGTAAAGAGTMAGATCCACAGACGGATCGGTGCAGCTCCTGCAGAATTCTGGACTCTGTTCCAGTCTGATGATGTTCAGACGAGCTGAGCTGTCAGGAGCTCCATTAATGTTCCTACCCTCACATACGGCCACAAATTACTCAACAGGAAGAATAATTACATCAGAACACTTGAAAGTAAATCAGAATTATCATAGGAGATTCATCATTTCTTTACACAATCAGGAACTGTGCTGTGATGAAATTATAATGTCAATGTTGCAGTTCCCTTTCCTAACACTAGGTGTCAGTAACAAGAGAACAACACCAAAATAGCAGGAGCAGCACCAGAAGAGCCAAACAGGAGWGTTATTTATATTTTCATTTAATCTGCTTTACTTCTGAACAGATGTCTGAAGAAACAAACCTGTTTTCACACTCTTTCTATAAAATAAATATTTTGTATTTTATAGGTGAAATTACGGTGTTCAAACCCAAAACAGATACTGACACAAACACGTTTGTACCATAKGCTACTGTAGATCAGCTAATGAAAATCAGTCCCTGCTATTAAATTTTGATTTAATAAAATAACAACAAAACTGTCCATGGCAAAAATAATGATACACTTAGCTCAATATTCTGTAATATTAATATTTAAGACTTCCAGACGGCTAATAAAAAGCAAACTGGAGCTCAGACTGTGATGAAACTGAAGAAATGAAAGGTAAATGTAGAAATAAAGTGAGGAACAGAAGGATGAATGACTGAGATAAARCTGTCAACCATCAGACTGAGAGCAAACACTTCATTATTATTCCATTCATGAGATGGATTCCTTCTGCAGGCCGTCACAGTCCCTCTCTCTGCAGACTGCTGGTGTTGGAGGCAGTAAAATCAGACTTTCTGACCAGTAACAAAGASCTGGGAGGAGGCTTTATCCTCTGCACCTCCCGAGACATCACTCCACTTCACCTCCACACAAAGAGCTGCTGTAAATCAGTTGCTGCTTCACTGTGAGGCGGTGATCAGTGAGCATCACACTGACTGAGCTCTGCAGACCACCTGTCCCCTCCGGCCCCTCACAGCTCACACAGACAGGCCTTCGACAGGTGGGAGCAGGATCAAGCTGCAGGTCCGACAACAAGTCGTGTTTCTCAGTAGTTTGTACARAAACATGTTTTATACACGTGTCAATCAGAACTCTGCATTTATTCAAATGTGTTCACGAGAATAAAAACAAAGAATATTTTGACGTTTATTACGTTTTAAACTGGCTGTGAAATGAAAAGAGGACAACTTTTATTTTTAAACATGTTCTCGTATCAGTGAAACATCTAATGTTGAACTTTTTAAGGTGAGAGTTTAACAGTTAGCAGCAGAGTCTCTCGTCAGTCAACAACTGAGCCGTGAGAAACAAAGCAGAGTTTTCTACAGATTTAGAGGGCAGCAGGCTGGACCTGCTGACGTTTGGGAGAAAGCAGACGGCATCATTTTGACTTGTTTATCTCAGCAGTTTTCACACATTAGTGCACAGACACGTGTTCCGTTTCTGCTGGTGTTTCGTACTTGAGGTACTTCTGGTGTTTCAACACTTGGTTTTACTGGTGTGTTTGGGGTGCGTTAGCTTTACCTCWGTGTAATAAATAGTCTGTTGGGACCTTTGGAGACTGAACTGAAAGCTCGGCTCCTTGTTGAAAAGCCAGTAGCTTCTGGTTATCAAACTGCAGCTGATGGAGGCAGACGGCTGCTCGTCCTGCTGGATTACACGTATTGTATTATTTTTAGGATCTGAATTGACAAGAACTGGATTTGAATCTGTTTCTGAATTGAAAAATATGATCTGTAATTCTATTTTTTTTTCATTTGTAAAAATTACTGCTTCAGTTTTTTTTATTGCCCAGATCTGCTGTTAGCAGATAATGCAATCATATTCCATGTTAATTATAAACCTATAATAGACAAACATGTATTTAAATTCTGATTCAGCCCTGAACCATGGTTCCAGATCTTCATGTGGCCTAATATGAATGTTCACCTTCAGTCTAGAGCGAGGGCAGGCAACTGGTGACCCGTGGGTGACTTCCACTTGGCCGAATTTCAAGACAAACCTGTGTTCAGTCTGCTTAGAGATGCTGTCTGCCATAAAGGATTTTATTGGAAGGCACTACAACATGTTGCACAAAGCTAAATATGGGAAATTTACTGAAGTCACAAGAACATAAAGAAAGACTTGTTACTAGAACCAGTAGGTATATGGACTCCACACAGTCCATTGAGAATCTTTGGGATGTGCTGGAGAAGGCTTTGTGCAGCGGTCAGACTCTACCATCATCAATGAAAGATCTTGGTGAAAAATGAACGCAACACTGGATGGGAAGAAATCTTGTGACATTGCAGAAGCTTATCTAAACAATGTCACAGTGAATGAGTGTCGTAATCACAGCTAAAGGCAGCCCAACAGTATATATGTGCACAAACATTTATAAAATGGCAGTTTTGTTACTTTGTATGTGACCCTCTGGTGTCTACACAATGTGGCTCCTTCCATCATTGATGATGGCTCCTGCAGCTGCACCGGCCCTTCATTAACTGATATCGGGGACCAGATTCTAGTCTCTGCAGGACTCTGTAGACCAGCTCTGTGGCACACAGCAAGGAGCTGATGGAGGCTGGATTAGCCAACATTCAGGGCTCTTCTTCAAGTCAACACAGAAAAACTAAAGTAATGCAACACAACAAATGATGCTGGTTTACCAGTCTGTCAATGTCCCTGCTCCGCTGACCAGGACTTCACCCAGCTGTCCTCAGAGGACAAAAGACTGAACAGGAAGGTGAGTTTGCACCATTTAGGCAGGAGGACAGATGTTTCTACAGCTCCAGACAAAACCCACACTGCTGTAGCCTCAGACAGGAACACTGGTTCTTTGGCAGAGGGTGGTATTAGACAGGATGTAGCCCAATCTATTTCTGACCACATTACCAAACAGCAGCTGCTCAGCCTCAACAATCCTCTGGTGTTTTGAGATGAGGAACACAGACCGACTTGATTCCTAAACAAACAATGGGCCCTTTTGTTGGGGTGAATGTTGTTGTTGGGTTTTTTTTATACCAACTCAACGTGGTGTTGGAACAAAATTAAAACTTTCTCATATTCTGCATGTAAACCCAAGACATTACACCTAATGATGTTTATACTTCTAGTAGTTCTGAATCATCCTTCTATAATCCTCAGGTCATTTTCCCTCAATGCAAAAATTTAATCAGTGTGCATTGCCAATGCAATGCACACTATTGTGATTCGTTTCCCATCCAAGTCATCTCAACTTTGCCATGCTTCTCCTCCTGCATACTTTGACCTAGAGCTGCCATTGTAATTTATATCTGTAAAGCCCCTGTACCAAATGATGGCTATGCCTTTTGGTGCCTGTAAAACTTATAGTTGTTGAAATATTAATGTTTAATAAATTATAATGGCAGTCAAAGGAGCCTTGTATTGGTCCAATACTGCCCCCTGCTGCCTCTACACAATATGGTACTGCACCATAGTTTTATAATATTTAAACTCAGTAGTTCAGTGATTACAATATTAATATGATTGTATTTTGATGTTTTACTGTAATAKTGTCTTTATGTTGTCTTATTGCTGTAATATTTTGCACTTAAGTGGCAATAATTGCATTGGCAAGGTAAACTTTTTCTGTATACATACAATCCAATCCCTGGGATTGTCCTCTGCCACATCTCCTATAGTCTCATGATGAGCACTGTGGGCTTTCATGCGGGAGATCAGGGTTCAAATCCAGCTACTGCAACTTTAACAAAAAGCCCTTAAAACTTCATATTGTCACACAATTACCTTAATTACAAACACCTGCTGACGTGACAGGCACAAGCTGGTATAGAAAACACATTTGAACTTGGTCAAAGTTCATTCTGAAAGTCCAGTGCTCCTGCCTACATTGTCCTACAGCTGCCATTGTAATTTCTATCTGTAAAAGTCCTGTGCCAAATGACTGCTATGCATTTTGGTACCTGTACAACTTGTAGTTTTTGAAATATTAATGTTTAAACTTTATTCCAAATTTATATAATGAGAGTCAATGGGGCCTTGTAATGGTCCAATACTGCCCCCAGCTGTACTCAACTTGGCCTCTTTCTGCACACATACAAACCAACCCCTGCCACCACCTTCTGCCACAACTCCATTGGTCTAATGGTCTGTGTCATGGACTTTCATGTGGGAGATCAGGGTTCAAAACCTGGCTAATGCAACTTTAAGAAAAAATCTCTTCAAACTTCATCTTGTCACTCAATTACCTTGTCTTAACACCTGCTGATGTGACAGGCACAAGCTGGTATAGAAAACACATTTGAACTTGGTCAAAGTTCATTTTGCAAGTCCAATGCTGCAGGCAAAGCCATGTTGCAATGACATGCTACATGGCAACGCACACTTGTTTTTACATTGTAAAAACCCATGTCTAGTTATAAGTAAATTTTCAAGTGACAGTAATCCACCACATCTTTATAATCTTTAGGTCTTCCTAACTAAAGTCAAAGGCACAAGCCTTCTGACATTTCTTAGTTCCCTGGTGTTTTTACGTTTATTGATAGTGATATTTTAGATGTTTCAGTTCTACATTCTGCTCAAGGTGCCTCTAAGAAAACCAAGTTTGGTTTTATGTATCGGTCAGTTCAGTTTCTGATTCTTCTGTCAAGCAACGACTGCTTCACGACAAATGCAGAGACAGAAGCTGCCATGCAAATAAACAGTTGTGATCTCTTCCTGACATCTCCACTGAGGCCTGAAGGGAAGTTCTTACCGTTGCTCAGAACGCTGTTTGATCTCCTCTCTTCTCCTGGCAAACCTCTCCTCGTCTCTGTCAGGCCTGGAGATAACACAAGACATGAAAGAAGAGTCAGAAACACTCAACAACAAACACGTCCCCGCTTTATTTTAGCCAATTACATTTATCTACAAACAGCTGCGTTGGCTTAAGGGTCACTCCTTTCAGAAGAAAAACAAGTCAGAAGTTACAGATTTAAACTTGGATTTCCTGCAGCTTGATGGATATCTGACTCCTGGACTGGCAGCAGAAAACTGACAAGACTTTTTGTTTATTTACCTTGGTAACATTAGTTGTTAGAGTTAACCCAATATCAGTTAGTGACATCATTCTGTAACCGGATACTGGGCTGAGGTCACCAATCCAGACTCTATAATCCTGCATTACTGCAGTTTTAACATGGATAATAAAATAAATCTTGTAGTTTATAGATACATGTACTTAACCTGCAGAARGACAAACAGTAAGAACATTACTAAAAGCAACAATACAGCTAAGCAGTGGCTATTTTTGCCCCTTTTTTTAGTGGTGCTCAATCACCCTAAACTGAACTCAGCACCCCCTGAAAATTAAGAAACTAGATTACTATTTTATAAGGAATTTGGTTTTCAAACCTTAGATTCACCAAAATATTGAACTAATTTGCAACTAGAAGCACTTATATAGAGAGTCAGATCTGGAGTGAAAAATATCAGGATATCAGATAAGAAACAAACAAAAAGTTTAATCAGTAAATCTAATGTAACATAAACACGTCATAAAAACATCACAGGATGTCAGATGTTCCAGATTAAAACAGGTGTGGAGTTTCAGGAATGATTTCTGTTCATTTTACACTCAGATGACAGACCAAACCAAAGCTGCTCCCCCACAGGACTATCGATGACTGACAGGCAGGACTGATAAAAGCCTTAACTTGTCCTACATCCTGTCTGAGGACCTTACCTTGAAGAACGCGTCCTGCAGCAGCAGCAGCAGCAACAGATGGCGATGCTGACGAGGATGGTTCCACCCAGCACTGCGAGCGAAATGATCAGGGCTTCAAAGTTCACTGAGTCACAAGGAGATAAATAATTAATATTAAGAAGAGGATCTTTGTACAAAGTCATCAGCTACATGGACGGAAAAACAAACTGAGTCTCAGTGGACATCAGCAACAAATCACAGCATGAGAGTGGCTCCATCTAGTGTTGTTTTATAAACACTGCAGGTCATTCCACTGAAACGAAACTCTGTTTCCACTGAAACATAACTAGTTTGATTGAAGTTTTTATGAGTCAAGTTAGAATAAAGCTCCACCACACACAAACATCACATGTCAGTAAACATGTGACCAACCCACATTTAGACACTAGTGAACGTGACAAAAACATTTTGACCTAGACAAACATTTTTACTTTGTAAAAACAAAAAATACCTTGAAAATGAATCAGGCCTGAAGTCTTCAAACAGCACAAATTTTATACAGTATATATATATATATATATATAGTTATTGAAATTTGAAGCTTATTTTTGATTGATTTTATATGAGAAAAAAAGGGCAGACATAAGATTTTGTCTTCTTCTGCTGCCTTTCATTTATTTGTGATTTGTATTTTAATTTATATGAAACCAAGTCTCATTGAAAAGATACTTTCCCGTGTTTAAACGACAGGCAGCAGACACAACTTTTGGGCGGGTGAACAAGCCGCTGTGTGCGGGGGAACAGTAGCAGCAAAGAGGTCGAAAACATAGAAGTAAACTGTGCCCTTTMTTGCCTGCAGTTAACACAGGAWTAACTGCYMACAAAGAGAAGCAACCTTTGATGAAGACAGACTAAGTCAGCCTCTGATTACGGTGCTTTARTCTGTTTATTTACACAGCCAACGCTTCTCGGGAATGATTAACAATAAAAAACTTTAGACTTGACAAAATTAAATTTAAGGCCTTGGATAAAAATCTGGGTATTTTAAAGACATTTTAGGCCTAAAATTTTGATATTCAAATTTTAGACTTTTTAAGACCCTGCATGAACCCTGCTAGCAACACCAAAACAGAAAGTAGCAAAATATTAATATATTAATATTGTAAACTAACAAAATCAGCTTAGAGGCCATACTTGAAAAACTAATGGACCTGCTATACGAGCTCATTTATTTCTGACAAGAATAATATTAAAAGCACGTCTATGCAAATGACAAAAACCTAACAATAACCTCTTTAAACGTTCTATTTTAATACTAAGATTTTTATTTTAAACTGTATTTGTTTCTCTCGCTTCATCCGTCATTACAAGCAAAAAAAAAAAAAATTCCCGTCGGCCCGCAATGCATCTTGGGATAGGGTGGGCCAAGAAGGATCCACTTGACCCGTCCCTCAAATCAGGCCAAAGGAAGATACATTTGAGGGCCACATCAGAGGAGTTGTCAAATTTGGACAGCCTTCAGTGCGTCACTGTGATGTAAGCTGCCAACAAACTCATCCTTCGGACACATCCCGAGTTTGGATACAGCTTTTATCTTCACTCTGTCCTGCCTTAAATGATAGCCACACCTTCATTATGACCACATGATCACAGGAGAGCCAGCGTGTAAGTATATAAGTAAAATAATTAACTAAATAATCAACTGTTAATATATTTTCTATCCATTACATTATTTTTAGGAATGTTAAGATCCCAAAACCGATAATAAAAAATTGAATTTAAACAGTTGTACTGATACATATTTTAAATATACATACATATCAATATTATGACCATTGAACCACTTAGATTTAATTATTTAACTATTAGTAATAAACTATGCTGCACTTCTAAGCATTTCTGCTGTGAGAGGGGAAGAATTGGAAAGCAGCTACCATCACCTTTATATACAATGGCAGCTTTGAGCATAATTAAAACATTAATAATTAAAAAAACATAGCTTGTACGGCCACCATGAAACGTAGCCATCATCCCAGCTTTACAATTAGAAATTACAAAGACAGCTCTAGGACAAAGTATGCAGGACTAAATGTGCAGTACAGTAACAGAGGGAGAATAAGGAAGAAAAAAAATAAAAATAAAAATAAACAGAAAGACAATAGCGTGCATTTTCAATGCACACTAATTATAAGATTTGATGTTTTCAAGACATAAGAATCATGATCTATTTTTTACCAGGTCTTAAGGGAAGATAAATATGACCTTAAATGAACAACAGTACAATGTGATTATTATTTTAAAAATAACAACTGAATGTTCAGTTCTACAAGACGGTCGAGTTTTTATCAGGTTCTAAATGTATTCAAATTTAAACTCAGGTGAACAAAAACAAACATCAGATACCACCATTTTGTCATTTATTAAAGAAAATTCAAACCCAAATAGAAAACCTGTGAGTGAAAAACGGCATCCAGCCTTCCTGCTTCCATAGGACCTAAAAGGTTCAGTATCAGCCAGGTGCTGCTGATCAGATGCATTAATTAACTGATCATAATCAGTTAATTAATACAGCTCAATATTTCTATCTCTTTTTATCTTAATTCATGGGTTGCAGCCAACATAGATGGTGGCCCACATTGGCCACAGCCAGATGGGCCGTAGGCCGCTCGTGTCGACTGCATAAAAGGCTGTGAAATGAGACGGTCTAGTCTACAGAAGACGTATGTTTGTGTGACCAAGTTCTGCCCCATTAACATGGTGATATGTTTGATATCACATCACTTCAGTTGTTTTTTTTTTTTTCCCAAGGTATAACTTCACAGAATTCAGTTTTAACAGAAAAACGTTACAAGTAACTACATAAAAAGTATGAATAATTTGGGTTTAGCTCCAGTATCAGTACTTGTAATGGCATTTTATTTAACATCTCATTGCAATAAGTTGCTAAACTTACAATCTTCCATCTGCGAAATTTTCCAAACTCTGCCATCACAACCAAAAAAATAAAAATAAATAAAAACCTCAGCCATAAAATTAAAACCTACCTGTACAAAACAACAAGACAGTAGCCAGTTCTGGGATACTATCAGCCGCAGATGCAGCCTACATTTTTGGGGTTTTGTCGGCCACGTGTGTAGGCACCTACGAACTGGGACAGCCTACGGCGCGGGGCAGTGACGTAAGCGATGTCAGATGCAACCCATGAATTGAGACACAGCCTTAAGACACATGAGACCAGAAGTGGAAATATTTACCCATAATGCACAGCAGCGTGTTAAGACAAAACCAAACAGCTCATGTCAGCACAGAGGTGGAGGCAGATGTTTGGAATCCACAGAGTGGACCATGACCTCCTCTGTGGACCAGAGGTTCTACAGTCAGATGTGATTCCTGCAGTTTATCAAGCTCCTCTCTTGTGGAACCAACTTCCAGTTAATGTCCATGAGGCTGACACTGTCTACTTTTAAGATTAGACTGAAGACTTTCCTTTTTGATAAATCCTATAGTTAGGGTTGGTTTCCTGAGTTATTCTTTATTTCGGTTTAGACTATATGGCAAACTGACCACATTTTCTCACTCTGCTCTTCACTCTGTACCYGTAACTATTTCTGTCATTAACATTTGTTTATCTTTCTACCCACAGAAATCATACCAGAACCAGTGATTCTGTGTTCGTCTTGCTCCTGTCTTCTCTAACTCTAACCACTGAAGACAGATGGTGGCTCACTCTGAGCCTGGTTCTTATCTGATTGAGGTTTCTTCCTCAAAGCGGTTGTTTCTTTCCACTGTCTCCAGTGTTTTTGATAACTTTTTCTAATTAAAATTTTAGTTTGTGAATGTTTTTATCCGGACACCTGAGATAACTTTTGTTGTGAATCATTTCAATATATAAAAACAAAGTTTTCTTTCATCTGGATCAGCTTAACGTCAGGTTTCAGAGCTTCAGAAAGATTTCTATAAACAGACATTAGTGCTTTTCACCTTCTGGTAGTAGCTGATTATAAAATGACACTGATGTGCATTCTGTGATTAGCGCCACTTCTGACTAAAATCTATTAGAGACATGAGGAATCCCCCTTCCTCTGTRAGTTTTAGTTGATTTATTTGGCGCAGCTTTTCAACCAAATAAAAGAGGAAGCAGGTAGAACGCTGCCAAACTGAGACCGAGAACAGCCAGAGACAGAGAGAGGCACAGATGGCTTCACGCATGGAGATGTTGACAGATGTTGACAGATACTCACACCAGCACAAGCCCCAGCGGGCCTGGGCAAGCGGGCAGACAGAAGCTGGAGGCAGCAACCAGGTGACGGGATACTCGGTGCAGTTGTTGGTGGAGAAGCACCAGAGACACTGTTCAAACACAACATTAAGATTATTAGGAACAAAGAGGGCAATCACATCCTAACTGTAAATAACTGAGGTTATAATCTGATTTTAGATGCACTGAACATCGATTATCAACCACATCGCAGAGCTTTTGTTCTGAATCAAATGGAGAAGAGTCCCACCCGTAATCAAAAAACTAATATTCACATTTTATTAGTGTTTTAACACAGGAGTCTTGTTATCAATTAGTCAAACTGTCCATGTTTATGACTTAAAGTTTAACCTGTCAGAACAAAGGTCCGATCTTGAACTCACCTTAGCATGTGGAACACAGGTGTCGCAGTTCTTGTTGATGGAACAGGCTGAAAATACAGTAAAAAAAGCGAAAATCATAATAAAACATGGTTACACACACATCACTGTGTGTGACGTACTTTAAAAACACAGCTATGACCAGTTATTTTGTTTATTTCTTAACTGCCACTACTGCCATTTAGTTACGAAACAGCAATAAACTATATGTAAAACATGTGCTCGGTGTGTACAACACGAYTTAAGGTTCTTTAAGAAAAAAAAGCCTTAACTTACGAGGTGTAGGCGGCGGCGTTGGAGACGTAAACTGGAATTCACCCGGAGTAACAAACAATAAAAATACGACCAAAAACACACTTTGTTTCAAGGTTGTTAAAGAAAACATGATGAAAGTCAAAATCCAAACACGCAAGTTTTCTTAGAAAACCTCAGAATATCGTAATCTGTGGTTCGCGTCTCCTGCTAGCTGCTGTTTGTTTCTGTTTATCTGTCACTTCCGGGTTTCAAGGTGCGTTTGGTCTACCCTTACAGTCCGTGCGGGAGGAGTTAGTGCCTGTATTTGTCACGTTTCCAAAAACAAAAAGAAACCGGCGGATTCTTTCTATTCTCTGGTTAAAGAGTTTTCGCTTCCCATCCTGGGAGATTTCCCGATTCGAAATAGTAGTGTTATCAAGCCGCACGAGACTCTGTGACGTTACACACTGAAATAGAAGAATAGAAGAATATATAT
>NW_013952471.1:1755684-1757913 GCF_001266775.1 Austrofundulus limnaeus
CTTTGTATGCATGGATCACTTGGGTTGTTACCAACATCTGGTGAAAATTTCATGTCATTAGCACCTCTAGTAATATATTTACTGAGAAAAATGTTGATGTGTTCAATACTTATTTTACCCGCTGTATATCCAAATAACAAACCTTATATAAGTAAAAAAGTTAAGAACTGTATTAACCGCAAAAAAAATTGCTTTTAAAAAACAGGATCGTACTGGGTTGAAAGTAGTGCAAAAAGAACTCAACCAAAGGCTGAGGGAGGCCAGGAAGAAACACGGGGATATTTTGGAGAATAATTTCTTATTGGGGGAACTGAAAAAGTTATGGGACTCTCTGAAAGTAGCAGTCAATAAGACCACAAAGAGAAGGTGTCTCATCACAGATGATGATCTTAAAAAATCTAATGAGCTCAATGACTTTTTTGTGAGGTTTGAAACACAGGATTTCTCTTCAGAATGTGACAAAGTACTACAGTCTATTAAATTTACTGATTCCTGTACCAGACTGATAGTTAATCCCCTCAAAATCCAGTCACTTTTTAGTGGGGTTGTCAAGAATCAATCTACTGGGCCAGATGGTATTCCTGCTTTTCTTTTAAAAGCCTGTGCTGAAGAGTTCACCGCTGTCTGGTGCCCCATTTTCCAGCGATGACTTGATCCACATACTGTTCCTTCTCTTTAGAAAAAAATCAATTATCATAACAATTCCTAAAATGTCAAATCCACCTGATAATAATGACTATAGACCAGTAGCTTTAACATCAGTTGTAATGAAGTGCTTGGAGAAATATGTTGTGTCCATCTTGAAAACAGAAATAAATCCTGGTCTCGATCCTTTCCAGTTCGCCTACAGACAAGGACGAGGTACCGATGATGCCATTAATGGCATCACACATTTTATACTTAAACACCTTGAGAATCCAAAGGCCTATGCTCGCCTTTTCTTTATAGATTTTAGCTCTGCTTTTAATACCCTACAGCCTCACCTGCTCATTAAGAAATTTCAGCAGATGAATCTTAATTCCTCTTTTATTCTTTGGTTTCATTCTTTTTTAACAAACAGAGTACAGCTTGTTAGAGTTAACAACACTCTATCTGAACCAAGATCCATCAGTACAGGTGTTCCTCAAGGCTGTGTCTCTTCTCCTGTCCTTTTTACTGTTTATACAAATGACTGCATCAGTAGTTACCCTGGGAATTATGTTTTTAAATTCTCAGATGATACTACCATTCTTGGCCTGCTGTATGAAGGCATGGACTCCTCACAATATTATAATGAGGTTCAGTCATTTGTTCAGTGGTGTGATGACCACCACCTTATTATCAAAACCAGGAAAACAGAGGAGATGCTGATTGACCCCAAGTCCGTWAGCGACAATTTCCCACTTTTTATTCACGACCAGAAAATAAATCAGGTCTGTTCTTACAGGTATCTGGGAGTTCACCTAGATAACCTGTTTATGTGGGAGACTCATGTTATGTTGTGTTCTCGTCTGCAGCAGAGAATGTATTTTTTACGCAGACTCAAGAGTGTTTGGGATGAACCAGAGACTTATGTTTTTATTCTATCAGGCTGTTTTGGAAAGCATCCTCAGGTTTGGAATGTCAGTGTGGTATGGCAACCTCTCTGTGCATTTAAAATCTAAACTTGGTCGCATGGTGCAAACGGCACTGAAGGTGATAGGAAGGACAGACAACTATTCTTTGCAGTCCATCTATGAAGAGTCTGTCCTCAGACTTGCTCGGAAGGTGCTGTCTGACCGTGCTCACATCCTCAACTCACAATATGAACTCTTACCATCTGGCAAACGGTTTAGAATCCCTGCTTGTCGATTAAATAGATTTAAAAATTCATTTGTCCCTACATCAATCAGACTGTTAAACTAGGCATATATTGTTTGTCATGCTACTAAAGCTTTGGTTTGACTAGGTCTGCTAAGGTGTGTGGGAATGTGCAATATGTGTTTTGAGAAATGTGTGTGCTTTTTTCTCTTAATTTATTTGTGTTTATTGAGAAATATGTGTTTTTACTTTTTTTGAGGTGCTTACATGACTTTTTATTGATGTTTTTACTGTATTAACCGTAGATGCAGCTTTGTCAGGCGTACGATGTCCAAGACAAATTTCCCCTTTGAGACAATAAAGTATCTATCTATCTATCTATCTATCTATCTATCTATCTATCTATCTATCTATCTATCTATCTATCTATCTATCTATCTATCTATCTAT
>NW_013952471.1:1760358-1763360 GCF_001266775.1 Austrofundulus limnaeus
CCATGTAGCGATGTCCTTCTTAAGGTTCACCAGGAGAGGCAGAAAGTTTTCTGTATAAAGATCTTTGTGACTGTGAGTAATCCAAATACCAAGGTATTTAAGATAGGTAGGTAGAGCTAATTTTGAAAGGAACTGGACCCATATGCTGCTCTTCTATTGGGGTCACATGCATCAATTCACTTTTTTGAAGGTTAACCTTATAACCAGATACGTATGTTTCCAAACTTTTGAAGTAAAAGAAGTAACTCAGGAACACTAGACAAAGGATCTGAGATAAAAAGCAGAGTATCATCTGCATATAAGAAAACTTTATGTTCAGTGCCAAACCGATTGATACCTTTAATCTTAGGGTTGTTCCGTAAAGCCAATGCAAGTGGTTCAATCGCGATTGCGAATAAGAGTGGCGAGAGTGGGCACCCCTGCCTCGTACCACGTTCCAATTCAAAATAGCTGGATAGATTACTGTTAGTGCATACTGCTTCCATTGGCAAGGTATATATCAGCTTCAACCATGAAACAAATTTAGGACCGAAGTTAAACATCTCCAAGGTCTTAAAAAGATAGTTCCADTCCACCCGGTCAAACGCTTTCTCGGTGTCCAGTTTCATTATGAGCGGACTGTGATCAGAAATGACTATCGCTCCATAATCACATTCTCTCACTAAAGGTAAAATCCGTTTATCGAGGAGAAAGTAGTCAATCCGTGAATAGCTCTTATGAACAGGGGAAAAGAACGAATATCGTCTCAGGATCGGATTTCGAAAACGCTACACATCAACCATTCCATAAGTGTTAAGAAATGAATTAATTGACTGGGCCGATTTAGAAAGAGAGATCCTCCGCACTGTACTACGATCGAGGGAAGATAGCACGCAGTTCACATCTCCCCCAATTATGAGATTATGTGTTGAAATATTAGGTAAATTTGAAAAGAGCATATTAAAAAATGTTTGATCATCCCAATTTGGAGCATATACTGAGACTAAAATGACAGGAAGTGCCTTTAGTTTTCCCACCACAATTACATAACGTCCAGCAGCGTCCGCCCTAACACTGGATGCCGTAAATTGCACCTGTTTACTAACTAAGATGGCCACCCCTCTCGATTTAGATTGGAAACTAGACTGAAACACCTGACCAGACCAGCGCCTGTTTAGATTTGCCTTACGCAAATGGGTCTCCTGCAAAAAAGTAATATTAGCATCAAGTTGTCTTAAATGTGTCATAACTTTCCTAAATTTCACTGGACCATTGAGGGATTTCACAATCCAACTCACGCAGTTAACTGGGTGACTGTTGATGAACCTGTTAGTATTAGAACTGCTCATGCACGGTCAATTGGACTGTAGTACAATAGACACAAACCATCACAAAAAAATAACCTGAAAAAGACATTCTCAAAACAAATAGATCCGGTATAGTCCCACCCTTTTCTCCTAAAAAAAAAAAAAAACGGAGAACCCAACAAACAAAAAATCCACACATTTGTGCTTATACTGGGGGGCTAAACTCCCTGTATGGACTCCCGCCACAACTAAATAACAATAACAAAAAAAATAAAATAAGGGGTTCCCTCACTTTAAAGTATTATTACTGTTCATGTTCCTTGCAGCACTGATAAATAAATCACTAAACAAGATCCGGACAGACCCCCTGTGAAACTCTCGTACACAGAACAAAAAGAGGAATGTTGTCCCTGAGAATAATGTCTAAAATTAAATCAAGATATAACGCGGGACATAAAGTTAGAAGGGTCGTTACAACCTGACAGTCATAATGGATCAATGAAGATTGGACCTGCGGTCAACGCCGGTCCTCGTTGTACGTCGCCGAGATGATCCTCTTTTTTAACGTAGTCCAATGCTTTACTGACATCCAGGAACTCCTTATTTCCTCCCCATGAGAGATGCGAAACCGACAGGAAAAAGTAGGCCGTAGCGAACATCACGTCGGTTGCGAAGGAGCCTCCTCACCACCGTAAACGCCGCTCGAGCCTTGGCCACAGCTGCCGTGTAGTCAGATGTGATGATGACAGGTGACTCTTTAAAACGAAGAGGACCACGACTCCGAGCTCGACGTAATATTTCCACACATTCTTGATAATAGTGCAGCTTAGCAACAATGACCCGCGGCTTATCGCCTGATCTGTTTCCACCTGGAGAGCGATGGGCTCGGTCCACCAGTGGCTCTTTATCCATCTGTAGAACCTCCGCTAGCAGTTTAGCCACTGCTGAAGTGGAGCTGGATTCTGGCGTTTCAGGAACTCCAATAATCCGCACATTGCACCTTCTCATAAGCCCCTCCATATCGTCACACTTCTTTTTGAGCCCACCGACTTCTTCTTTCAGTTCCAACACGGTGGTGCGCAGAGAAACAACCACTTCGGACCAGTTTGACAAACCGAGAGAGGGGGGCGCTGAAAGTCCGGTCCTAGCTGCAGTCTGCTCCGGGGTAGCATCGGGCCTAACAGCCGTCGAGCTTGAATGTTTGCCTTTCCTCAAGTTTGTCYCCATTCTTCTACTCTTCCAGGCAAGAATCACTCAGGGGTCGAGTCCGGACGGTCCAAATGTTCAAAACAGCAAGGACATTTAGTATAGAACCACAAACAGAACAAGTCTGAGCGGGAGCCCACGCGACACACGTCTCACTCCTCCGCCATCTTGCCCCGCCTCCCAAGTTTTTTATGAATTTTGAAGGCCCTGTTGTAGAGCCTATGGGTTCTAAGATTTCATTTGCTGTAAGAGACCAAACAGGTAAACAGTACAACATGGTTGAGAGTATAATGGCATGAAGATAGATATTTGAAACAGAAGATGTCAGATTGGATCTAATTTTTGAATAAACGTATAATTTCTGTTTCAACTTAGTGGTTAAGACTTGTACATTGATGACGATAAGTCAAATGAGAATCCAAAGTAATTTGGATTCTACAAAGTAATTTGTAGGTAGTGACAATATCAAGGGGTTTGTTTAAAAAAGTGAGTTGATTTGTTATATTGAAA
>NW_013952471.1:1764817-1766663 GCF_001266775.1 Austrofundulus limnaeus
AGAACACACAAAATGATACAATGTACAAACAAACTTGCATAAAAGAGAAAAAGGATGGGTGCAAATAAAGATAAGAAATTCCTTACTGTAAATTTTGTATTGTTAATGTTGATAGTGTTCGATAGAAAATAGTGTCACTAGCGCCCCCTTCATGTTCGGAATGCAATAGTCCCATTTCCATATAAGGTATGGGACCGACGGAAAGGTCTGTCACCGCCCCGTTCTGCATGCTGCAGCGAAGTGTACTTGCCTTTTACTGCCTAGACTGGGAGAGGAAAGACCTCCACACGACAGCTAGCAGGAAGCTAACACCGCAGCCGGTACAAAGGTAGGTGTGTATGTGTGCGCACGCGTTTGTGTTATATAGAGTATGAAATGTTTTTATGCGACTTTGTCATGAGTTTTATGCAAAAGTAAAAACTTGTTAGAGTGTATATTACAACGTAGACTAAAGCCGAGTGAAGAGCGCTCCCCCCTCCTCCCCCCGAGAGCAGCAGAAACTCCGCCTTATAATCATTACGTTTTCAGTTCACTAACGTCGGGGAAAACYATCCAAACCATACAAGTAGCCCATCAATTTAAAGCCCAGACTCTGCTCTTTCCGTATACAGTATAAGTGTCACAGCTCTACGTGAAAAATTCACGGAACAAGCAGCCATAGAACAGCGAAAAAGGCTAAATTCTGGAACCACAAACACGAACGTCTTTTCTTTGTTTTCTTTAATGCACTTTGGAGTGATTTTTTTTTCCCAATTGGCTGGACCTGTACATCTCCTGTGTTAATGTTGGTACATGTAATATGCTAATTCTATACTGTGGAGATCATTAAGAGTCGTTGTCGGGTAAAAAATCTTACGCTAACACTGTGTTGACCGTGAACCGGAAGTGTTGGGAGTGGCATCAAGTGCTGGGCCGAATGTCCGTGGCATTTAGGCTATTTGTGTCCAAAGGTAAGTTGGCGTGATAGCTCAAGGACCAAATTCAACAGCTCACCCACTTATTACAAACGGCTGTAAGAAATGTAAAGACAAGTAGTGCAGTGATACTGTAATCCTGAGGCACAAAATAAATAAAAGCATAACAGACTTTCTTTTAAAAGCATAACAGACTTTCTTTTAACCATCTTGTTTGATTTTGAAGGCTTTTACATTTTTTATTATTCACAATGCTGGTGTAGCATATTTTGATTTAGAACAGATAACGAAGTGATATTCTTCTAAAGACCAACCTCCGAAGTGGCAGGCGGCCACGAGGTAACTTTGTAAAGCACGTGTCACCTGTCTGTCTGTAAATGTATCTGTCTAAAGCTTTGTGTTTTGTTTGTATAGTTTTCACGGCATTTAATAAAAAAGCCCGTCGAAAGAAAGCCGTACCAGTGTTGTCACTTTGGAGCTACAATTTCTAAAGGCTTTTGCATGGAAACTTCCTTTGTGGCTCGAATTAACATCTTTTACACCAACCCCCACCAGACTTCCTGACGCCTTAATGTTAATAGATACTGAACCCCACAAGTTGGAGCGACCATAAGGACCGTCTGCGCTCCTCTTCAAAGGGGGGTCATAATGCCTATAACCAGACTCTTCAGTGACTGAGACAAATGACCTACATTCTTCATTAAATGTGAAAAAAAGAGAACAAGGTTGAATGTTTTTATACAACTGTCTGTTTTCATATACAGTATCTTAATCAAAGAAATTTGATTTACCTGTTTCTTTTTACAGAAAGAACAAACCCCATTGAAGCTACTGTGCTCTTTTTTAACTGTTTGCTAACTAAGGACTCAGTGTGGTAAGTGTGTATGGTGTAATTGTTTTGATGAAGTGTTTTCCTCAAGAAGATGTTTCTT
>NW_013952471.1:1766989-1769007 GCF_001266775.1 Austrofundulus limnaeus
CTCCAAAACAGATTTGCAAAAATCTGATCTTAAAAACTTTTCATGTATAAGGTGTAATATTTTTATTGGCCAACTCAAAACCTTGACTCCGCCCATGACAGAGGTTTTAAAAAGCTTAGCGCACTCCCAATCTCTAAGAAGAAAGAGAAGACAAGGAAGACGAAGAAGACAAAGAAGGCAGAAACAGCTTTCCAGAAGCTCAGCAGAGGCCCTTCCTGCCAGCCCCTCTCCATGGGCTAGGTAGGATGGTGTCATTCTGCATCTCCTGCTGGTTGAATGAACAGCTACCGTTTAATATCGACTCAATATCTGAGTTTGATTTTATAGAAGTTAAATAAGCTAGTTGTAATTCATGCGTCGTTTTAGCTCGTTTTCTCTACAAAGTTTAAATCAAATTAAGAAGTCTTGCAGCCGCCTGGGAAGGACCGGACCGGACCCCGCTGTCACCAGCTCATTTCCCACCTTTCTGACTGAAGGGCCAGCAGCTGAACAGACACCCTGAGTGTCCGACCGGCCACTACACTGAAGCAGTTCTTTGGGGAACATCACCTAAGATCCTTCGGTCAGCCGACGCCTACTTCCGGTACCGCAATCAGCAGAACAAAAGGGTAAAAGTGAACATTTGTCCTGGTGACACACAGGTGCTCAGACATAATTTGATTCTTATCTTTGTATGAGATTTGGTAAACTAAACGATTTTTCTACCTAATTTAACTAGGACCCCCTTAGTTAAATCCTAAAAGCAAACTCACCTCACCTCACTCCAAGCCTCAAACCCAACTCTCAGTGTTTATTTTATGTTTATTTGTTGTTTGTTTATTTGTTTGTTGTTATTCACTCGTGATTGCAAACTCTCAGTTTTTTCATGGTTCAATTATGTCATCACTCATTCCTCACCATAGTTGTAAATACATTTAATCTGTAAATAAATGGCCCGTGGAGAACGTGTCAACATAAGCTAATCTCATTTTTGTGTCTTGATAAAAAGTATTACTGGTTCTGATAAGACAAGAACTCAAACGATTTTGGGTACATTTATTGTGAGACTGATTACAATGAAGTTACAGTTTTTCGTCTCTTTCCTGGGTTAATCCTTGACCAAATTAAGAGCGTGGTGCCTCGAGGTAAGATAATTTGTGTGTTTAAATAATTCACAAATTATCCATTTTAGAATATACCCAAAAACCCTACACTGGCTTGAACTGTTCAAAAAACAAAAACAAAAATTACTTTTACTGTAAGGACTTTTTTATCTTTAAGTTATGTCTCCAAATTTTCACACCATTATTTCCTGTTAAAGGGGCAATATTATGTTTCTCAGGCATACATTTAAATACTATACCATGATAAAGTATCTACGTCACCTTTAGCTGTTATTAAAATGCTGTACTTATGTTTAAATAGAAAATAAACATATCTTCTCATCACTTCCTCTTCTAAACGCCTTGCGGCAGACGGAGGTGAACCAACGGTGAAAGAGCCGAACAATGACGAGACATGGTCAGGGAAACAACAACGAGACTATGATGGAGGAGTTTAAAATGTCCCTGGACTTTATGAGCGCCTAACTGACAAGGGTGGCTTCACAGCAAGAACTTGTGGTGAGGCTGTTCGAGGAGGTGAAGCGTTTGAAGGTCGTAGTGAGTGAAAGAGATAAGAACATAACTGAATTGGAACATAAGGTTGATGAATTGGAACAACATACAAGARGGGATGAATTGTTGATTACTGGACTAAACATAAAACATCAGACTTATGCTCACGCTGCTGCAACCAAAGTCACAACGGAAGATTCTGCCCAAGAGGACCTGCTCTCCTTGGAGCAACAGGTAGTGACTTCCTTGCTAAAGAAAAATATTGACATCAAATCTGAAGACATCTCCATCTGTCACACCCTGCCAACCAAGTCTGAAAAGTTTAAACCATCTATAATTATTAGTTTTATAAGCAGGAAAACAAGAATCAACTTAATAATGCAGTTAAAAAAATTGAGGGGAACACACACACACACACACACA
>NW_013952471.1:1776447-1777836 GCF_001266775.1 Austrofundulus limnaeus
AAACTGCAAAATTATTAATAAAATGTCATTGACTATTGATAAGGTTATGGAATTAATTACTATTGAAATAATAAATAAGAATTCTAAAAATATAATAATAAGTTGTGTACATCGATCACCCGAATCAAACATAGAACTATTTACAGACAATATTATGGATGTCCTTGGGGGAAGTTTTAATAAAACAGTAGTATTTTGTGGTGGCTTTAATATTGACTTAGGAAATATAAAAGACTCAAATAACATTGGCACATTTATAAATTCAATGCAAAGTCTAAATCTTTATCCGTTAATATCTAAACCTACCAGAATCACATCTCATAGTGCTACAATAATCGATAACATTTTTACAAATATAATAAATGAAGAAGTGATTAGTGGTACTTTAACAACTGATGTTAGTGATCATTTGCCAGTTTTCATGCTCTATAAAACAGCTCAATGTAATGCAAAAGCAGTTACAATTAAAGAAAAAAGAAAAATAAACACATCTAAAAAAGCTTTGGATAAATTAAAGGATGACCTGAGTAAACAAAAGTGGATGAATGCGTATATTGATGATGTAAATAATGCTTACGATAATTTTATGAATATCTTGCGAGTTCTATATGAAAAAAAATTGTGTGGAGAAATATATACAAAGAAAAACATTGTCGACAAACTATGGATGACAAAAGGACTGAAAAATGCTTGTAAAAAAGAATCACTTGTCACTATTTCTGGAATTAAGAACAAAAGAATCTGAAGAAAAATATAAGAAGTATAAAATATGGATATGGATTATAAGAAAACATAAAAAATATGTTACAGTGATTTATTAGATAAAAGTACAAAGGATATAAAGGCTACATGGCGAGTAATGAATGGTGTTTTAAATAGTAAAGTAAAAACTGGTGTATCACAATGTTTTGTTAAGGATGATAAAGAAATCTATGAGCAAAATGAAATCGTTAACGAATTTAATGATTATTTTGTTAATGTTGGCCCAAGTCTTGCAGCTAAAATACCTGATGTAAATGGTTGTGTGATTCACACAGTAAAGAGTTGTACAAATAGTTTTTTTTCTTGACGGAACCAACAAAGAAGAAATAATGAATATGGTAAAAAAAATTCTGACAAAAAAATCTAAGGACTGGATGGACATGGATATGACGTTTGTTAAAGAAATGAGTTATGTTATTGAACCTTTTACTCATATACTGTATGTAATCTATCATTTTCGACAGGGGTATTCCCTGACAGCATGAAAATTGCAAAGGTAATTCCACTCTACAAGAATGGTGAAAAATCTAAGTTTACCAACTACAGACCAATATCAATGTTGCCTCAGTTTTCAAAAATTCTGGAAAAATTGTTTGTAACCAGACTGGATCTATTCATTGATAAACA
>NW_013952471.1:1778384-1779528 GCF_001266775.1 Austrofundulus limnaeus
GCATAAGAGGTCCAGCATTACAATGGGTGTCTAGTTATCTGACAAATAGGAAACAATTTGTTCAACTAAATGAAAAAAGATCTAGGCTTGGTAGTATTGCATGTGGGGTCCCACAAGGTTCTGTGCTTGGASCAAAGTTATTTCTTTTATACATAAATGATTTGGTGAATGTGTCTGAGTTGTTTAAATGTGTTTTGTTTGCAGATGACATTTTTTTGTCAGGGAAAAAATTTAGATCTTATGCTGGAAATGATGGAAACTGAGTTTGTAAAAATACAGACTTGGTTTGGGCTTAATAAATTATCAATAAATTCGGAGAAAACAAATATGATATTTAGTAATTGTTCCTCATTTGACTTATTGTGTTGAAGTTTGGGTGAAGGCATGTAGAACGGCTAAAATTCTATTTTTATTTTACAGAAAAGAGCCATAAGAATCACAAGAAAACATTACATTCATCCATCTAACATATTATTTCCATTATTATATCATGATGCAGTATGCCATGATGCAGTTCCAATGACCAAACGCTACGCTTGACTTCAGGCCCAGGCCTCCCTTGCAAAAATGATCTATATTAATTTAATTTGTCTGGTTAAATAAAGGTTAAAAAATAAATTTATCTTCTAGAAGACTTTTGCTGCTTTTATGTTCTAGTTAGCCTCCTGTTACCTTTAGCTAGGCTTGTGCTACATTTTTTTTGATACTTGATCATTTAACTTTTTACTACCATTTTTCTACTTTGGCTTTTAATTAACCTTTTGTTAGTTGTAGCTTATCTTTTGCCGCTTTTAGTTTTTAATCTAATCTTTGCTATTTTTAGCTTTTAGCTAATATTTTGTTACTTTTGACTTGTAGCTATTTTTAGTTAAAATCTACCCTTTGGTAAATGTTAAGTTTTAGCTAGCTCTGAGCATTGTTTTCATAGAAAATGCAAGTTCTCTAATTTAAAATTTTGTTTTTATTTGATAAGACTACATTTTTATTTCCTAACGGTTTTATTTTCTGGTACCACTTTTTTGTTCACTTGGCATCTGAAAATACATTTCCTCAAAAGGTATTTTTAATCTGAAAAGAGCTTCACTGAGTGAGAACTAGTGTTAGGAGCTCAGCAGACAGTTTAAGTTTCACTTTCAGTTTCACC
>NW_013952471.1:1779654-1782231 GCF_001266775.1 Austrofundulus limnaeus
GTTTCTGGTCCCCACCTGTCGGTTTGCTCCTCATCATGGCTGCCTAAAAACGCTGCAGGATTTCTCAAACATGCATGAATGAGTCWAAGCAAGGCTTTGGGCATTATTTTTTTTGAGAGTACAATGTAATAACATATTATAATGTTATAATATAATAACATATTATAACTTGATATAAAACTCAAAAAAGTTGATTTTACATGATATTGCCCCTTTAAGATTATGTAAACAAGGCAAACAAACACCAAATTTTGAGCTACAATCAACATTTGTATAAAATGTTTGATCCAAATTGCTCAACTGAGAAAGTGAATTTCTACACAAACCAAGTAAAGTTCAGACTCATTTTGACCTTTGATATCAACAAAACTAAAGCTAATCACTAAAACAATCACTAAAGCTTACCAAACCATCATCATCTGAGTTCAGATTATTTTTCTATCACCATAGAAAAGCCCAAACATCCAGCTTGGCTCAGTAACAAGGTGACAAAGAAAGATGAGCCCAAAGTCTGAAATAATTTCCTGTCTGATTAAGGTCAGTCAAACAAGCTGAACAGAAAAAGTCACATTTGACTGGTTACTGGTGTCTGACCAAACAATCTTCAGCCTCAAATCCTCCATTCTCAATGATCCACTGACTGCTCATTCTGATCACCAAAAAAGTACAGGGACTTGGTCTTGGTAATCAATTACTGCTTTGTACCAAAGATGCAAAGCATGACAGGTTTCTACAGTGAGCTAGAGGAAATTATGGAGGCAGGATACTCACCCGTATGATCAACTGTGGCATGAAGAGTCAAAACAAAATCAGAAATTAGAGCTTTTTACAGTAGAATGTCACTGATATACAGCTGAACATATAAATGATGTACACAAGCTGAAAATCCTAAAATTGATGTAAGGATGTTTTAACACAGAGAAAACTCTGACTAGTTTATCGTCAAAGTAACAAACGTGTTTTAGCCTTTTAATGCCTTTTATGGACATTTGATACAGACTGAAATCTGTTGACTATTTTGTTGGGTGAACGCTGACTCAGCATTCACACCATTGTTTCCTGTTTTTGTACTTTTTGGTACAATTATTCTTAAACCTCTGCATACCTTTTATCCATCCATCCATCCATCCATCCATCCATCCATCCATCCATCCATCTAAAAACATTCAGAAAATTTAAAACCAAAGGAAAACCTGTGTCTGAGTTTGCATAGACTTTTGTATTGTAACTTCAACAATTTTCAATTTTTTTTACTTTATGAAAAATAAAATCTCTTCAGTTCAAACACTGTTCACTTTGAAATCTGCCTCAGCAAACTAGATACATATTTTTTTTTACTTTCAGCTACAGTACCTCTCTGCTACTTTTAGTTTTTAGCCAGTGTTTTTCCTACTTTTAGGTTTTAATTGAACCTTTAACAACTTTTAGCTATTGCTTTGTTGTGTTTTGGCTTTTAGCTAGTCCTAACTACTTTCAGATTTTAGCTAGGATTTTAAAATGTAACAGGCCTTTTTGTCTTTCAGTTTGCTCATTTTGGCAGCATGACAACTCAGTGTTTAGAACTGATGACTCTCAGCAAGAAGATCCTGGTTCGATCCCCGGCTCAAAGTCTTTCTGTGTGGAACTGAATGTCTTACTTGAGCCTGCGTGAATTTTCTCCAGGTACTCTGGTTGTTTCTGTTTTAAAGTAATTTTCTCTTTTGTTATTCGAAACAGAAAAGGAAACGGTCAGTGTATCTTTTGGTCATWGGTTTTTCATTTTAGAAACCGGTATTAAAAAACAAGAATTGAGTGGATATTTGATTTTTGTTTCAAAATACTGAAATTAAAATTCAAACACAAAGCGTTTCTCATTCTTAGTGTCAAAAGGGGATGAGCAAATTTTTTTAAATGATTTGAGTTTCATTTTCTGTTTCAGATAGCATAAAAGAAAATTACTTTAAGACAGAAACGAAAAAAGGCTTGTTTGTTCATAATCCATGACAGGTCGTGCCAATTTACAGTCTCCCTACAATAATCTGTTTTACCACCAGGAGGGGTGCCTGCAATATCAAAGTTATTCAATAAACATCCCATTACAAGTAAAAAGCATTGATGTTGACTTCGGTAGCAAATATATTTGCCAAGTATTTATTTAGTATCAGATCAATATCGAAGTCGTAGTACCGTCCACCCTTCGCTGAAAGGAAAACTCCAAGGACTCAAACTGAGAAAAAAGTAGACTACAGATTTTGAATTTCAGGATGGGAAAACTCAGGACAAAAAAAAAACTTTCTACTCACAGAACAACAATCCTACAACACACTAATGGAATAAAATTTATCTTTTTTAGCTTTTTATTGAGAGAAATGGCGGCACAGTGGCTCAGTTGGTAGAGCTGATGCCTCTCAGCAAGAAGGTCACCGGTTCAAATCCCGGTCCGGGGACCTTTCTGGGTAGAGTTTGCATGTTCTCTCCGTGCATGCGTGGGTTCTCTCTGGGTACTCCGGCTTACTCCCACAGACCAAAAACATGACTGTCAGGTTAATTGATAACTCTAAATTAATTATTAATATTATTAATAGGTGTGAGTGAGAG
>NW_013952471.1:1783868-1784995 GCF_001266775.1 Austrofundulus limnaeus
GCTCAGATCGTTCAAATCGTGCTGCTCTAATCGCGCTTGAGGCGCCGCAGCCCTTCTCAACGCTGCTTGAAGTGCGTTCACCATAGACTTTGCATGTAAACCTGATGCTCCTGATGCTGAAATCACGTTTGGTGTGAACGCACCATAAGAGCAAGAAGATTAGTATGTTTCAGGAGTTTTATTGGGTTGTAGACTTTTACTTATAGAGGTTAATTTGAAAAGCAAACAAAGTCGGGTTATCACCTTCTGATGAAGGTTTTTTTTTTTTTTCTGTTGAAATAATTAACTGTAAACAGCACAGTCACTACTCAACCTGTTGAAACTTGTCCTCTTCTTTATTAACTTTGTATTTATAAAAATATTTTTCACATAACTTCCTGAGGCCCTGCTGAGGGCCTGGGCCTTTTCTATTATAGTAGTTTATTCTTTTCAACTTAAGCATTTTGTCCTTTTTCATGAAAATAAGCTTGAAGTTGTTTTTTAAAAATATTATTTATAAACTAAGTTAATTTCAAAATGATCATCTTTAGGTTAGCATATGTGGATGTAAAGTAAGTTCTAGGATAACATTACGATGAGCTGGAAGTGATCCAAAAAGTACTGATCCTGAACTTTAGTTTCACGGTCCGACACTGTTGCTATCAGATGTTTCTGTGGACTGTCAGTCATCCAGCATACGGATGACTGTTCTGTAGCTGAAGACGAGTGGTGCTACAAGATTTAAACTGCATGACTTGAGGTTAGTATCATCATTACTTGGATCAATAAACCCCCGTCTCACAAACTGTCTGAGAAATGAGGTATGACTGTTTATATAAGTGGTTCTCAGTGGTCCACTATCCTGCATGTTTTGGATGTTTTCCTGCTGTGGTACATCTGATTTGATTGACAGGTTTCTGCAAAACTTAAAAACCTGCTGAGGAGCAGGGAAACAACTAAATCATGCAGGCTAATGGTCCTTGAGGACCAGGATAAACCACTGGCTTAAACTGAGATTCATTTTGACAAACATTAGATATGTTTCTAATTTAGTGCTAGATTTGTTTTATTCAACATTTCACTTAAAACCAAAACAAATTCACATACAACAAAATAATATAAATCAAATAAAATGAAAGGTAGCAGAA
>NW_013952471.1:1786357-1787448 GCF_001266775.1 Austrofundulus limnaeus
TCTGACCACCATCAGTAGACAAGGTGGGTGAAGTGTCTTGCCCAAGGTCACAACGACTGAGACGGCTGGACGGGGGACCGAACCAGCGACCTTCCGGTTCCAGGACGACTCTCCTAACCACTCCGCCACAGATAAACAGCAAGCTGAACTGYATCTGTTTCACAGATTATCAGTCATGTTTTTACAATAAATTAATAACTAGGGTTGAGCCGGATACTCATTTCAGACGAGTATTCGTTACGGATAATGCATTTTTGACGAGTACAAGCAGGAAACGAATACAACTTGTCAATATCCATGCTCGTTGTGAAGGAAGATCCTCATTGGGTAACTGTCTTCACGAGCTGTGATTGGCCAGTCACACACAGAGAGCCCACCCCTCCCCTCACAAACTCTCTCTGCAATGGAGCGGGAGCCTCTGATCAGCTGAATGAAGCTGACACACACACACACACACACACACAGAGAAACGTGCGCAGACAGCTGATCTCTCTGCTCACGGAGCTGTCCAGCCTCGTGTTTCAGTTTGTACGATGCTTACAGTTACTTGGTGAACTTGTTTTGTAACAAGCGCGGTTCATTTGACAAGACAGAGCTGAAAAAGGGTCGTGTTGGTCACATCCTCATTCCTCAAGTCCGGTCATTTTTTTTCTTCTTTTTTTACTGTCGGCTTTCTGTCAGTTCAGCTGGTGATATAAAATCAGTTGGAACGCGGTGCTTTTGAGAAGGTTACAGTAAACAAAGCTGGCATTTATCCATTTGCCATGTTTGCATGAATCACCAAATTCACACAGATCATTAATAAACAGTCTTACAGAAAAAAACCTATATAGCTTATAATTATAATTATAACTGAACCGAACAACCTCTCTCCCTCTCACACGCACACACATTATCAACATTGTTTAACTTTGTGTGTGGGGGGAAAAAGCCAAGAACATTAGGTAGTAAAATTAAATAAATTATTGAAAGACAAAAAATATCAGTTTGATCATAAAATAAAAATAAAAAAGAAAGTTGTATTGAGACAATTCTTGTTCATGCATACTTCAGTAGTTCATAATTTCCTACTGCATGAGTTGTATTCATTC
>NW_013952471.1:1787924-1790427 GCF_001266775.1 Austrofundulus limnaeus
GCTTTAGCTAAAGCTAGCATCCACCGACACACGGCTCCTCTCAGGTGGAGGAGTCAGTAATCCTTCTGCTGGTTTATCTTTTCTGACTTTTAACAACCATCCAGCTTTGATATTGTCTCCTGTTCTTTTTCAGACGTGTCCTAACAAATATGTTTTATTTAAAACACCGCTTCAACTTCTGCTACTAGAGACACTTAAGTCCCGTCCCCACACTATTTCTGATTGGCTAATAGGCCTGTCTAAAGTTAAAGCTGCGTCTCAGATTGGGCCAGAGAAATGTTTGTTAAATCTATTTTCCACACAGCAGCGCATCGAGAAGGGGATAACTGCGGAATCAAAGTGGGCGTGTCAAAAGCATAAACACTGGGTTACGAGGCCTACATGACGGTATCCTTAGATCCTGCTTGATCTCTTTACAGCCTGACCCTGACCCCAACACTAAGGTTAACCAGGAGAAATGTGACCCAAGAAGGGTCCTCCAGAAAAAGAGGTGCCGTACAGTAACGCCCCTTTTGTTCTTGTCCAATGAAGTGGTGCCGTACGGTATCGCCCCTTTTTTTGCTTGTCCAGTCAGGTGTGTCCCTTCAACAAAGTCCGACAAATCAGGTGTGTAGCTTTAGAATCGCCTTTTCTTGTGACACGCCCACTCTTCCGCTCTTGTCCGCAGACACCCTGCTACTTGAGCGCATCAGATTCCAGCATGGCGAAAGTACGCTAGTTGTTTAAAAATTAATTCCTCGTCAGATGGCGTTTATTAACTTATAATACTTTTTAACGGCTTTAATTTTTGCTTATTTGATTTACTACCTTTTAATACTTTTTACAACCCCACGGGTACCTTGGCAAAACCTTTGTAAATGGACCAAAACCTTTCCTGTTAGTAGCCATCATCACCAACACATACTGATGACTTGAGAGCTTTCATTACTTTTACCATTAATTAATAAAATCAACACTTTAAAAATATCTCATGAACCAGTCATGGCTCACATTTACGTCTACAAGTGATTTACTTTGAGCCAAACCTGTTCAAGATGGCCACCAGTTTACTGTGGATCTGCAGAAAACATGAAAATGGCTGTAAATCAGTTTCGCAGAATCTGAGCTAAAGTTGGTGTGGTAGTAGCTGAAAGTCCTCGATGACATTTTTCCTCAACATCTAATATTTGACTGAAACACTAGAATTTCAGCATTTCTCACCATCATCTTAGTATCAAACTGGCATGAAAGGCAGCGGGCAATATGCATTATTTCAAGCCTTTTATTTTTGCACATTTTTTCAAAATTTAGAAAGTCAAGGTGTTATTTAATGATTCTGACAAAATAAAACAGCTGAAGGCATTCATTTGTGTTGCATAATATCAACATAAAACAATGGTCAAGATCTGCTTTTATACACCAGTTATACGTTATACTCTGATCACACGGGATCAGTTTTACACACACAGTTTTGCAGTCTCACTCATGTCTAAGTGTTGTAGCCAAATGTTTACCCAACAGCCATATTTTAGAAACAGTTTGCAGCCTTATTTGARGATCCTCCTGTGGGCTGTCTCCAATTCATCTCTAACGCACGTAGTTCTTAGGATACAGCTTGAAGAGCTTCCCATCTTGCGTTGGCTCAAACCCATACTTCTCCAGCTGATCTTTGTTGAAAACGCCCGCCTCAAAGTCTCTCTTTATCTGAGGAGCCACAACTTCATCAAATAAGATCTGAGCTGTGAACGGTGGTTCCGTCCCTCTTGGTGAACGGTATGACACATATGGCTTGAGTTTAAACCCCTCCAAATTAGGCACCACAAATTCAGGGATCATTTCTCGAACAGTCGCGTACTTGCCGCTGGGGAGCTTTCGTCCTGCGGGCCGGGCGCCGCGACCTTTGTTGTGGGATTTTGAGCCGCGTTTGCTGGTGAACGGAGACATCCTGTCTGCACCTCTAACCAGACCCCTCAAAATTGTGGATAACACTCCCATGATGGTTCCTTCGGACTTCTTTTGGGATGTAAAAAAAAAGCATGCAAAAAGAAGAATTTGTGTATTAACCATACATTTCTAATAACCACCAACTTCTGAGCTGTATATGACAAGCGTTACTGGTTTGTTTACATGCTTATTCTTCTCTGATCAAGACAGGTTATAGTTTAACATTAAAAACTTTGACAAATAAAATAAATGTTTCAAATCTTCAAATTATTTTTCTCAAACAATTAACAACAATCTACWAAAGCAATGGGCCTCATGCAAGAACCGTTCGTACGCACAGATTTGTTCTTAAGTTGACACACGGGAGGCGACGTCGCTCGCTCTCCATTCATTTCCTATGGAGCCTGTGCAGTGAGGCGACAATCGCTTGCCCTCCTCCAGCCAAGCGACCGGCGAAAATAGTGCATGTGAAATTTCACGCTCGTACACGTAGATGTGCACACGCGAGCTTGCGACGCGACATATGAAAGTTGAAAAATGTTCAACTTTTGTCACTGTCGCTTAGCGTACAACCAATCAG
>NW_013952471.1:1791204-1795064 GCF_001266775.1 Austrofundulus limnaeus
CTGATTGGTTGTACGCTAAGCGACAGTGACAAAAGTTGAACATTTTTCAACTTTCATATGTCGCGTCGCAAGCTCGCGCGTGCACATCTACGAGCGTGAAATTTTACATGCACTATTTTCGCCGGTCGCTTGGCTGGAGGAGGGCAAGAGATTGTCGCCTCACTGCACAGGCTCCATAGGAAATGAATGGAGAGCGAGCGACGTCGCCTCCCGTGTGTCGAGCCCTTTTTCCTGAAGATAGAAGAGTTTGTTGAATCTGACGTGACATGTTCGTACGAACCCTTCGTACGAACAAAAGTAAGAGAAATTTAGGATAAGAATACGAACATGTTCTTGCATGAGGCCCATTGTATCAAATTACTGTTTTCATGTACCTCCAAAAAATAAAAAAAATAAAAATCACATTTTTAATTGTGCAAATAATAAATGTTATCCCTCACCAGATTTACTTTGCACAAAATTGAACTTTATAATAATTGCACATTCTGTAACAAAGAAACTGAGACTACAGATAATCTGTTTGTGTCCCGTCAGTAATGGTGTGATTTCTATGACTGGTTAGTCTCAAACTCTCTTTTCTCCAAGGTTGATATGAATGCTGCTGTATGTGGGGCTAATCTGAAGGGGGGTGGGGGTGGGGGGATGTCATAATCTACTAAATGACCTACTTATGGTAGGTAGTTATTTTTTTTTATCTCCAAATGTAACTGCATCAAATCACACCCCTCACAGCTTTCATAAAAGAACTGCTTTTGTATTAAAATCATTGAAACTCATAATTCAGCCAAGATATTGTTGTACTGTACAATACTCATGTATACATATACATATATTTGTATTGTTTTCCACAGTAATTCGTATTATTGCTTTCTTATTACTGTACTTAATTTGTCCACGAAGAATTTTTTACGATTTAGTTTTCCTGCTGTTTTATATATATTTAGTAAGGTGTTAAGCGTGGATGTGTCCCATTACGGTTCTTCAGCTTAGATTTCTCTCACCTGTACGTAGAAAAAACATGCTAAGATAAGAATCAAATGTTTGCGTTAGCTATATTAATCTCCCAGTTACTCTGAACTGTTTATTTGGCAAGTTAATGGTTTGCTACTACTAGGAAACCAATGGCATGCTGATACGGTAACTCTAGCAGAGAAAATTAGGAACCAGCTCTCCATGCAACCCTTCCCGGAAAAGACAGTTAATCGCTTGGCTATTACAGTAGACTTCTTTTACAAACTTCTTATATTCAAACAAATTTAAATATAAAGTCCCGACTGACCTTGACGACACTGCTAACTCGTTTCAATATTTTTTCTTTCTTTCTCGCGGACCAAAAAGATAATCCTTGATTGGTCCGATATTTTGTGTATTTACCAATTACAGCACGACATACTGGCACTGACGGTCAGTGATTGGAAGGACGTAGAGTAAAGCGTTGCCGGATATGCTAGAACGCCAATGAGCTTTTTTTCAAAATTAATGCTTACGATTTGCTTTAACACATAAAGAATAAGGTTTTATCTAATGATTAAAATAACACTAAAGATGCTTTGTTAAAGTAAATCGTCAAGTATATTTAATATTGACGCATAAACCAGTATCAAGGTGTGCTGATGTTCATTTTATTCAATAAGAGTTTTATTTTGAAAAGTTCACAGGAAATGCAGTAATCACAACTGTGTGATGTTAAGCGGTAAAAGCAGTTGTACACAAAAACTCAAGCCATAAGGGTAAGTTTCAACTTGCTCTGTTAATACTGAACACTTATTTAAAGAGGTGTTGTATGTTTATTTGCACATATTCATAATATGATGTTTTAGTTCTTTTGTTGTTTTCATTGGCTGGGTTTGGTTGTGTTGTGACGAGTGCAGGAGGAGGAACAATAACAAGCTTTTCAAAACTAAGAAAAAGCTCAAACTTATTGATGCTTTAGCTTAATCCTTCCGCGTAGGGGCAAAACGTCAGCTAACATGCTGGTTCCTGATATTGTTATTTATTGTTTAAAGATCTGTGTAATTTTTCTCGCTGTAGTTTRATGGTGTTCAGTCTGTCGCTGTTTGTTCTCTGTCTGAAGTCAACAAATGTCACGGAGCAGGAGCAGAAGTTACTTACTGTGGAGATGATCTTTGACCCAGATTTCTCTCAGCTGTGTTGGTCAGCAGGATGTCCTCTCTTTCTCTGAAGTGCACTATCACTTTACAAGATCAACACAAATGTTCATCTGCAGCCTTAAAAAGCATAGAAACATATTGAATTTAGTTTTGTTTTCCATGTCTGAATGCATATGGAAACAAAGAAACATGATTTGTGTTTTCAGACTCTGCTCTTTTCAATTATCTAAAAGATAAAGTCCATATTTATAGAAAGAGCTCAGCCAAGAAGAGTTTTTTTTTAAATTGATTGTATAACTGATGTGTTCACTCTGTCTTCATTACCACATCAGCTGCAAGAGAACTCATAACTGCATGTATATATTCATTAACCACCAGGGGCCTCATGCATAAAGGATTGCGCAGCTTTCACACTAAAAGTTGACCTACGGACAAATTTAGAAATGTGCGCCGCACCAAAATATTCAGATGTATAAATCCATGTGTACGCAGGTTCCTGCGCACCTTTCCTTTATACATCCCAATGAACGTGGAACTGAGCGCACGTGAGAAACCTCCCCTGACACACCTCCGTTTAAATATGTAAAATAGATGTAAATGTGTCCAGAGTGTGAGATTCTCCTCCGATTGTCCTCTCTGTGGGATCAGAAATGATTTTTAGATGCAGGGAAAATATAAATTAAATGGAGAATGAGTGAGAAAACAGTCTAAATAAGGAGTGGGGTGACATTGTCTTATGTGGCGCATTTGCACGGGATAACCAAAGCCTGAGATTTTCCAGAAATTTACAGACATCTCCTGAATGTGATATTAAAGCCTGGTTAGTTGTTGTCTATTTAGTTGAACACGGCGTTGAACGGACGTTAAAAAACTAAACTAAACTAAAAGAAAACAAACAAAAACAACCCATTATCCACTTTTTCCACTCTCCTTTGCTCCTGCGTTACAGAAGGCGCTGTCATCTCCACGGACAGACCCCCACCCCATCGCCACGAGCGGATACGAGTGTTAGCCTACAGATTTTTAGCAAAAAATATAGATTTTTGAGGCTCATTAGACAGGTAAACGTCCAAAGGGGTTGACACAAATGAACAGCTTCCCGGCTGGCGAGGGTGCGCACGCGCCTGGGGTCGGATTTATAAAACTGGCGAACGCACAATTTGAGCCCAGAAACTTGCGTATGCCACTTTTTACACCAAGGTTGTGATTTYTAAATTCCAAACTTGACGTGAAAATGTGCGGTGCCTCACGCCAGCTCTGATCCATGCGTACGCTCATTTTGGAGACGTGAAACTGCAACACAGGTGGTGAAGTGAAGAATTAGAGCCACACTGTGTAATGATCACTGTCAGAGATTTAATTTACCTTCATCAGACTTAGATTTTTATTCAACTTTATCATCAGCTTTCTTAACAGCAATATTTATGTTTCTGCTGCTGAGCCATGAGGACCTTTGAAATGAAAAAAAAACTTAAATCGTAAATAAAAGTTCCCGTGTGCAACTCCATTCATCTTCTTCCTCCTCAGACGACCCTGACCCACAGACCCCTCCCTGACCCACAGACCCCTCCACGACAAGAACAGCAGGACAGCAAAAGTCACGCTTTAGATACACGCACAGGGCGCCCCACCTCGCCAGTGTGGATGTAATAAACCTTCATGTTTAAAGTCCATGTTTGTCACGCGCGCGGGGGGATGCGTGCGTGCGTGCGTGTGTGTGTGTGTGTGTGTGTGTGTGTGTGTGTGTGT
>NW_013952471.1:1796865-1814540 GCF_001266775.1 Austrofundulus limnaeus
ATTCTTCTTCGTTGGAAGGATCCACATCCTCCAGTATATGGTCATTGGTTAAGAGAAGTTATGTCTTACATTCATTTAGAGAAGATTAGCTATACTGTTAGGGGATCTGTAAACAAATTCTTTGATATCTGGCAGCCATTTATATCGTACGTGGAAAAAATTTCAGCAGATAATTTTGTGTAAAAGTCAAATATTGTTTCATTGTACACAAACCTGTTCATTGTATCACTGATTTATGAATACAAGATGGTTTTATGTTGTTGCAGTAGATCCGGTATAGGTGGGGAGGGATAGGAGGGATTTTGGGTGTGTATGTTTTGTGTTTTCGTTAGTTTGTTCTTTTCTGTAGTGTTAAAAAAAATAATAAAAAGACCTTGAAAAAAATCCCACCCTTGTGCAAACAGTGAATTTACTTGTTTTAACACAAAAAATGGCTCAGTAATTGACAACAAAATCAGAACTTTTATTTATTTATTTATTTGTTTATTTATTTATTTATTTATTTATTTATTTATTTATTTATTTAAAACAGGTTAAAACAGCCTTATAGTACAAAGTATTTATGGGGAAAAATGGAATACAGGCTCAAAAGTAGAAATTAAAGATGATAATAATAATATAACAAAACATATTTTTGCCCAAATCAGTAAATGAGTAATTGAAGACATGTAGCCTTTTATCATTCAAAAAGGAGTAGGAAGAAATATAAACTTATTATGCAATATGTGAACCGTGTTGAATTTGTTTATAAAGAAATATTTAACTTTTCAGTGTTTATTTTGATTTGATTTTCTCCTGGTTGTTTGTTTGATTCTTGTATGATCTATTTTGAACAGGCAGGCATGGAAGACAAGGATGAAGAGGAAAGATGTTTATACCCGGTGTGTTCATCTTTACTGCATCTTTTGTGATTGAGAATAAAAGCTCTGTTCAGTTGCAAAGTTCAGATGAAGAAAATTATAGTGTAAGGCTGTGCAATTCTGGATGTTAGCTTATCAACTTTTTATATGAGGGACTTTTTCCTCAAATGTCATGTTTTATGTCTAAATTGACATTCTTGAATTTTTCTGAAGAACCTATTTTTTTAAATGAAATATACAAATTTATCAATCATTAAATGTTTCATCCATAAATGGCTAAATGTTCTTTCAACAGCAAATAATTTCCAAATAATGTTTCACACCAAAAATTGGGAAAACTTTGAACATCCTATCATCTACAGTTTATAATATAAAAAAGATAACATGGCTGAAAGTCGATACAGGATGGTTGTGATCTTCAGGCAGCAATGCATTTAAAACAGGTTGGATTCTGTTATGAATGTCACTGCATAGGCTCAGGACCACCTTCATAATTCACTGTCTGTAAACAGTTCACTGTGATATCTACATATAAATGCAGGGTTTTTATTGGAAATCACAGACACCCTGTCCTCTGTACCAAAGAAAATGCACACTTTAAAATCCTACCTCGCCGATGGTATGGAGGTGCATTACTGCCTAACACATATGGAAAGGCACCATCAGTGCAGAAGATTATAAAAAGGTTTTAAAACAAATGGGCTCCGATCCGAACATATATTTATTTCAGGAAGACCTTGCACCTTTCAGCAAGACAATGTTAAATCACAGACTGCATCCATTACGTGTAAAGAAACGTGCTTTTACTGACAGGTGAGAACGAACCAGGAGACAAATTCAGACAAACATTGATTTGCAGATAAAGAAAGCCAAACAACACCTTTCAGCTGGATCAAATACTGACCTGTATTAGTCTCAGAGTATTTGATAAAGAATCGAAAACTACAGCACATACAGTATTTATCCATCATCTTCTGGGCTGAGCCACAACTCTGGGGCAAACACATCATATTGATAGTGACTTCAGGGACTCAACCCATAAAGAACGGTCTACAATCTAATGAGAAAAAACTGTGTCTTTCTGTTGTTTCATGAAAGGTGTGTTAACTAATCTGTTCAGAGTGACCCATGACACGAGTGCACAACAGTTATTCACAGCTTTAATCACAGTACATAACGATACCTGTTTAAAATATAAACAGTTTAGATATCTCAACAAGATAGAACTCAACACCAACCGTCACTGATGTCTCCCGTCACCATTCAGTATTGACCAACTGTTAGCAGTTTTGTTGGAATCATCACAGGCCTTCATTATTTAAATTATCTCATGAGGTGAATAGACGGACAGACAGGGGGCTAAAGTGATCTTGAAAAAACAACTACGCAAATGTGTTGAACAGGTCTCCCTTATGATGCACACACAATTTGGTGCAAATCTTTTCATGTGATTTAGAGCCAACCATATGTAAACGGCGTGATGTGTAATTAGGCCATGCCCCCACCCCCCAAAATTGGACTGCATTCCAATTGCATGCTGATTGGCTGACATATATGGAATTTAGTGCCAAACATACGTTAACGGCATGATGTCTGACTTCGTCACACCATCATAACGCCTTTCACCAAAAGCTCTTTGTACTTGAATGCAAGTGAGATCAACTTATTTTCTGTTTTCTGACCCAATTTGTTGCTGATTAGGTCAAAGTGTCAGAGATGGAGCTTACCAAACCAAAAAAGGTCACTTCCTGTTGTCAGGGGGCGGGGCTTTGATAATGTCATATAACCACATGGTATGGTCGGGCATGCAACATGGATGACTCATAAGTTTGGTGTAATTTAGCCTTTTTATGTGGAAGTTACAGCCTTCTGAAATTGGAACGGACAAACGGACGGACAGACTAACTGGCGGACAGAGATCATTTCTAAGTCCACTGTCTCAGCGACGGGGCACAATAAAAAACAAGAACATTCATGCATTTAAGAATCTGTTAAACAGAATAAATTTTCCCTTCAACAGCAAGGCTTCAAATTAAAAGAGTTCTTAACTGGCCTGTCTGCCAGACCAATCACCAACTGAAAACATTTATTGCATCACGAAACACAAAATTCAACAAAGATGCCTCAGGACTTTTGAACAGCTAGAATCCTACATCAGACAAGAGCGAGACAACATTTACCTTTATGCTGCCCTCGCCCTGAGTTTTCCCATTTTCACCAGCTAGACTGCGAGATAATGATGCTCCAATAAATAGACTTATTCTTCTTATTTTTGTGCTGATTTAGTGAAGAATGGCCTCTGACCATTGTCTTCTCATTGACCATCATAAAACTGAAAAATACAAAACATGTTTTTAGCTAACTAACATATCAAACTAGCTTGTTTCATGCTCACTACAAGCTAACACAATAGCATGTTCAAAATTCACATAACTGCACAATTTTCAATACCCTTTTTACACAAAATAAAGAGAGAATTATCATTTTTGTCATAATCCATAATTATGGACAAATCTTCTCCAAGGCAACAACATTTTAAAGTCAGTATCAACCTAGCACATGAATGTTGGTTACGTATTGTAACCCCAGATTCTATGAGTGTAAGCGCAGCCCTCTAAGGCTATCGCAGATGGGTACCCCCGCGCGCGCCTGCGCATTCTGAAGAGCCAATAGTCTACGCCAACGTACTGTGGGCCCCACCTCGGTCCGTATAAAAGGGGAGGACGGACCTGAGTTCAGCTCCCAATAGCTTACTTTTTCTTCAGCTATGGAAGCCGGTGAGGCCCCGATCCTTAGAGGGCTGCGCTTGCACTCATAGAATCTGGGGTTACAATACGTAACCAACGTTCTATTTCGTGTAAGCTSCGCCCTCTAAGGCTATCGCAGATGGGTATTAGAGGCGGAGCCTGATGTAGTSTACGCCTCACCGGCTTGACATACTCGTGAAGCTTCCGCCCAAAAAACACCCCTTGTGATGTTGCGTAAGCAAAAAAGGCAGCAGCAAAAGCTGATTCACATAGTGAACAGATTTGCATGAGCCCCTGTGTCCATCATATGATCCAGATGATGTGAAGAAGAGACAGCACACTGTGTGTGCAGTATCACTTCAAGCACAAAGGTCATTATTTGTCCAATAATTTAAGACAAACTACTGTATATTACTCTYACACGGTCCTGAGAAGAGAGTGAGTCAGAGAGGGGCCCGAAACATCCCGTAGATAAAAACGGATGAAGGGGCAAGGGGATGACCAGGAGGCTGCAGAGCAAATATCCTGGACTGATACTCCACTGTACAGAGCAGTGGAGGAAGAGATCCCCCTTGTGGAATGAGCTGACAGTACAGCTGGGGGCTGCAGACCTGATGAGATGTAAGCCAGCGAAATCACTTCACAAATCCAATGTGACAGCCTCTGAGAAGACAAAGGTTGTCCTGCAGACTACTCTCTGTAGTGAACAAATAAACACTGAGAGCGCCTGATCTGTGCCGTGRGTGAAACATAACACGAAAGTGTGCGCACGGGACATAGCAGGTGAGAAGCTGCTTCCTCCTCTGAATTATGAAGAGGAGGACAGAAGCCGCTCAGAGTAATAACTCTGGAGCTGTAAGAGCTTGTGATGCTCATAGGCATAAAAGCCGGGTTGGGACGCAAAGTCGCAGAGCTGCCATCCTCCCGTATCCTGAGACAGGAGGGAGACACTGACAGAGCAGACAGCTTGCTGACTCTCTTCYCTGATGTTAACGCTAACAGCAGCGCTGTTTTCGAGATAAAAGCTTTAGTGAGACCTGATCCAAAGGCTCAAAAGGAGCTTTAGCTAAAGCACCTAGCACCAGTGTTAAATCCCACTGTGGTACAAGTGTGTGCGTGACAGGTCTGTGCCTGCGCACTCTTTTTGAGAACCGTTTTACCAATGGATGATTAAAAGCCGTCCTGTCACCAAAACCCTCGTGACAGGAGGAAATTGCCGCAGTATACGTCTTAACGGTGCTGAAGGCTAAACCTCTGTCCATTAACATCTGTAGGAAAGACAGAATGCAGGACAAGGAGCAGTGGACTGGATCTGCAGTTTTTTCTACACACCAGTGCTGAAAGGATGACCACTTGGCTGTGTAGGATGAGACTGTGGATGCCGCGCGCGCATCCTGGATGGTGCGCACCACATCAGCAGATAAACCCAGGTTTATTAAGCATTTCCCGTTAAGCGGCCAGGGCCAAAGGGACTGGCCCAGTTTCGGGAAGCTCCTGATCGCTCCTCCCGCCAGCAGGAGAGCGTCCTCCTGCCAGGGGAGCTGGAGCGGGAGGCCTGACAGTAATGACTGGAGGACCGGGAACCAGTGTGCTCCTGTYCGCTCTGGAGAGATCAGAATAACCCGCCGCCGGTCTGCTCTGATCCGGTCCAGTAGTCGCGGGATCAGAGGGACAGGAGGGAAGGCATGAAGCAGCTTGTCCGGCCATTGACGGTGCGCAAAGGCGTCCACTCCCAGAGGAGGGTCGTCCCGTGAGCTCAGGGAGAACCAGAGGTCGCACTGTGTGTTTTTTCTGCTGGCTAACAGGTCCACTTCCGCCTTGCCGAATCTGTCCCAGATTTGCGTAATTATGGTCATGTGCATGGCCCAGTCCCCATCCTGGGGACCCCCTCTGGACATGATGTCTGCCCCCCTGTTCAGCACACCTGGAATGTAGATCGCTCGGATTGAGCGTAAGTGGGTGTGTGCCCAAAGGAGCAGCTCTCTGGCTGTGTCCAGCAGCTGCCGGGAGCGTAACCCTCCCTGGCGATTTATGTAAGCCGCTGCCACTTTGTTTTCCGTGTGGACCAGAACATGCTGGTCCCGGACCAGATGAATGAAATGCACAAGCACTTTCCACACAGTCAGAAGTTCCAGAACATTTTTGTGGGGGACAGGATGGGCAGACCAGCGGTCTCCCACAGTCTGGGACAAGCATGTCCCCCCCACCCTGACAGTGAACTGTCTGTGAAGACCGGCACGTGATGTGTCGCTCTGCTTAGAGGGACTCCTGCCGGCAGCGTGTGCGGCTTCCTCCAGTGGCTCAGATCCGCCTCCACTGAGGAGGGGATCGATACTATCCTGCGCTTGTGGCGTATTGGATCGATCTTTAGCCAGAAGAACCACCGCTGTAGGCGTCTCGTGTGTAGCAGCCCGAGCGGCACAACCGCGTGGGCTGCTGACATCATGCCCAAAAGACGCATGATGGTTAGAGCTGTCACTGACCTGCGGGGTCTGACATGCGCTAACAACGACAGCAGAGTCTTTTTTCTGGGTAGTGACAGATGAGCTGTCATGGTGACTGAGTTCAGATCCACACCCAGATACGTGATGGATTGGGCCGGAATGAGAGAACTCTGTTTCCAGTTTATGGAAAAACCCAGCATCCTTAGGTGTGCTGACAGTTTTTCCATCTGTGACGCTGCTTCCTGTCTGGATGGGGCCAGCAGGAGCAAGTCGTCCAGATAAAACAAGATTCTCATTCCCGCTGAGCGCAGAGGCTGCAGTGCTGTCTCTACGCACTTGGTGAAGGTGCGTGGTGCCAGTGCGTAACCAAAAGGAAGACGGTTGTACTGGTACCGAATCTGCTGAAAAGAAAAACGCAGATCTTTTCTGTGCGCCGGGATAACCGGGACATGAAAATAAGCAGGTCGATTGACGATAAGCAGGTCGATTGACGTGAACCAATCGCCTTCCTGAACACATGTGAGCATCTGTTTGGTTGTCAGCAAGTATGAATTTGTTGAAAAACAAGAGATCCAGGATCAGTCTCATTGCACCGGTTTTTTTTTTTTTTTTTTTTTTTTTTTTMGGGGACAAGGAAATACCGGGAATAAAAACCCTCGTATTCCTCCCCACTTGGGACTCTGGAAATGACTTCCTTGTTTAAGAGTTCCTGAAGCTCTGCTTGAAGAGCGAGAGCCTGCTGAAGAGACGACAAGTGGGTCTCCAGAATCCTGCTGAAACGGGGAGGCTTGGTTGCAAACTGCAGCCTGTAGCCCGTTTTTATCAAGCTTTTCATCCACTTGTCCATAGGACAAGTGTGCTCCCAGACGGAGCTGCGCTCTGAGGGAGCTCGCGCATGCGCCGATTGTGGGACGGTCGCCGTAGCAACCTATCCGCTCAGAGCCTTCGCCGCCGTCACGCTCTCTCTCGTGTGACACATGAGAGGCTTTGCTCGAAAGGGCTGTGCAGGAGCTCCGGGGAGCCCTGCGCGCCGTCGTTTTGAATGCGGCCCGGGAGGGGTTGCCTCCGGGGCCATACGCGAGCATGAGTCACGGGGAGTTTCAGCAGAGCRAAGCACAGCGCTCATCGCGCRGCTGTGATTGGTGGATTCAAACTGAAACGAGGCGGGGGTGATACGCCCCTGCTTGTGARGTGGCTCATGCTGCCTGTCTTCTCTTACGTCCGCCGTTCGACGGCGGGGTGAAGAAAAGTGTGTGTGTGCGTTTGCTGGCTACAAGGGGGCAGAATGGACCACCGAACGTGAGAAGGTGGGAGAAGGTGTTTTTGTGCGACTGTGATTAGCAAGGACCATGGGTCGGCTAGCTTCAAAACTAGCGGATTTAGCCTTACCCAGAGTGGGGGAAACGTGTGTGGGACAGACAGAGTCCTGAGACCTGACTGTGTTAGACGCTTGTGAGAGGAATGTGCCCTTTAGGGGACGATATTTGTTTTTATTCACACAAGCACCATAACATCAAAACTACACATTTCCCCCCGCCAGTCATTTCTTCTGCCTCTTGAGCGGAGGCGGAGGATTGGACCAGGTGCAGGCCAGCTGCCCAGTCCCGCGCCGGGGAGCACCCTGCTGCTGCTGGTGCTGGGGCGGAGGCCGGGAGTGCAGCTCCGACGCTGCTGCTGGTGTCGGACGAGGCGCCGTCGATGGTGGCGCGCGCCGAGTCTGCTGCCTGTGAGCCCGGCGGTCCCTGCCGGGACCAGACGAAGTCTGCCGGCGAGCTGGTCCGGAGCGGGACTGCCACCGGAACTGCTCCTGAACCTTCTGCGATGTGTTCAGGTGCTCCAGCAGCTGCTGATACTGAGTYCCGAAGAGCCCGTCCTCGATGACGGGTCCCTCCAGCATCTGTTTTTGCATGTCCGCGGAGACGGAGGGGGCGAGGCGCAGCCACATCTGCCTCTGCAGAAGCATCATCCAGGACCTCAGGGACCGACAGTCCTCTGGCATCTGCTGCTCGTCGGATGATGTCCGGGAGGGCGCTCACAAGGGCCCCGATGGCTGGTAGTGGCATGGATGAGGAGCGAGGGAGACCCAGGTTCCTGGGTTCCTCCTCTCCTGGGGGATCCGTGTCCGGCCCTGCCACCTGGGAGGGGTGAACCGAACCGCCACTGTGTTCGGCGCCGAGGCATGCCTCGCACGTTACGTGCAGGTCGGTGGAGAGCATGTATCCGCCGTTACAGGCGGGGCAAATCTTCGTTTGACTGGGCATCTTGAAGTTCGAATGTCGTAGCTACAGGTCTCGATAGCTGAAGAAAAAAGGGGAGCTGAACTCAGGTTCGTCCTCCCCTTTTATACGGACCGAGGTGAGGCACACAGCAAGTGGGCGTGGACTATTGCTCTTCAGAATGCGCGAGCGCGTGCAGGGGTACCCATCTGCGATAGCCTTAGAGGGCGGAGCTTACAAGAAATAGAACATTCTGGTATAACCTTCCGCCATCTTGGATATTTTTTTTTCTGAGTAATCAAAACAATACTACAAGCAACCACCAGAGGGAGCTCTAGGGCAGTGTAACTTACAAAAGGCAGAACAACCTTCAAAAACCCAGAACCTTTTATAGTGTTGTTAACACAGGGAAATATGGGCGTGTCCCCCATTCAAATTCAAAATGACCTTGTTTAAACATGTGTTATATTTAATATGTTCCATTGTAAATAAAATCTGGATTTATGGAATTTGCAAATCATCATGTTATGTTTTTATTTACTTTTAACACAATGTTATTAAAATGTCAGAAGAAGTATCTCCTCACTCTCTCAAATTGTCTAGTTGATTTGATTTTTCTGCTTTGGTTTTTGTGATGACCTTTCAGAGCCTGGTTCCGTTCAGCTGGGAGATTAAAGCCAAGATGGAGCAGTTTGTGGAGGAGAGGACAGAGGCCAGTTTGGTGAGCGCTCAGTCTCATTTAAAAGGTTTGGCTATGGAGGTGATTACATTAAATGAACAGTAAAGTAAAAGAAAATGCACAGTTAGCATTTTCTGAAGCAGACACATGATCAAACCATCTGGAGGAACATTTCAGAGACAAATGAAAGACCCTCATTTTGAACAACTTTGTCTTTTGTTTTGGAGATTTTTGATTGTTATGGATTGAAAATGGGTTGTATAGATTTTGTTGACTAAAGAAAAAAGTTTTGTGTGCTTTTCTTCCAGTGGATTTCTGTGCTGGTGGGAGCTGTGATAACCATTTCATTCCTTGGATTTGTGGTGTTATTTCTTTACAGGCGATACAAACGATCAAGTTAGTGTCATTTACGCAGAACATATCATCTTTACATTGCCTTTCTCACAGTACAAGACTGTTTTGGTATCATAAAAAGGTTTGCTTCACGTGTCAGCATGTTTAGGATCCAGTATCAAATGGAAGGCATTTGAATAAGTGTTCAATTCAGTCGTTGTGACTTAATTTGTAAAAAGCTGTCTGTTGAAAGACAAACTAGCAGATTGCTTRAAATCTTTACTTTGAATTAATTTTCTCGTTTAATGAATGATAAACCTACAGTGGTCACAGAAATAACTCAAATCTGACAAAAGTAATATTAAATAAAAATTCTAAGAAAAACTGAAAGTCAGACATTGCTTTTCCGCCATGCTTCAACAGAATACAAAAAAAAKCTCATAAAACAGGCCTGGACAGAAATTATGTTACCCCTGAAAATAATTTGACCATAGGAACTTGTTAAATCAAAGTGTGTCCACTAATTAGCATTACAAAATAATATGAAGGAAGAGCTACTCTGGACCGTCTCCTCAGTCCTTCCCATGAACAAACATACCCAAATCCAGACATCCAATTGCGCTCTGTTTTACTGTTCAGTCTTTTTTATTATTATTTATTTATTTATTTAATATTTATTGCTTGTGTAACCATGGGCGGCCAGTTTGCAGCAAGGCCAGTTTTATTGGAAGAAGGAAGTTGGCACAAGTAGCGCACTTCTTCTGTCAACCAATCCAGAGCTATCCACGGGCAGCATTCTGCTGACGTCAGAATCATAAGCATGCTGTACTCGCTTCTGCCCAGAACCATCGGAAAAGAGGTACAAACCGTGCTCTGATTTTGGTTCTATGTGGTTGGAACCTGGAGACACACTTCAGTCAAACCGCGGATCAGAACAGCAACAAGTATGCCGGCGGAGAAGGACTGAGACTGGAAGTGTCGCCAAGTGATGTAGCTCCAATTGCTTCCTGCCACACAAAGAACTGAATTGGGAATTCTCTCTTAAATAAAAACCATCCCAGAAAGACAGTCAGCCAGAGTATATAGCTTTGTGAACAAACAGACGTCTGAGGGGGGCGCTTTTTCCATAAGTTTTCATTGAGTTGACCTCACACCACTGTTGAAGATAATGATGATGAAAATTTAATGAGATAAGTGGTACTACATGTTTGTGAGTTTAGATGGTTCAGGGGCGCTTTAATGTTTTAATGATGATAAAAATTCAGTGAAAAGTTTGGTGTAGCGCTACTCAATTTTAAAATTAGAAAGCYCAAATCTGCACATTTTCAGAAAAAATTAAAACCCTTGAAGTGCAAACAAGAAATTTAGGCCTGCAATTAGCGCTTTTGCTCTTTAGGGGACCAGTGCGCACCCCTGTATGGGACTGTAGCCAAGCTCCCTGGACGTGGCTGCAGAAGGAAAATTGATGACAAATCAAAGAGACACTAATATGAAGGGTAACAAAATAAATACTAAAGTATTAAAGATGAACTTCAAGCTCAAGGAATACCAATGTCAGATTGCACAATCTGTTTTTGTTTGAACCAAAGTAGACTGGACTTAATGGGAGACGACCAAGGAGGGCACCATCGTTGAAAAAAAAAACCAGACTAGAATTTGCCAAATGACATGTTGACAAGCCACAAAGCTTCTGGAAGAATGTCCTATGGACAGATGAGACAAAAATGGAACATTTTGGCAAGGCACATCAGCTCTATGTTCACATAGGGAAAAATGAAGGAGGAGGAGTCTGTTATGTTCTGGGCTGCTTTGCTGCATCTGGAACAGGAGGTCTTGAATCTGAGAAATGTGCTGCCCAGTGTCAGAAAGCTTGGTCTCAGTCACAGCTCATGGGTCTTCAACAGGCTAATGACCCAAAAAAACCAGCTAAAAACACCAAGAATGGCTCAGAGGAAAACATTGGACTATTGTGAAGTGGCCTTCTATGATCCTGACCTAAATCCTGTTAAGCATCTTTGGAAGGAGCTGAACTATGCCATCTGGAAAAGTCTCCCTTCAAACCTGAGACAACTGGAGCAGTTTACTTATGAGGAGTGGAACAAAACCTGCTGAGAGCTGCAGAAGTCTCATAAAGAGTTACAGGAACCATTTGATTGCAGTGATTGACTCAAAAGGTTGTGCAACAAAATATTAAATAAGGGTACCATCATTTCTGTCTCGGCCTGTTTCATGAGTTTCATTTTTAAGAAAATTCTGTTGAAGCATGGCTGAAAAGCAATGTCTGACTTTCGTTTGTTCATTTAATCACAGTGGATTACAGTAGTCCAGTCTAGAAGTGATAAATGCACAGACCAGTTTTTCTGTATTATTTTGGAACATGTTGTTGGTCTTGTTTCAGAGGAAGATGCTGGTGTTCCTCATTACCGTTTCAGAAAAAGAGACAAGGTGATGTTCTATGGGCGGAAGATCATGAGAAAGGTTAGTCCTGTTTTTATTAGTCACCTTTTTCTGCTGACATCCTTACAGAAGGCCCAGTTTGCCCCAGAGGGCACCACTGATTTTATGTTTTCTCAATTTAACAGTCTAATTTATGTATTTGGGAAGGTTTTAAGTTTTTTTTTTACTGTACACAGAATATCAGCCTGCAGCTGGCTTTATTCCTGTTCACTATATGCTACTTATATTGTCCTGCTGTAAGCTGAACCTCTGTTCCAGCTTCAAATTGATGGGATTTCTCAATTGCTGAAGAATTTCGTGTGTATTTTTGCTCCAGTGATATTTCCTGTAACTCTGATCAGTTTCCCAGCTCCTGCTGATGGAACAAAGCACCCTCAGGCTGATGAGAGGTGGTAGGTTTGACTCACACATGGTGTTGTCCTTGATGCTCTAAAGGTTGGAGGTTGGTCTCTTCTGACCACAGCCACTTCGACCACATTTTTGGGCAAGAAATTTGTGTCCAGCATTTTTCTTTAATCAATAGGCTCTTATACAAAACAATTCTGTGAAATGGAGCTGGCCACCTCCTGCATTTTTCAGAAATGAAACAACCAAAGAGGGGTGGAGCAGATCTCAGCTGCTTTGATGTGGATCTCAGTACAGTAAATGTGTGACAGATAAATGCCGGCTTACCCTTTAACCTGTCTGCAGTTTTGGCTCTGTTATATTCTCTCTTTGTGGCTCAAATGCACATCTGGGGTTGTTTGGCTTCAACCCTGCACCATGCTTTAGTCCATTCAGAAATGGACAGATCTCTGCAGAAGAGCCGTCCAGCTCCATCAGGGTTATTTTTAGTCTCTTAGATGTTTATGCCTTCCTCATATGTTCTACAAGATTTGGTGGATGGCTCCTTTTTGGCAAGTTTGCTGTGGTGGCATCATTTTTCCATTTTCTTTTAATGAATTTATTGGAGCTTGGATGGATGTTTTTTAGAAACTAATCCTGATCTAGTCTTAGTTTTTTTACTTGTATGGAGAGTTCTTGGTCTTCGTGATGCCTCTTGCTTGGTGGTATAATTTACTGCTCAGAGGTTTTTTTGACTGGTCTTGAATCTGGAGGCCATCAGAACAGGTGTGCATCACATGAGATCATCTGACTCTTAGTTACCTATAGTCCAGTTGAACTAATTATATGACTTCTGATTGTTACGTTTGGTGTTTAAAGAAAAGCGGTGAATACATTTTTTTATMATTCAATTTTATTACATTTTAGGTTTTAGGGAAGCTAAAGAGAAAGACTACAAAGAGGGGCGAATACTTTTAAGTTCAAGTTCAAGTTTATTTATATACCGCCAAGTAACAACATATGTTGTCTCAGGGCACTGTACATAAAAAGAATAATCTAAAGAAGAAGCCAGCAGGCTGCGTTGAATCACTTCATCACAGTCTCCCATCCTAAGCAAACGGTGGAGAGGAAAAACTCCCTGCTAATCAGGAAGAAACCTCCAGTAGAACCAGGCTCAGGACAGGCGGCCATCTGCCTCGACCGGCTGGTTGAGGGACAGGAAAGAGACACCGGTAAACACAGAAGAACTGGTCCGGGACTGGTCCAGGTGCACCTTTTTCTGGAAGAGACAAAGAAAAAACATGATAGAAATAATAACAATAAACATGTAGAGAAGAGAGACTAAYGACAACAGCAGAGTGAGGAAATGTGCTCAGTTTGTGCTCCAGCAGTCTAAGTCTATAGCAGCAGAAATGAAGAGTAATTCAGGAAACCTAAGTCTAACTATAGGGTTTATCAAAAAGGAAAGTCTTCAGTCTAATCTTAAAAGTAGACAGAGTGTCAGCCTCACGYACAGAAACTGGAAGTTGGTTCCACAAGAGAGGAGCTTGATAACTGAAAGCTCTGCCTCCCATTCTACTTTTAGAAACTCGAGAAACCACAAGTAAACCTGCAGTCTGAGAGCAAAGTGCTCTGTTAGGAAAATATGGAACAATAAGATCTTTGATATATGATGGAGCTTGGTTGTTAAGAGCTTCGTATGTTAATATTTTAAATTCTATTCTGGATTTGACAGGGAGCCAGTGGAGAGAAGCTAAAACTGGAGAAATACGATCTCTCCTTCCGACTCTCATTTTACAGGGCACTGCAAACTGGACACCTGTAAAATCTTTTATTAGTGCTATTGTTTGCACAGCTCCTTGGTTTTTCAGAAACAGTGTTTCCATATTTTGCTGTTGCAGGTTCAGACGCTTTCCACAACTCCTGCTTCGAACTCAAACTCAGCCTTACGGCAGAGAGGAAGGAAGAGGACTAAAGTGCTGTCCATAGCTCGCAAGTGAGACCCCTTTCTTTAAAACAAACATACAAACAAACAAAAACAACTGTGAAAAGTCTGCCTACTTTAGGAAGAGTTATTTTAACAGAATATTCTTCCTTCGGGTTCCACTTTAGTTGGACCCTTAAATTACCTTATCAAGAGATTTTAAAAGTCCAAAGACCAGATGAAAATATGTCTATAAATGTAGATAAAGCTAAGGATTTATAAATCAGCATTTTGACTATTATTTTCCTGTGTTTTATTTTTCTGTACTGCCTATTTTTGGCTGTTTTATCCATTCATGTAACAAATGTTCAACTCATTCTGGAGATGGGTGCTATTATGTTTGTTTATTTTAAGTTTTATGCTTTTCAAATATTTAACCATTTACAAATCCCTGAGATTTGGACTCACATTGATTGATTTAACATTCTTCTAGAAGGCGACCTCTGACCTTTTATGGTCACAGGTTTTCTATTGCTAGTGACTAATGTGGGCAAAACTCCTACATTGGTTATTAATAAAATAAAAGACATTGAGATCTCTTCAGTTACTGCAAAAAACATTATTGTCGTTGAAATTTGCTTCAGCATACTTGTTCTATTTTTTTTGTCTTGTACTACTTTCAGCTTTTACAACAGTTTTCTAATTTTAGCTAGTCTTTTGATACTTTTAGCTTTTAGTTGGTCTTTTGTTAATATTAGTTTTTACCAGTCATTTGCCACATTTAGCGTATATCTAATGTTTTGCTATTTTTAGCTCCCATTTTATTTCTTTTGATTTGAGTTAGTCTTTTGCTCTATTTAGCTTTAAAATATTTGTTTCTTTTAGCTTTAACAACTGAGTTTCAGCTTCTTTATCACTCAGTATTTACCTTGCATTTTCTATGGTTTGGGTGAAGTTTGCTGGATAGTACAAGCTGACAAAATGTTGAGAGATTAGCTTTTATAGCCATAATGTATCTTTCTTTCTGCTTGTGTTAGGATTTTGCGTCTCCGCAGAGAGCCACCCACCCTCCAGCCGAAGGAGCCTCCTCCATGTCTGCTGGAGGCTGACCTAACCGAGTTTGATGTACAGAATTCCCACCTGCCTTCTGAGGTGCTGTACATGCTGAAAAATGTCAGGTTTGTATGCTGATCTTCATCCAAGTCAAGTCAAAGTGTATCACAGCAATTAGCTTATTTTTAATATGTATTTTGTAAAGTAAATTTCTACACTTTTTTTAAACAAACACATTTTGAAGTTACATCATTATGTTGGAAGGTTGTGTGTTGAGATTTTACAGTTTTGTGACATTTTTAGGGCTGAATTACTTATTAAGAAGCATTAAAATATTTTAATATGTCTATTTAAAATTACAGGTATACCATTTCTTCATTTCATTTTTTATTTTTATTTATTTACATTTATTTAACTAGACAAATACCATTAAGATAACAGATGTGTCTGAAGGCAGCCTAACATCATGCTTTTAGACTGTGGGAAGAAACTGGAGTACCCAGAGAAAACCCACACAAACACAAAGAGACCATATGTAAARCCCACACAGAAAGACCCCAGTTCCAGACTGTGGATTGAACATGAGATTAGTTAGTTAATACAAAACATTTTTATTTGCTTAAAATCTTTGTATTGTAATTTCTAATAACTGACTCATTAAAGGCAAAATCACAAAATTATTCAATGAACAGGTATCAGAATTAGCGATACTAGCCATTTACTTGGTATTAGATCATTACCAGAATTCCCAGTATGGCCCACCCCTACTGAGCTTTAATACCTGATGCAGGATTTACTTGTTGTTTGCAGATTAGAGGTAAGCTAGCTGTGTTTTCCTTCAGGGTGCTTGGTCACTTTGAGAAGCCACTCTTCCTGGAGCTGTGTCGTCACATGGTGCTGATCCAGCTTCATCAGGGAGAGGGACTCTTTCGACCTGGAGACATTGATGACAGCATTTATGTGGTCCAAGATGGCCGCCTGGAGCTGTGCATTCATGAGAGTGTAAGGCAGAAACGTTCACAGCACATATACATACGTGCTGGTTTACAAAGTGATATATTTGACTTAAAGATCATTTATCCAGCCTTGCTTATAATAAAGTAGTTACAGAAAGCCTTTGATGGTTTCAGATTTTCAAATGTGTAATGAAAATATGTAGAAAAAATTTCAATCATGAGTATTGGTTGTGTTGGAGGGTACAATGACAGTAAGCTGTGGGAGATACAATGCACCTGTGGGAACATAACAGAGGAGGTAGGAACATAAAGTCTCTAAATGAGCACATTGTTAATCAAGACAAGAATCATAAAACCCCAAAAAAACACAACACAAAACACCGATCCCAACAACCACAAAGCTTTGCAGCCAGTGGGCTTTTCAACAGTTCCATTACATGGCACCCAGTGTTTGTAAGTAGCCTGGTTGAGATTAGACTGACAATGTTTGGGAGTTCTAGAAATCCACAGGAGCCTAAATGATAGAATCTTAACAAGCTGGGTGTTAAACAGAAGGTGTAGAATGAGATTCCTGCAAAGATTCTTAACACCAAAATAAAAACTAAGGAGGTGCTTATAAACTACTACTCGTACGAACGTCACGTCAGATTCAACAAACTTTTTTTATCTTCAGGAAAAGTGTGCAAATGAGGAGCGTAAACTGATGAATGCGTATCAGGTGCTCGCGCACGAGGAGAGGAGATTAGCGTAATTACTACCCCTAAAACACCATATAAGGCTATGTTTCCTGCTTCAGACATCAGGAAGTGTCCATTCATGAAAATGACAGTGAAAACTAAAAAGAAGAACTTTACGAGTTCAGAGATTGTAGTCCTGCTGTCAGAGATCCAGAAAAGAAAATGTGTCATTTTTAGCAGCGTCAGCTGTGGAATAAAATGAGCTGCTAAAAGTATAAACAACTGTGTTAAATTATTTTCATTTATTCAGAAGTCACACCCTTGCGCACCGTACCCTCCACCCCCGCGCAGTCGCAAGTGGTGTCAGTTGCGGTTCTGAAATAAGCATTTTAAAATGTTTTCGATATATGTCTGGCACTGTGGAGAAAATCCAGGACTCGCGGYAGGGCTTATGTATCCCCTCTGGCCTGGGAACATCTCGGAGTTCCCCAGGACAAGCTGGGGAGAGGGATGTCTGGGTTTCTCTGCTGGACCTGCTGCCTGCGCGACCTGTCTATGGATAAGAGGAAGAAGATGGAGATGGAGACTTTGGAGAACATAGCATAGCTGATGTGCTGAATAAATCTCAACAAAATAAAATTTGATAAAGAAAAAACATCTGGCAAGCTAATCATATACCGAAACAAATTAAACTTCAACTAATGCGTAATTGAAGGTGGTGTTTAGTTTGAGATCTTCATATAAATATCGTAGTGTTATACAACAGCATTAGCCACTTTATTTTAATTTAAACAATTTATATTGTTAGTCTAAATTATTACATTTAAAATTATAGCTCCTATTCAAGCAGAATAGCCTATTGTCAAGATAATCATAGAGTGTGATTTATTTTCAACTCAAAATATCTTCAAACTTACGAAATATAAATTTATTAGTGAAGAAAATCCATCTGGATAACAGCAGACTGACTGCACGTAAAATATACGACAGGTCTGGACCACTCGT
>NW_013952471.1:1815916-1817611 GCF_001266775.1 Austrofundulus limnaeus
GCACACACACACGCACGCACGCATGCACGCACGCATGCACACACACACGCACGCACGCATGCACGCACGCATGCACGCACACACGCACGCACGCACTCACGCACACACACTTCTAAAGACTCAACTTCATTTCTGGACATTTATGGTTTGATTTCTTTGTATGTATGGATCACTTGGGTTGTTACCAACATCTGGTGAAAATTTCATGTCATTAGCACCTCTAGTAATATATTTACTGAGAAAAATGGTGACGTGTTAAATACTTATTTTACCTGCTGTAAATAAGTAACTCTAAAGAAGAAGTGGACAGACTGACATTTACTCACTCAATGGTAATTGAGTATTATTTGGGGTGTTTTGTACTTTTCTAAAGTATTTGTTTAAATCTGTACTTTTTCTTTTAAATATTGTAGTACTTTGTTTTATTTTAAATTTAATTCATTACTGTTTAAATTAAAGTATGAATGTAAAAATGTAAATTAAAATCCAGACTACTATGACTGGATCTGTTCTTACCCGACAAAATCTTCTATAAAAGCAACTTTTCACTTCTTCTCAATTTGTTTTCTTAGTTATTTATTTTAATTAAACTTTTTTTAATGTAAAAACATATTTCCAAAACAAACTGAAGAAACTTCAATCTCTGTGAAAATGCTGTTTTTGGCTGAACATTGATTGACTTTTCTGCAACTTGTGGAAAAAGTTAAAACTGGGTTGTTAAATCTAAAGACCCTGTCACACTAGACAACTTATGAATATTTTAAAGACATAAACATTGAAGATGGGATTGAAAAAATCAACTGGAAGCTTATTATTGGCATGTACATAATGTAATTCAAACAAATTGATTGATTGAATATAACTTTTATTAGCAATTTAGACATAAAAATTTCATAAGTTGTCTAGTGGGACAGGGCCTTAAAATAAACATAACAGTAGCTAAAACATCTTAGGGATCAACTTTGCAGCCTTTCACCTCCTCTGGATGGCATTAATCTGGCCTCCAGTTCTAATGTAAAGAACTTGGTTTTATTTTTGATCAGGCCATGTCTTTTAACCCCCACATTCAAAATGTTACCAGGACTTTTTCCACCTGCTTAATATCATTAAAATTAGAAACACCTTGTCCAAAAATGATGCAGAAAAACTGATTCATGTATTTATCACGTCTAGACTGGATTACTGTAATTCTTTATTATCTGGGCATCCAAAAAACTAATTAAGAAGTCTTCAGTTAATCCAAAATGCTGCTGCTAAAATTTTAATAAGAGTTGGAAGGAGAGATCATATTTCTCCAGTTTTAGCTTCTCTCCACTGGCTCCCTGTCAAATTCAGAATAGAATTTAAAATATTAACATACAAAGCTCTTAACAACCAAGCTCCATCATATATCAAAGATCTTATTGTTCCATATTTTCCTAACAGAGCACTTCGCTGTCAGACTGCAGGTTTACTTGTGGTTCCTCCAGTTTCTGAAAGTAGAATGGGAGGCAGAGCTTTCAGTTATCAAGCTCCTCTCTTGTGGAACCAACTTCCAGTTTCTGTCCGTGAGGCTGACACTCTGTCTACTTTTAAGATTAGACTGAAGACTTTCCTTTTTCATAAATCCTATATAGCCTGAGCCTTTTCGGGTTCTGGTTCTGCTGGAGGTTTCTTCCTGATTAGCAGGGAGTTTTTCCTCTCCACCGTTTGCTC
>NW_013952471.1:1817931-1823391 GCF_001266775.1 Austrofundulus limnaeus
GATTGTTCTTTTTTATGTACAGTGCCCTGAGACAACTTATGTTGTGACTTGGCGCTATATAAATAAACTGAATTGAATTTAATTGAATTCAAAGTCTAGCCAAAAGCTACACGTAGGGAAAAAGTAGGAAAAAAATCTAAAAGTACGGTAGCTAAAACAAATTAAAGAAATGCTAGCTGAAAGATTATGAAACACTAGCTACAATCTAAATGCTGCAAAAGAAAAGGTGAAAACTAACCAAAACACCAACTAAAAGAAACAAAAGACTAGCTAATTTTTTTTTGAATTATATTCAATTTAATTTATTTTTAAAGTTTTCCCAAGGATCATTTAAAGTTACTGTAAATCTAATCTAATGTAGAAGGAGCAAAACACTAGCTAAAACTTAAAGAAGCAAAGGCTAGGTAAAAACAAAAAGCAGCAAAATGATAACTAGAAGCTAAATGTAACAGAGGCAAGGTAAATGGCAGAAGGTTAACTAAAAGGAGTAAAAAAATGAACTAAAATTAGGAAAGCAAGAAAAGTGTGTTGATCCAAGCTGTGAAGTATAGAAGCTGTTCAGCTTATGTAAGCTGAACTCACATGCAGATCACACTGTCTTCCCTCCTTCATTAATGTTGTTAGTTTCTGTTGGCCTGCTCCATGTGGGTGATGTGTTGGTCACATACAATTATGTGCAAAACAAACAAAAGAGAAAACAAACACTGAGGTGAGATAGGAGAGACCTTTTGTATTCAGCCCCTCACTTGTACTGTTCAAACATCTTTTTCTTTTATAAATGAATATTTATGCAATGACTTATTTTACACGTTACATTTCTTTTACATTTAATAATTATGTTGCTTCTGAAGGTAACAGTTGAAGCTTTAAAACCTAAGACCTAACCTAAAACCAATTGAAAATACTTTTAAATGTAGGATTGTAAAGCAACAGAAATGAGTGTTTAGTTAGGTCTAAAAGACAATGTTGTTTCGGTGTGTGTTGTGTGTAGAAGTCTTATTGTTGTGTTCCTATCTTGTGTGTGGATGTTGTGTCCCTCTGCAGGATGGTACTGATGCTGTGGTGAAGGACGTGTTACCAGGAGACAGCGTTCACAGTCTCCTTAGTATCCTGGATGTCATCACTGTATGTCTTTAGTTCATCTGTTCCTTTTTATTCTTCTTTAATAAATAACAGATTTTTAAATGAAGGATATTTATCTATAACAGAGGCTTGGAACTTGTAGGTTGGGCCACATGTTACTAAACTAATTAATAAACCATTTATGATAACATTTTAATTATATTTTGTTTCTATGGCTGTGAGGGTTAGTTTGCTCCTTTGGTTGTACTTCAGGGTTATCCGGCTCCATACAAGACAGTGTCTGCCAGGGCTGCGGTTCCGTCCACCGTCCTGCGCCTCCCAGCTGTTGCTTTTCAATCTGTCTTTGAGAAATATCCTGAGACTTTGGTCCGTGTCATCCAGGTAAGTTTAGCCCGCAGGTTATCAAAGTGCTGTATCAAACAATGCACAACAGGACAAAGCAAACATATTTTTAATTAAAAGCAATGTATTTCTAAAAGGAATGCTAATCACCTGTCCACTAGCCTGGCCCTTGCCTTCCTACGCAGTTCCGCTCAATTCTAGTTTCCTTCACTGCTCCGTCTGGGATTTCTCCCATAGACAAGGATTTATTCAGGAGCATTTCATCCGGGCCAATCAGAGAACAGAATGTGGAGTTTTGAATGATGTCGATTTTCTGCGCAGTGTCTGCTAGTTAGTTTAGCATATGGCAGTGGAGGWAGTGAATGAAGCTAGTCTGTGTTGATAAGGCTTCTAAATTAAATTAAGTTTTTCTGACAAAGCAGCAGCTCTCATTTACAATCGTCTCGTTCGACTCGGTACTTTTCTCCTCTCAGTAAGGTTTACAGTGCACGCCATTTCTGATTAGCTTCTCCTTCACAGTCGAGCTGACACTTGTAGCCAACTGATCCAATCATTTTAAACTTCAGCAGAGGCCACGCCTCCAGCAAGAATAGCTTCTCTAGAGTCCAGACCCTCGTACGAAACAAAGTGAAGGACAAGGGTCTGGTTTTTACCAGGCTACCTGTCCACTATTTTGATAATGTTTTAAACTCAGGCCCTATCCACACAGGAACAGTAAAGGTTTATTATTTATAATAATTAAAATAATCTAAAGAAACAGATTCTTCTCTAAAGTCTGTTGTCAACCTTTGTAGCAATGGTCTGTTCGCATGCAGATATTCCCCTTTGACATCTCTTCCTGTTACTTCACATGCAAATATCTCAACAACTCTTCATCTCAGCTGCATGAAATCTCTTTTATAATATGTTCCCATTGTTACTTTTCCAAAAATTGAATGTCACAGGCACTGTATAAGCTGTATAGCATCAATAAGCAAACAAGGCTTATTATTTGTAAAATAACATTTACCTGAATAGAGCAGCACAAACCACCAAATAATCTGTGATCAAGATTTAAATCATTCTACTGAACTCTCAACAATACCAAAGCAAATGTTGCAGAAAAGATCAAAAATACACCTCAAGTGTATCTATAAAATTAACTGAATTGAGTCATTTTAGTGCAAGCTAATATTAATTTAGTGTCAGTCATCAATGAGTTGTCTCCAAACTTGAATCAGTTCTAGATGAGTCACTCAGACACACCGTTCTCAGTAATACGTTATAAAACTGTGTTCCTTTGTTTGAACACCAGCAGCTCTTGTTAACATGTTTCTTCCTCTTCCTGTAGATCATTATGGTGCGTCTGCAAAGAGTGACCTTTCTTGCCTTACACAACTACCTCGGTCTTACCACTGAGCTTTTCAACCCGGTACTTTATTTACCACAGTCAATATGACATGAATATTGTGCACAAATGTTTGCAAAAGTTGTTTTGAATGACATTTTTGACTTGTGTGTGTAATAGGAGAGTCAAGCTATCTCCTTAGTGTCTGTGGCAAATGTCCTGGGTGAAGCTCATCAGCACAAAGGTTTCCGCAAGCAGTCATCTCATTCCGAGGATTCTGGCTCAGAAAAAATGGATGCAGGTCTGAAATCACTGAAAACACATCTCCTGGAAGGCTGTGCTAATATAAGTTWTTTTTTTTACATCAACAGAGAAATTCAGTCCTTCTGACGTGTCAGCTGCTAAATACAAGAAGACCAACTCTCTGCCCAACCAGAGTGCTGCTACAGGTAAATAAACATCCAGTACTCAGCTCGTACACAGACACACAAACACAAGCATGTTAACAAATATTATGTATTAAGGCTTGGAGGCTGGACAGATACATTGACCATTAAGCGGAGATGCATGTAGTATAAATCCGGGGTTAAAAAGCAATAAATAACGTCAAACAGCCATCTTCCAACCTGTTCTGCCGCTAGAAATAAGTTTTGAACTTTTTACGCCCTCCCTTTCTCCTGCTTCGCAGCTGGCGCCATTATGTCCGCAGCTGACAGGACCGCCCCCCCCCCCAACAAAAGCAGGTGCTCGTTGTACGTTTTTGTTTGCTAAATTTACGAATTTTTGAGGCTCTTTATACAGGTTAATGTCCGAAGAGGTTGACATGTATGCTCCCCTTTCCTCCTGCTTCATAGCGGGCGCTCATGTCCGTAGCCGACAGAACCCGCCCGCGGGTGAGAGTTGTACAGACTTTTTGCAAAATTTATGGATTTTTGAGGCTTTTTATACAGGTACACGTCCAAAGAGGTTGACATGTATGTTAAAGAAAGTCTGTGTAAATAATTTCATCATGAACTACTTTGGAAAAATTTACTTTCAACTGAAAAGAAACTGAAAGTAAACTTCTGGGGGTGGGGGGCTATTGTAAAGAAAATGTTGGGAGGGGGTTTCCATAGCAACTCATGCAAAGCAGCAGGTTCTGAATAGAGCTGAAGAACTGGCAGATCTGACATGGTGAAATTTCTTTAGCTGAGATTAATTTTGTGAATTAAATCAAATGAACATGTTTTATAGAGCCCACAGATGGATCCTAACTTAAAGTTAGGTCAGAGTTTGTCTCTTAAGAAAGATTTTAGATTTAAATTTAGAGATTAGACCTTTATTGTAATTGTACAGAGAACAATGAAATTAAATTTCAGAACACCCATTCAGAAGAAGACAGGACATAACAAACACAGGAGAACAGGTGCTCTGGGCCATGCAGCCACAGACCCTGCACAAAGCKAGGATCATCATCATGAAGACATGAGGAGGTGCAACCCTTAGCAGTTTACAGAACTGTTCAGGAGAAGACATGGCCTATAGCAGGGGTCCCCAACTAAATTAGCAAGAGGTCCACTACCTCCAACATCCAGACAATCTGGGGTCCGAACATTTTTAATCAGTCATCAAAACATTTTTTCATACTTCATTTTTATTTAACATTTAATTACCAGTATAATTTTTAAGCTAATAATCAATCATTCATATGCCCACTAAATCATCCGATGAACAGAAAAGTGCAATCCATTTAAAAACAAACATAAAAAAACAATAACATTACCTATATGCAACAATCTTTCCAACATATTGCATGCAAACCATCATAAAGGTGCTGAAAACTGTGCTGTAAACATTTTTTACAAACTTAAACATTGCACAACAGTCATGGTTCTCACTTCAGTGGAAGATATTTGCATGGACATTTGCAGCCAGCATCTTAAACTATGGCTGGAATTGGGTCAAGACAATTCTTACGTATGCATACAGATATTTGTCAGTTGTGAGAGAAATGTGTTTTTAATCACAACAGTTGAGAAGACTGACAGACAACTGTTTTTTTAGCTACTGAATAATCATTCATATGCTCATCAAATCATCTGCTGAACAGAAAAGTGCAACACAATTTAAGTACAAATATTACAAAAAAATAACATTACATATTGGCAATAACCTTTGCAGCATCTATTGCACACAAACCATCATAAAGATGAAAACAATTCACGTAAAAACCCAAGCAGCATTTAGTAAATGATAACTGTGCTGTAAATATTAATACATATTTTTGACAAACTCAAGAGTCAGCACAATGCAGCTTAAAACATGTTGCACAACAGTTATGGCTCTCACTTCAGTGGGAGAAATTTGCATGAAKATTTGCAGCCAGCATCTTAAATTTTGGCTGGAATGGGGTCAAGGCAATTCTTAAACATGCATGCAGATGTTCATTAGTCAGTTGTGAGCGAAATTTGTTTTTAATCATGTTAAGAGTTGAGAAGGCCGACTCACAACTGAATGTGGATCCAAACATGGTTAGGGTAAACACTGCCACTTTGGTAAGTCCTGGAAACTTAGTCTTTGGCACAGTCTGCATCCAGAAGGTAGTATGATCAGAAGCTTCATATTGCTCTTTTAACAGTACATCAGCTTGCAAATCTATAAGTTCCATTTGCAGAGAACCCACATCCACCCATTTGTAGACATACATGTGCGGCCTCCTGTGCGAATGT
>NW_013952471.1:1825589-1836701 GCF_001266775.1 Austrofundulus limnaeus
ACACACACACACACACACACACACACACACACACACACACACACACACACACAGAGAGAGAGAGAGAGAGAGAGATGCAGTAAAGGTGGGAAAAGTTTTTAAATGTTTTTTTTAGTTTCTTGTATTTTTCATCACAAAAACATTTTACCAGAGTAGTTTAGGCTTTTTATATCTTCTGTACCTGTCCATGTGGCTGTAATGACCTTTATGTTTTTCAGGTGAAGTGCTAGTTGAAGGTAACAGAGGATATGAACAGACTCCATCTGCCAAAGAGGAAACAGCACCCTACTGTCAAGTGAAGGTCTGTTTTTATTGTTTCCATCCACCAAAAGACAATCATGTCTTTACATCTCAGTTTGTGTTTTCTGTCTGTTAGCTAATCGACCTTAGCCTTACCTTGTAACTCACTCAGTTTTACAAGTACTGAGCTAATATTTGATGAATTCAAACTACAAAGTAGGAGCATTTACTGAACACATCAGCTGATTGAAAGAGTCTGAAGGCTCAAAAGGAAAATCCCCAGGAAACGTGCAGACCAATGCTGTTTTTATTTTCACCACTCACTGGAAAACAAACTGTCACTTATCAAAAATTTACAGCATCGAGCTGAACACGTCACAGAACAGAAAGGAGCGATGGATACAAACACATCAGCTCTCTGAACCTTGGATGCTCTAACTGGGTTTATGTGGAGGCATCCAGAAAATGAAGAACATGAGGAAGTTGGGTTAAGTGCCTTGCCCAGAGACACAACAACACTATGCACTCAGGCAGGGATTTGAACCGGTGTCGCTCTCGTTGTAGGGTGAATGCCAACCCCCTGCAACACAGAAAGCTATTTCTTCCTTATTATACCCCTTTGATAAAAACTGTCATCTCATTTAGACTCTACATAGTCACAACTTCATGAACAAGACTTTTTGATAGAACCGAGTATGAAGTGACTCATTAAGAAGATCTAGAGCTAATCTTTGGTCAAAGCATTTCACACTGAGCTTTTTAGTTGTTATTTGTAATATTTGTACTAGTTCACTAAATTTAAAATTTTTATTACATTAAACTAGATGCACTTTCACTCCAATAAAACTGATTGGGCCTCATGCAAGAACCGTTCATACGCACAGATTTGTTCTTAAGTTGTGTGTACGAGTGATTTAGGAGAATTTGTGGCATTCACCAATGTTTTCGTATTCTAAGAATTTTTTCAGATACGAACAAAATTCACGACCTCCCTCTCCCCAGCGACACTTTCCAGCTCGTCCTGGGGGACTCTGAGACGTTCCCAGGCCAGAGGGGATACATAATCCCTCTAGCGACTCCTGGATTTTCTCCAAAGTGCCAGACTTATTTTGAAAACATTTTAAAATGCTTGTTTCAGAACCGCAACTGAGACCACTTGAGACTGCGTGGGTGGGGGGGTATGGTGCGTGACGGTGTGGCTTCTGAATAACTGAAAATGATTTAACAAGTTGTTTATACTTTTAGCAGCTCATTTTATTCCACAGCTGACCTGTTAAAAATGACAGATTTTCTTTTCTGGATCTCTGACAGACGGACTTCAATCTCTGAACTCGTAAAGTTCTTTTTAGTTTTCGCTGTCATTTTTCATGAATGGACTCTTCCTTGTATCTGAGGCAGGAAACATAGCCTTAAATGGTGCTTTTGGGGTGGTAATTATTCTAATCTCGTGCACGAGCAGCTGGATACGAACAGGTGGAATTTACGCTCCTCATTTACACCCTTTTCCTGAAGATAGAAGAGTTTGTTGAATCTGACGTGGCATGTTCGTACGAACCCTTCGTACGAATAAAGTAAGAGAAATTTAGGATAAGAATACGAACATGTTCTTGCATGAGGCCCAATGTGTCTAAATTTAATAACAAAACACATCTAGTATACCTCTACCTAAAGTACGTATAAGGCAACAAGTAAAACAAACATTCTTCTTCTTCTTAACATTACAACCTGTTTAAAACTACATATCACCACCTACTGTATAGTAGCCTGGCCCTTGTCTTCCTACACAGTCACACTGAATTGTAGTTTCCCTTCACTGCTCCATCTGGGTTTTCTCCCTTAAACTAGGAGTTCTCTGGTAGAATTTCAACCCGGGCCAATCAGCGAATAGAAGGAGGAGTTGTGAACAATGACGTTGATTTTTCACGACCAAACGTTAGCGATTGGGTAAACTCAGATTCAGTGGTTTTAAACTTAAACAGAATCCACACATCCAACAATAAATCATTTTAATCGAGTCCAGACACTATGTACAGTATGAAGCAAAGTGAAGAACAAGAGGCTGGTTTTTATCAGGTTAACTGTATAGAAGTGTAGTATGTAATTTTATAGTGTGTCAATGGAACAAAATAGATGCAATTACACAAACATGGACAAACAAAGTAACTAGTAACCAAAGCATTTAGAGAAATGGAGTTGAGTAAACTGTATTATTTTCTTGTTGAAATGTACTGGAGTTAAAGTAAAAAAAAAATTTAACCCCACTAAAGTACAAATTCTTAAAACTTGTACCTAAGTAGTGTACTGCACTTTAGTAAATTTACCTGGTTACTGCCCACCTCTGGAATCAACACCAACGTAAACAGTTTGACATGATCTAACAAATGACACAATATTGTATCAGATCATATTTATGAAGTTATTTTCAAGGATTGACCAATAACTATTTCTAATCATGGGATGATCTTACTTTAAAATTCTGGCATAAAAGAAGAAAAGCAATATGTTTTATTTCAAGGAATTTAWGGCCTTTAATTTTCTTCAAGGTTTTACTTGAGTCCAAACTGCTTAGTTAGTTTCTGTGTAAGTCATTGATTCGAATAGAATATCTGGGATGATTGCTTTTCAGCAAATGTATGAACTTCTCTTTCTTTTTGTTTTTGTCTTCTTTCTCCTCAGTCCATTCTAAAGAAGAGTGTGACCATGCAATACACTCCATCTGCTGTTTACCATTACAGCGATGCTGGAGGAGGAAGCATCCACCATAATAAAGTCAATGCTATTTTCCAAGCTGCTAAAAAGGATCTGTTGCAGGTCATCCAAATGCAGGTAGCTTACAGTGCTAATTATTCTACGGGTCTTGCATCAGAAGTCTGTCAACATACAGAGCATCATTACAGTAGTGCATTTCAGCAACACTTATGGACATGTTAAATTAGAACTACTAAATAAAAATATAAATACCCAGCTCTACCTTTTTTTCTACACGGAAAGTTGCACTTCACCTCAAGCTCAGGTCCTATACRAGAGCTACCCTTGTTTTCTGTTACTCAGGACTTTTATTAGTGTACCAAAATATCGATTCACATCAGGATTGTGATTCTCATTTAATGACCCAAAATGGATTTTAAATAAATAAATAAATAAGTCCAATGGCTGTCAGCCTCCATTTTGTAACTACATGGGACGTCCTGACGACACCACAGAGCCAGTTCTGGAGTGCATGCATGCACAAAAAGCACCAAAACAAAGAGGAAACTGCAAAACTGAAGGAAATATAGATTTAACCATCTTTGTTGAAGATTCTGAGAGCCTCAGTTTGACATGAGCTTCACTGTGTGCAAAGTTTGCAAAATGAAAATGTAGCAGTTTAGGAACACGACAGATGGACTCACATTATCAGTTTAGAATGAAGAATCAATTTTGAATCGAATCYTAGCCCCAAAAATCGAAATCAAATCGAATAGTGAGATGGTAAAAGATTCCCACCCTTAGGGCTTGATACCCTTACTCAGATGGTGAGGTTGATGCCATAGCATCTTTGTTGAACCTCGTCAACCTCGAAGTCTGACAGCAGATTTTGTTCTTAAATGTGAAAAAAAAATTCTGCTTGGCCTTCAAAGGAGTCGGACGCTTTTTGCTCTCTCTCCCAAACCTGTCCCTCTTTCCCTGCTTTGCAGCTGGATCAAGCCTTTCTTCTACCCATCATTCGATAACAATGGAATTATGGATTTGGTCAACTGGTCTCTGAATGCAGTCGACACTATTTTTTCCACACTAAGATTGGAATGAGGGGAGCGCAGCTGTCCCAATGGAACTGTCGCGGCGGGCCATGTGTCTGGGTCTTGGGGATGGAACCTCGTCTGCCTGGCCCCGCTTTCCATAGAGGACATTGAAGATTTGTTTATATTCGGATTTATGATAATCGGATTCCTGCTGATCGGCTGTGGAGGAGTCCTGGTTCATAGGAAAATGGAAACGATTCTGACAGCAGTCCTGGCCTGTGAAAAGCTGTCAGGGACCTTGGATGGGATCTCCCGTACTGCAAATGCACAGACTCAAATGCTGGGGGATATAAGTCGCAGACTGGATGTGATTCTGGCGAGGATCACAGTTCAGCAGCGTGCTCGTGCGGAGTGAGGCTACACCTGGGTGAAGTTTCATACGGTGAGAGGTGAGGAGGTAAATGAATCTGGAATATTGGCATTTTTTGCAACACAGAGGCTCAAGACTCAAAGCAGAGAAATCAGGCTGCTTGCCCCAAACAATTCTGTTTATCATTGGATCCCTGCAGCTGTGTCCTTGGACGCAAGCTGATAAAACCTCCCTGGAATGACACGTGAGAAGAAAGCCTTGACTCCCCCCACCCCATCCCCATCCCTACCCGCTTCACCCGTGCTTGGATCGGTCTGAAGGCCGCGTTGGGTGGAGACAGAGAACTGAACTCTAGTGACTTGTGCTTTCACCGATAACAACTTGTTTGGACTCTGGAGGTCTACTGATTGGTTCCAACATGGAGTACTACCCTGGATGTCACCGGCTCCGCTGAACCCCTCCCCATACCATGTGTTTTTGACCCCACACCCTTCTCCCCTCCTTAGCTTACTGCACTGTATGCAGAGTAGTTTTTTTGTGCGTATGTTTGTGTGTTTTCTTTATAAAACACAGGAGCAAAGCTCTTTTTTTAACTCACCCTTCCTATGTGTGTGCATTCTAAACTGCAAAAGTAGCACACTAAGTTGCGAAAGACCCTGGACATTCATTCCCCCATGTTTGTCGTGTGTGTGTTTCTCCGGACGGATGTTCTAAACTGCAAATTTCGTTCTACACTGCATCTTGATGTGTGTGACTGACAATAAAATTCTAATTCTGATTCTGAAAACACTGAGTCTGAAATTGTTTGAGTCAGTCTAGATCAGGGGTGTCAAACTAATTTTTACTGAGGGCCACATGAGCGTTATCTTGGCCCTCAAAGGGCCAGTTGTAATTAGATTTGACGTTTCATGTTTAATTTCAACTAATCATAAAACATCATGTTCCTCGTCTCATTGCTAACGGCTGAGCATTGCTAACAAACAATAACTGAGCTCTAACGGGTATAAAGTATTTCTGTGAGAACAACCTGACATCTGTCTGTTTTGACATTTTTTCCTTTTCATTTGTTGGAACCAGGACCCCAGTCTGTTGGAAGGAAGGGTGACACTTCGTCAGGTCAAAGCTGGTTCTGTTGTTGGCCACCAAGGAGACCAGGTGATTTTAATTAGAATAATAATATATGAACACAACATAATTTATTTATTTTCATAAAATTATGAAATACCAGTTTGGGGTCTTTTTAAATTCTTTTTGCAAGTTTCAGTAGTTGTCTGGACCAGTGGCGATTGCTCTGACTGCAAGGGAAGCTCAGCTTCCCCTAAAATGTAAAAAAAAAGTGATCAAATAAATAATGTTGTTAGTACATGTCATGACTAAATAAGAGCTACAACGTGCTCAACTTTTGTTCATAATCAGCTTCTTATCACTGGTAATGATGCGGCTTTCCTCTCATTCCTGCAGCTTCACAGTGCTTTAAAAAGTGTGGACGCTGAGCGTCTACAGAGTTCAATAGTGAAGCAAAGATTGCAGCGAAACAAGACGAGTCATTGAATAAATGCTGGCTTTGTCCCGCCCATCGGACACTCAGCGTCTCTGGGGGTCTATGGGGCAGTGGGCTGACTTCGGCTGACCCAGACTCTCAGCTTCTGCATGATAATTGGATGATCTGTCTGAGGCTGAATCCCTTTTTGATTGACAGCGAAATGAGAGAATCAGCGATCTTTTGGTGTAAACATTCCGTGGGAGCATGTTTTTGTTTCATTTTGCTCTGAGTTGAACCGGAGACTTTCCTAATCCTCTTAACGCAGGGCTATTCAACTAAATTGCTCCGGGTGCCACAGTTAATGCAGACCAACAGCTCAGGGGCCGAACATCCAGCAATTAAAGTTGTTATGTAAATAAACTAAGTATTACAAAGATCTGTTTCCTTTGAAATAGTTTATTTTGCTGTATTTAATCATGAAAACATACAGAACCCTATTTAATAAATGCAGTGATGATAAAACAAACAAACAAAAAAGAAACAAATTATGCCTCTTATTTACCACAAAATATTTTGACATCTCACTTTCATAGTTTTATCCTCAACTGCTTGTACTGCTTGTAACTGTCTTGGATGTTCATAGAAATGGTTTTACCAGCTTGTAACCAACATTCTGACGTTTCTGTAGATACCAAACATGTCTAGGTTTAACTAAAATAACTCAAAGTAATTAAAGTAGAAAACCGGGGATTTGGGCTTAAGAGATGAGTGAACCAATTGGCGGGCCGAACTTTGGTCACTCCGGCCTGCGGGCCGCCAGTTGAATAGCCCTGTCTTAACAGCATTTTCTTTGTTAAAAATGAATAGTGACAAATCAAACTTCTATTTCTGGTGGTTTTTTTGTAGCTGCTTGTGTTTGGAGACTGACTTCTATCACTCTTTCTGACTTCTGTCGCAGTTTCTGTCCAGTGGGTGCTGCTGAGCCCCTCCACTGTCACAAAGCAGTGGATACACTTCACACTAGTGTGTCCGCCTGTGTAGGCCGAAATTGAGCTTCCCCTCCTTGAAAGACCAGCATCCACCACTGGTCTGGACAAATAAGCAATGAAGGAGACAAATTGTTTTAGTACTATAATAAAACTCTACACTGGTATAGCCTGAATAATTAACATAAAAAAACTGTAGATTATTTTGATTGAATTTATTTYTTTGAGAWAAAGGGGCAGATATAATAAGATTTTTTTCTTCTTCTGCTACCTTTCATTTAATTTATGATTTGTATTTTTGTTGTTGTTGAATTTATGTTGTTGTTTTTAAAGAAATTAATAAACTAAACTAAAATAAATGATGCACCAACAAATGAGTTTTATACTTCCTGGGGGCGGCTGTGGTTGAGTGCTTAGGGGAGTCGTCCTGTAACCGTCCTGTTGCTGGTTTGATCCCCATTCCAGCCATCTCAGTTGTTGTGTTCTTGGGCAAGACACCACCTACCTTGTGGTCAGGGGGTCTGGTGGTGCTGGTGCATGGCAGCGTAGCTTCATCATTCTCTTTTTAGCTTTGAATTGTCAGTGTAGCTTACCACCATCAATGTGTGAATGTGTGTGTGCCTGAAGTGTACAGGGCCTTGGGGTCCATGTGGTCAACTGAAACCAGCTGTGAAGAAAACACAGAGCCACTGAGTTAATCTTCATCCACACTTCTTCTCCACCTCCCACAGGATGTGAGTGTGGCGTTCGTCATCTCTGGGCTGCTCCACGTGTACCAGCGCATGATAGATCGAGAGGACGAGAGCCTGCTGTTTGTCACTCACCCTGGGGAGATGGTGGGTCACCTGGCCGTCCTCACAGGGGAGCCCCTCATCTTCACTGTGCGTGCTCACAGAGACTGCACCTTCCTCTCTGTGTCCAAGGCCCATTTCTACGAGTAAGACCAAGATCACAGACAGAACAAGTTACAGTAAGTGTTTCTGCCTCACGTGCACGTTGTTAGGATTAAATGCATGTGCTTGGATCACTGCAGGATAATGCGTGAGGAGCCGCGGGTGGTCCTGAACGTAGCTCACACTGTAGTGAAGAGGATGTCATCATTTGTCAGGCAAATCGACTTCGCCCTGGACTGGGTAGCAGTGGAGGCTGGTCGAGCTGTTTACAGGTGTGGACTCTGAGGACTCACTGTTTAACACAAACGGTGTGTGTATGAAACAATTAGAGATGAAGCATTAAAACACTCTGATTGTGTGAATACTGAGTCATCATTCACTTCCTCCTTGTAGTTTCTCCTGTATGATTTTGCAGTCAGACTACTTCTGTACACTGACATTTTAATAATTTGTATATCAAAATATTCAGCTCAAACAGAAAATACGTTTGGTTCTCTTGTAACTTTACAGTCCCTCAAAGAAATACTCTGAGATCTAAAAAACATTGCTCACTTTGAAATCTGCTCCAGTACATTTTTATCTTATGCTACTTTGAATTTTTATCTAACATTCTGCTACTTTTACAACTGTTTAGCTCCTTTTTGTTTTTCAGTGCTGTTAGCTTATTTTAACTTTGCTTGAACACAACTTTGCTTAAATTTGCTTTGCTATGTTTTTGCTATATTTTATGTGAAGTGCAGTTTTGATAACTAGTTTTAGAATATGTAACGAAGTTTAGGTACTCCTTTGTGAACTTTAGCATCTGTATTGCTAACTTTAGCTTTAGCATTAGTTTGGCAAAGTTCAGCTACTGCTTTACTAATCTCTAATGCTGTTTTGCTGATATTAGCTTCTAGCTTGTGTTCTGCACATAGATAAATTTGTCTGGCCCAGTTCTGGCCTAGCCTGGCCCTTGCCTTCCTATGCAGTTCCACTCAAATCTAGTTTCCCTTCACTGCTCAGTCTGGGATTTCTCCCAAAGACAAGGATTTCTTCGGGAGCATTTCATTCAGGCCAATCAGAGAACAGAACGTCAATTTTCTGCGCAGTGTCTGCTTGTAGTTTATTTTACCTGGGCCAATCAGAGAACAGAACGTCAATTTTCTGCGCAGTGTCTGCTAGTTAGTTTAGCTATGGCAGTGGAGGAAGTGAATGAAGTCAGTCTGTGTMGATAAGGCTTCCAAATTAAATTAAATTTGTCTGACAAAGCAGCAGCTCTCATTTACAGCTGTCTCGTTCGGCTCGGTACTTTTCTCCTCTCAGTAGAGCTGTTTACAGCGCACGCGATTTCCGGTTAGCTTCTTAGCTTAGCTTCCTTCATAGAGACATACATCACGGCCAACCGATCCAATCATTTTAAACTTCAGCAGGGGCCACGCCTCCAGCAAGAATCACTTCTCTGTAGCCGCGAGTCCAGACCCTCATTCGACGCAAAGTGAAGGACAAGGGTCTGGGTTTTTACCAAGCTAGTTCTGACCCACACAAGGCACTAAACATTTAACATATCAGAACATAGGCATTTTTATATTAGAATATCACAAAGTAAATGTCATTTTGGCTGCGTTGGAACCCATCAAATTTACTTCAGTTTAGGTTTTTATTCATATTGAGCTTGACTAAACCTAACAAAATAAATTTTTTCTCTTAATGCATTTAACCATTTAGACAAGGAGACAAGTCAGATAGTACCTTCATCGTACTCAGCGGGCGACTTCGCTCTGTCATTGCGAAAGATAACGGGAAGAAGGAGCTTGCTGAGGAGTATGGCCGTGGCGATCTGATTGGTGTGGTGAGCTGTCATAAGTGTGGCATCCTGCACAATACTGTGATAATTATTTGTGATGATCTTGAGCAGAAGAGAAGGTTTTCACAGATTTTMTGAGTTTTACCAGGTGGAGGCATTGACACACATGAACCGAGCCACCACAGTCCACGCTGTCCGAGACTCGGAGCTGGCCAAGCTGCCTGAAGGAGCTCTGAACTCCATCAAGAGGAGATATCCTCAGGTTGTCACCAGGCTGATTCATGTTCTAGGACAGAAAATCTTGGGCAACATGCAGCAGGTCAACGGACCTCTGACAGGTAATTTATTCATTAATTTGTTTTCTTTGTGTCAGGATCGGATTGAATTTATCTCTTTGAATTATAAATTGTCATAAATACAATTAGATTGACTTTTGAATCATTGAATCATTGCAAAAAATACTGAGGCCAAAACACCACAAGACTGCTCAGGAAATGATGCACTGTGGGTCACAGCGCAGCATGATTTCAGTCATTAGTCTATTATTCACTGTCATGTCTGAGTAAAAACCCAGCATTAACTGATTATGCCTCTGCCCGAGGAGGCATACTGTTCTCTGGTTGTCTGTCTGTGCGTTACCAGGTGTCCGTCACAGTCTTGTGTGCACTGTATCTCCTGAATAGAGCAATTGATTTCAGTCAAAATTAACATGATAATTGTTCTTTCTTGGCTAGGGATGCAATTTATCAATTAATGAATTAATCTAAAGTTGATTGATCTAATCGATTGACTAACGATTAACAGATAAGTGGCCATTTTTATAAAAACTTGAGTTTTCTCTTTCTTTATCTTTCCATAACATGAAGGGTTAATCTTTTTCAATATACTGACTGAAAAAATGAAGTAGATTAATATATTTTAACAATTTATTTTGCCAGCTGTATGAAATACTCACTGAATAAACAAAAATTGTGGATTTCTCACACATTATTAAAATGGACAGCTTTTTAAAATAAAACAAAACAGAAATCAAGACAGGACACATAACCCCACCAGTGAGTTTTAGGGTCTCCTCCACAGTGGGTTGTACCAAGAAAAACATCCAGAGGGAGGCATTGAGACATCCTAATCAGATGGTTGAAGCACTTCAGCTGATTACATTTGACGGAGAGAAGTCTTCTTTGAGACTCCTCACCTTATGTCTAAAGCCTGACTTGCCAATGTTAAGGCCCTGTCACACTATGACGTTTTAGACAACTTATGCCAATTTTGTCCAACATGTTGCTGTAAGTTGCACAAGTTAGTTGTAAGTTGTGAATAAGTTGTCAGACTGATGGTCGGACAATAATTTTGGTCATGTTCAAACTTTGTCAGCTTACGCCAAAATGCTGCTGATAAGTGAAGCTTAAGTTACAGTTATGCTACGAATAATTTATGCATCAGTTCAGATATGTTTCAGGTAAGTTATTCATTTGTTACCCATAAGTGATATAAGTCCAACACCAGCGGGACACTTCTGAAGCAGCACGTAACTTTTTTTTGAACCCCTGAGGACCGTCAATTACAAGGCTCATGTGAAAGCCAGTTTAACTTTTTCATAACAATAGCTATGTGTAATAATAATAATAATAATAA
>NW_013952471.1:1836730-1839558 GCF_001266775.1 Austrofundulus limnaeus
GAATTGAATATGTAATTTTTTCATATTATACCAACTGCATTGATCAAAATAATGTCTCAGTCTGGTTTTAAATACAAACAAGTTTATTTCACCAGAACCTTGTTTAAAATCTTGTAATTCTGTATTAAATTAAAATTTTCAGATAAATATGATCAACTTTAAACCTGACACTTTGACAGAAAGAACAGCTGGTTGTGGCGCAAAAAAAAGGCCACGCCTTTACTTTAATCCTGATCATAACCAACAAATATATGTTTTGCTGTAAGTATTGTTTAATTCTCAAAACAAGTAAAGCAAGTCAGCGTCGTGCAGCTGAGCGGAACCGCACCCCCGAGGCACAGTGATCTGGGTGGGCTGCTGTTAGCGCTGCGCACCATTCAAACAGTTGCTCGTCACGCTTTTGATCTCCTATTTACAACATTTCATAAAATATAAAATATACTTCCATCTGTCCTTTTGGAGAAATTACAACAACGTAACTTAACCACCGCCAAGTATAAACACCGCCACAGCTGATGAGTGCGCGCGCGATTACCTGAGCGACTCTCAACCGAGCCAGGCTGTGGGCTTCAGGCGCTCTGCGGCCACTGCGCTCTGTGGCTGATGATCCAATTGTGGCACGATAACGCTCCACGTGTGCCAGATCACACACAGCTGTTGATCGATGCTGCCACAGCGGCTCAGGTTTCTGTTTTAAAGACCACCAGCTTTGTCTCCTGCGCCCACCTCGTCCTCTCAGGTGGAGTATGACAGTATTTCTGTGGATCGTCTTTTCTGACAGCTGGTTTTAAAATATGTCAGCTTTGTTTTGCTCTCTGCTCATTCTTTTTTCGTATTTTAAAACTCAGTCTGATAGATATATTGTTTTTTATGAGCCCCACTCATAAAAAAACATGTTGACAGCTGTCTGTCAATCATCGAAGGACACGCCCACACCTTCTGACAGAAGTTATGTGTGTGCTCCATAATTATTCCTGACAAATGTCCACGTATGAGCAACGTTCATGTAACATGTGTGAGCATATATAAATAAAACAGATCTGGAACAGACCTGAAACGTGTGTAAAACTGATCACTAATTGTTCCACATACGGTGAAAATTTTGAGCATGTTTAAAACTCTGTGCTGGGATCTCCGTATGACAAAGTATGCCCTCTTATATTAATGTGTTGGTAAGTTATCCTAAAATTATGCCTAACTTCCATCAACTTGTTGTAGATTTTTTCATAAGCTATTGCTGTGCGTCACTGTGTAACAGCTGCATACGTCTCATTTTCCTCCATCACGCTGCGCAGAGGCTCTGCAGAAGTTCCACTAATGTTGCACATATGTGCTGCAGAAGTCTAAAGACGTTATAATAAGCTTGTACATGTTATGTTTAAGGTAGGGATAATTTACTCATATGTTTTATATCTGTTCAAGTCATTAGGAACACGGTATGATCACATCCAAATGAAGGTGCTAATTCATGCTTTTTTTTTCGCTTCCTCAGCGTGTGCCAGTGTGTTGGGAAAAAATGCATAAGTTGTCCAAAACGTCATAGTGTGACAGGGCCTTTAGACACACCAATGGAATATCTCACCAAAACTAATGTTACAGCAACCTGTTGTGTGGAGGGGTCTGAGGCACTTTGGTCTGTCGTGCTGCGTGCACATCCTGATTATAAATTGTAAACCATAAGAGCATCAGAGACGAGTCTGCTAGCAGGTTTGTTTTTACAAGCATCCATTTGATTGAACATAATCTAAAGTCTAATCATTGCAAATAATTCATAAAAATTTCAAAAACTGTTTAGGTAAACAGAAACCTTTTGGTAAATGGACTGAACTTATAAAGCGCTTTTCAAGTCCCTCCGGACCCCAAAGCACTTTACACTAACAGACATTCACTCATTCACACTCACATTCACACACTGATGATGGCAAACTACACTGTAGCCACAGCTGCCCTGGGGCACACTGACAGAGGTGGGGGTGCCATGCACCGGCGCCACCGGACCCTCTGACCACCATCACTAGGCGAGGTGAGTGAAGTGTCTTGCCCAAGGACACAACGACTGAGACGGCTGGACGGGGGATCGAACCAGCAACCTTCCGGTTCCAGGACGACTCCCCTAACCACTCCACCACAGCTGCCCATTATGTTTTGTATGAAAACCATAGTTCTTGTGCACAACTCCACTCCTGCCTTATGTTAGTACGTTTTGTAGAGACGCCTGTTGTTTAAAAGAAGAAAAGCAGTAAGTTTGTCAGTGGCAAATTTGTTGTCTTGACCTCACAGTTTGCATGTACCACAGGTTGTGTGTCAGTTTAATTTCTCTTTAAGACCGAGTCTGGCTGCCAACAGCTGTTAACTACTTCAGCACAGGCCATGGCTTCAAGAAACCAACAGAAGCAGGTCATCTGTAAAAAGCAGAAACAAGACCCTGAAYTTCCCAAACCAGATTGAATACATCTCTTACTGAAGTTCTACAGAAACTGGATAGCCTATTTAACTAGACCAGGTTCCACACACTATGCAGAAGAACCCACAAAATGCCTTGAGTGAAGAACTCCCATGACCCCTTAACAATTTTGGTTTATGGTCTATGGAATGTAAAGATCAGCAAGATGATTATCAAAATCACTGTGGCGGCACGGTGGCTCAGTTGGTAGAGCTGATGCCTCTCAGCAAGAACGTTACCGGATCAAATCCCGGTCCGGGGACCTTTCTCGGTAGAGTTTGCATGTTCTCTCCGTGCATGTGTGGGTTCTCTCCGGGTACTCCGGCTTCCTCCCACAGACCAAAAAACGTGACTGTGAGGTTAATTGATAACTCTAAATTGTCCC
>NW_013952471.1:1840644-1841961 GCF_001266775.1 Austrofundulus limnaeus
TTGTATTGACTTCCATTCATTTTTGTAACTGTATTTATGCCTAACCCAGACATTTTCCCTAAAATTAACCATTAAGTAAGAAAAGTAAAGTTTTATTTATATAGRGCCTTTCACAGAAATAAATACACAAGGTGCTGTACATTCAGGGAAGGGGTGGGGGGCAGTTAAATTACTGACCATTACTGGTCTATAGTTAACACTAACCTGAACCATAACTTAAATCACACCATACCTCTAAACCTAACTAGTAAAGCACAGCAGAGCTGCAAACAAAGTGAGGTCCGGGAAAATGTCCTCAATTTCCAAAAATGACCTCAATCTGTTGATTAAAAACCTAGCATATTTCTCACTTTATAGCCAAAACAAAGTACACACACACATATTAGTGCAGCTCCTTGTTTATGTGAGTTTTAAACAAAGATGATTTTATGTTGCAACAAGAGTTGTAACTGTTTTGATCGTCTTCAAAATAACAAAATTCACAATCTCATGCAACATTTCAAAATCTGTTGGTGCTTAGTGTCAACAAATTAATGTCAATAAATCTGTAAATTTATGAACAAAAATGTGTAATATCTCAAAAAAATCTTATTTGTTGTTACAATCTTGATTTTAAAGCCATCTGTAATCAGCACCAACGTAAAATTGAGCACTGCAACTCTGTCAGGGAGCTGTTTTGTAAATGTTTGTGTTTTGGATGTTCTCCAAAGGCCCGACTCTACTGTTGACCAGTGACATCATCAAACAGAGACTGGGCTCGGCTGCTCTAGACAGGTAGGTTTGATTCAGTGACGTCTCTTTCTGATGATGCATCAGTGGAAAGTAGAAGACACAGGAACCAGGATGTAAAATAAATTAGTGTTATGACTGGAGTTATGTTAGTCACTTTATTAATTTAGTCTTACAGTTTGTTGATCATTTGACGACATAAGATATGTAGCGAGTTGTTAGGGGAGAAACTGTAAAAWCATAATAGACATATTTATCACCCTTTCTGTTTCTGTCGGGGCACCAGGTCAGTACTGACTAACATTTATTCAGSGTTATTAATCAGACTCATTTAAAGAAGTGTGAGATTCGTGTGATATGCAGGGAATTCTTATCTCTGACCAAAAAACTCAGGTTCAAGATGAGGAACCAGCTATGTWCAATTTAATTGAATCATGAATAAAACAATAAAAATAACAACATGAAAGAAGCAATAAGGGTTTTAAACAGTTAAAGATGAAAGTTATTGTAGACTTGATGTTATATGTCTAAGTCAAGGTCTGGATGTTTAAACCTTTATAGAATGAATGTACATATACACATATATAT
>NW_013952471.1:1848626-1850274 GCF_001266775.1 Austrofundulus limnaeus
TCAAAAACAGACCTGCAGATGCCTGTAAAGCCAAATGGGATGTATTTTCCTGCAGCGATACTGCACAGCTACATACATCCGCCGCCACTGCCGCCATCTTGGTTCTTCTAATGTCATGAGTTACATCTCACCCAGTTGTAGACAGTGTTGTCTCAGAGGTGGCAGCTTGTTTATGGGACCCATTCAGCTTGGGGTCCCGTCAAGTTCAGGAACTGTCCATAGATCCTCACATTGAGCAGATAGTAGCTCTGTAGGGAGACGACTGTCAGCAGAATAGCAGCAGAACTTTTGCAGTAATTAAAAATTACATTTTCCCCTCAGATGGTTTGACTGTCCYTCCTGAGGTATCGAAGCTTCCAGCTTCATCAAAATCGGACTGAGCACTAACTCAAACTGGCTTCTACCAGCTTGGCACTCGGCATTCAGCTGTGTGTGCTAGTCACAACATTAGATACCCAGATCTCTGTCTGAAGTTAAAATATTTTTTTCTTGGAGAAATATGTTTGCTGGACAGAGCAGCATTGTGGTCACACAGACATGCATCTGTCATTTTTCTTCTCATCTGCTTAGGAGAAAGACTAACTAACTAACACTAGTGTGAAAATTAATGACATTTCAGAAATCATCTTCAGATTTCAGTATGATAGTACACACTTGAAATAGAAATTCCTTTAAAAAGGAAAATCATGTTAATGATTATTTATTTTTTATATAATAATGAATCACAAAATACAGTAGATCAGCATTATCTGCAGACAAGGACAGATAAATTAAAAGCTAAATAGAATCTGTCATCTACAGAAATACTCAGATGACTCTGCAGTTGTTGACTGTATCAGAGATGGACAGGAAGCTGAGTACAGAGAGCTGGTGGACCGCTTTGTGGCATGGTGTGGGAACAATCATCTCATCTTGAATGTGAACAAAACAAAGGAGGTGATTGTAGATTTCAGGAGAAATAGTGTTAGATCAAACCCTATTTCCATCATGGGAGAAAAAGTGGAGGTGATTGAGGAATATAAATACCTCGGTGTTCATCTGGACAACAGACTGGACTGAAGACTCAACCGTGAAGCAGTCTACAAGAAAGGACAGAGCAGACTGTACTTCTTGAGGAAGCTAAGATCTTTCAATGTCTGCAGCAAGATGCTGCAGATCTTCTATAAGTCTGTTGTTTAGAGCTTCGTCTCTTATGCAAATCACAACCCCTGGCAAACACCAGTCTTGGATGAGCACTCATTCAGACATTTCATTCTGTAAAACAAACTCAGATAAAAAAAACATGATAAAAGATGATAAGGTCATTCCAAAGTGCAACTTATTGGCTTTCAGGAACACTCAAAGAAATGAAGAGAAAACATTGTGGAAYTCAGTGAATGTTACTTTTATTGACCAAGCACAGGGAAAAAAATATGGTATCACTCAATTCTGAGGAAAAAAGTATGGAATCATGAAAAACAGATAAACAAAAGACCTTTCAAAATACATCACTAGTATTTAGTTGCACCACCTTTGGCTTTTATAACAGCTTGCAGTCTCTGAGGCATGGACTTGATGGCACTGGTGGCTGGTCAATAGGGGGCGCTAGGGTGCCGCTACACCACTAATTTTGGTACACAAATATTATCCATCCATCCATCCATCCATC
>NW_013952471.1:1851246-1852967 GCF_001266775.1 Austrofundulus limnaeus
ATAGGATTTATCAAAAAGGAAAGTCTTCAGTCTAATCTTAAAAGTAGTAGTGTCAGCCTCACGGACAGAAACTGGAAGTTGATTCCACAAGAGAGGAGCTTGATAATTGAAAGCTCTGCCTCCCATTCTACTTTTAGAAACTCGAGGAACCACAAGTAAAACTGCAGTCTGAGAGCGAAGTGCTCTGTTAGGAAAGTATGGAACAATAAGATCTTTAATAAATGATGGAGCTTGGTTGTTAAGAGCTTTGTATGTTAGGAGTAATATTTTAAATTCTATTCTGAATTTGACAGGAAGCCAGTGGAGAGAAGCTAAAACTGGAGAAATATGATCTCTACTTCCAACTCTCATTAGAAATCTAGCAGCAGCGTTTTGGATTAACTGAAGACTTCTTAAAGAGTTTTTTGGATGCCCATATAATAAAGAATTACAGTAATCCAGTCTAGACGTGATAAATGCATGAATCAGTTTTTCTGCATCATTTTTGGACAAGGTGTTTCTAATTTTAATGATATTACGCAGGTGGAAGAAGGCGGTCCTGGTAACATTTTTAATGTGGAGGTTAAAAGACATATCCTGATCAAAAATAACACCAAGTTCTTTACATTAGAACTGGAGGCCAGATTAATGCCATCCAGAGGAGGTGAAAGGCTGCAAGGTTGATCCCTAAGATGTTCAGGTCCAAAAACCATAAACTCTGTCTTATCTGAGTTTAGAAGCAGAAAGTTAAGAGCCATCCATGTTTTTATGTCATTACGACATGCTTGTAGTTTAAGTAACTGGTTGGATTCATCCGATTTCATGGATAAATATAACTGAGTATCATCAGCATAACAATAGAAATTTATCCCATGCTGTTTAATAACTTTACCCAATGGAAACATATATAAAGTAAAGAGGATTGGTCTAAGCACTGAACCCTGAGGAACTCTGTGAATAACTCTGGTTTAAGAAGAAGATTCATTATTAACATTAACTGAAATCTATCAGTTAAATAAGACTCAAACCATTTTAGAGCTGTTCCTGTAATCCCAATATCAAGTTCAAGTCTACATAGTAAAATATTGTGATCAATTGTATCAAATGCAGCACTAAGATCTAACAGGACAAGAATGGACACAAGTCCACTGTCTGAGGCCATGAGAATATCATTAGTAACTTTCACCAGTGCTGTTTCTGTGAGGTTTTGTGTTTTTGTGTGTTATTCTTGTCTTATCTCCTGTGTCCCTTTTACACTATTACTTCTCCTCAGTTCTCAGCCTTCTCTAGATCTTTCCATCTCACCTGTTTTCTCTCATAATTAGCTCAGTTGTTTTCACTCTCAATCATCCCAGTTCTGTATTTAGTCAACTTGTTCTCTTCACTCAGTGTTCGTTCTTTTTTTTTTTTTTTTTTTTTTTTTTTGGGGAGGGGGGACATTGGACCTGATGGATAGCCCCTCATCAGAGCATGTTTCAGTTTTGCCACCACGTCGGCTCCTTATTTAAATAAAACAGTTTTACTTTGAACCTGCCTGCCTGCTTGCCTGCACTTGGGTCCAAACCAGCCTGCCAAACCTGTCAGTTTCTGTGCTATGATGAGCTCTAAACCCTGACTGAAACTCCTCATTTAGATAATTTCTATCTAGGTGTTCATATAATTGATTTGCAACTATTTTCTCAAGGATTTTGGAGATGAATGGTAGATTAGATATAGTAAGTAAGTAAGTAAAGTAAGTAAAG
>NW_013952471.1:1853714-1855658 GCF_001266775.1 Austrofundulus limnaeus
GGAGGGAGGGAGGTGGGAGAGCCGTGTCTACATGTTCCAACCAGGAAGGATTTTGCCAACAGATGGCCGTTGCCAGGGGAGATCCAGATTCTCTAATCAGTTGTTTGGGAACAAAAGGGACAGGCAGACAACAACAATTTTCCCTCTGCCTTAATGTCTGCTGGAAACTCTCAAGGTGGTGAAATCCAATCAGACTAATGGTGTGGACACATACCGCTGAGCCGATCTATCAGCTTTCTCCAAGATGAATTCCATCTGGCCAGCAAAGTCCAGGGACCACAGCCGGCCCGCGACCCTCAATAGAACCGCTTGCAGACCGAGTCCAGCTCGCTCAAGGCCCATTGTCCGAGTGCTGATAGGATACGGCCATCCATCCAGTTGGTCAGGCAGCCAGGAAATGAACAGCCACCGACGCTGTTTTGTAGAACACCAGGAGACCACCCAGCCAAACTGTAGAATCCAGTGATCGGTGTCGAAATGTAAATCCAGAACAGAGAAGAACAGAGGCCCCACCCTCAACATGTCCTCCCATGGAAGCAAAAAATAAACTTTGTTCCAAAGATTTTATTGAGAGACCAGCTAACCAAGTCCATAAGAATAAAAATATCCATAATTTCTGGTTTCGGATGAAAAATGTGGAGAAGGCTCCAAGCAGCAAAGCAGGGAAAGATAAGGCAGGGCAGGAGAGAAGGGAGAAGCGTCTTACTCCTATGAAAGCGGAAACAAAAAAAAAAGGGTCTACAGTTGGCCAGAACTCCTGAATCAAGATCAGGTTTCTTAAGTAAAGGTTTAATTACAGCAATCTTAAAGCTCTGTGACACATAACCATTCATTAAAGATAAATTAAGTACATCTAAAATATGGATATTAATTAAGGGAAATGCTTCTTTGAATAGTCTGGTTGGGATGGGATCTAACAGACTTGATGGTTTGGATGAAGCTATTAGAGCTCAACAGGACAAAAACTGTCCAAACATAAATCAGGTTCTAGTGACACTAAAGCTGCCTCATCTGACAGAGAATCAGAGACAGTAGCAGGAAGTTTGGCATGAATTTTATTCCTTATTAAAATTATTTTATCTATAAAGAATCATCACTACTAAGAGTTAAAGGGTTACATGGCTCAACAGAGATTGGACTTTTCATTAGTCTAGCTACAGTACTGAACAGAAACCTAGGATTGTTTTTATTATCTTCTATTAAAGATGAATAATATACAGTTCTAGCTTTATGAAGGGCTTTCTTATATATTAGCAGGCTGTCTTTCCAGGTTAAATAAAATTCTTCTGTTAGTGGAGCACCATTTTCTRTCTAGTTTTCTAGATGCCTATTTTAAAGAGCGTAACTCTAAATTAAACCAAGGAGTCGGCTTCCTTCGATGGATAACTTTCTTTTTTAGTGGAGCAATTTCATCAAGAGAGGTTTGCATTAAAGTTGTAATATTATCAACAAGACCATCTAAGTTACTGTTCTCTGTCACATTATTCTGTAAGACAAAGGAAAATAAAGATGGAAGAGATTCTTTAAATTTAGCTGCAGCATTCTCTGATAAACATCTACTATAATGAAATTTACTCTCACTAGCTATAAAGTCAGCCAATATAAACTCAAAGGTTATTAAAAAATGGTCAGAGAGAACAGGATTGTGAGGATGTATTATTAATTTCTTACTCTCTACACCATACGTCAGAACCAGATCAAGAGTGTGGTGAAGGGAGTGAGTAGGTCTGTGGACGTTTTGAGTAAAACCAATTGACTCAATTAGGTTACTAAAAGCTATATTTAAGCTATCACTTTCACTATCAACGTGAATGTTAAAATCTCCCATTATTGTAATTTTATCAGTATTTAATAACAAATTGTAGGGATATGCTGTTTTGTCGATGTTACGGACAATGCTATATCATAAATACCTCGTAATTATTAGCATAACAAAAGGGGCAC
>NW_013952471.1:1857500-1858423 GCF_001266775.1 Austrofundulus limnaeus
GACTGGTCTAGGGACAAAAATAGTCCTGAAAGCGAGCTGTGAGCCTCTCCCGCAGCTCCTGGGTGATGAAACTCAGAATCGCTGAATGTCTCTGAATTATCTGGTGAATTAATTATAAATTAATTATCTGATGAATGTGACATGCTCTTACTCTCTGTAAATAAAGCAAAGCCACGCTCTTGCCGTGCTGCGCTTCAAGAGCTGGCCTGCATCTGACCTTAAAGTGCACAAGCTTCCAACTTGAAGTGTTGGATGCGATTTTGAAGCTGAAATCGCGTTCGGTGTGAACGCAGCATAAATCAATATGATGGTCAGTTATCAGATCTTTAACTAACAGAGACTTAGAAGAAAGATCTGATGTTTAATAAACCACACCTACTAGTTTTATTGTTTTGTTCTGGTAAAGTAACTGTTTATTTTTATAAGATTTTTGCGATTTATTTTTCTAGAGTTTCATATTTATTTAATTTGGTCCGTGGGGCTGACACAATCTTAATGGGGGTGTGAGTGGGTAATAAAGTAGAAGCAGTAGAGAGGTGTGTAAGACTACAACTCTGCTTCCTAGTCTGGACCCTGGTTTGTCAATAATTTCTGTGGTCAACAAAATCAGCTAAGTTCTTAGAAAGGAGAGAGAGGATATCATCAAGGACTGTGGAAATTTGGTTGTTTTCTTCAGGCAGTCCTCTTCATAAATCTCACTGGAACGGCACCAAACAAAAGTTCCAGCATCATCACCCTGTCCAATGCAGATTCTTGACTCATCACTGAAGATAACTTTCATCCAGTCATCCACAGTCCATTATTGCCTCTCCTTAGCCCATTGCAGTCTTGTTTTATTTTTATTTTTTGTTTAGGTATCAATGATGGTTTTCTTTTAGCTTTCCTGTATTGAAATCCCATTTTCTTTAGGCCATTTCTTACGG
>NW_013952471.1:1861845-1863133 GCF_001266775.1 Austrofundulus limnaeus
TTTGTTGAATCTGACGTGACATGTTCGTACGAACCCTTTGTACGAACAAAAGTAAGAGAAATTTAGGATAAGAATACGAGCATGTTCTTGCATGAGGCCCATTGATTTAACAGAAGGTGTTTTCTCTATCATTCATTTTAATAGCAGAAGTATAAATGCAAATATATCATCAATAACTGATTATTTAAAACAATTAAATTGAGCCTTTTCAATAATAGCATTTTCAGAAACCTGGCTTTATGATTCGAATATAGATAATATTAATATAGAGGGATATGAGTTGTATTACAGAAACAGAAGCAATAAAACGGGTGGAGGAGTCGCTTTATTTGTTAATAATAAAACAAACTGCAAAATCATTAATAAAATGTCATTGACTATTGATAATGTTATGGAATTAATTACTATTGAAATAATAAATAAGAATTCTAAAAATATAATAATAAGTTGTATTTATCGATCACCTGAATCAAACATACAGTAGAACTATTTACAGACAATATTATGAATGTCCTTGGGGAAGTTATAGTAAAACAGTAGTATTTTGTGATGACTTTAATATTGACTTAGGAAATATAAAAGACTCAAATAACATTGGCACATTTATAAACTCAATGCAAAGTCTAAATCTTTATCCGTTAATATCTAAACCTACCAGAATCACATCTCATAGCGCTACAATAATCGATAACATTTTTACAAATATAATAAATGGAGAAGTGATTAGTGGTATTTTAACAATTCTGACAAAAAATCTAAGGACTGGATGGACATGGATATGACGTTTGTTAAAGAAATAATGAGTTATGTTATTGAACCTTTTACTCATATACTGTATGTAATCTATCATTTTCGACAGGGGTATTCCCTGACAGCATGAAAATAGCAAAGGTAATTCCACTCTACAAGAATGGTGAAAAATGCAAGTTTACCAACTACAGACCAATATCAATGTTGCCTCAGTTTTCAAAAATTCTGGAAAAATAGTTTGTAACCAGACTGGATCGATTCATTGATAAACAAAACATTCTGAGTAAAAATCAATATGGTTTTAGAGCTAAGCACTCCACATCACTGGCTCTCATGGATCGGATAGAACAAATAACTACAGCTATTGATCAAAGACAGTATTGTATCAGTGTTTTTGTTGATTTAAAGAAAGCTTTCGATACTATTGATCATAGCATTCTTTTAGAGAAATTGAATAAATATGGCATAAGAGGTCCAGCATTACAATGGGTGTCTAGTTATCTGACAAATAGGAAACAATTTGTTCAACTAAATGAAA
>NW_013952471.1:1865225-1867258 GCF_001266775.1 Austrofundulus limnaeus
GAGTATTTCTTTTCTTTAGTTGGAGGCAGACAGGCAGACGAGCAGGAGGAGTAGATCTTCCAGATGGGTTCACAGGACCAAGAACGAGTTTCACTAAGCATAGAAAGAACACAAGTAAGTACTCTCAGAGGATTCACGGGTTAGGCAGGCCAGGAACAAATACCATGGATATGTGTTGCTCCGGCGAGGTCCTGTTCTTCAGTGCCGTCTAATAAACCCCTGGTGCTCATCAGTGGAACCTGCTGCAGCCGCGCTTCTCAGGGCGTCAGCCAATCATGGATCAACAGGTGAAAAAACTCTAATTGCCACAGTACCCCCATCTCAAGAATCGCCTCCAGGCGATCGGGGGTGCTTCTCAGGATGATCTCTGTAAAAAGAAGAGATTAGTGAGCTGTAACTGTGCGTACGAACGGTTCTTGCATGAGGCCCATTGTTTCAAAACTGAACACTCCCCTCTTCACTAACCTGTGTAATACTCTACCCTGTGTGTACTTTTGTATGTAAGATGGATTGCTCTTGCAATTGGGACTGCAAATAGTTTAGTTGTACTTAAAGATTCTGGTTCTGATGAACTCTGTCTCCTCTGTGTCTCTCCTGCAGTTGGAGCGAATGTTGGAGAGCAGCGCTGTGCGAGCTCAGAAGCAGCTGGTGTTGCTGCACAGGGAGGATGGCCCTCCACCCAGCGGGACAGCAGAGTGGCTCAACATGCGGAGCTGGATCTGCAGACACCATCACCTGTCCTGCCCCCGCAGAGTCTTCTCCAGAAGGAGTCTACCAAAGCTGGTATTCATGAACGCCTGGTTGTGTGACACAATGGGGTCTCTAAGAAGCATGAATGTCTACATTACAGACATTAGAACAGTTGTCCTGTTGAGGACAATCATATTATCTATTCTATTCTAATATAATCTAATCTAGTGTGCCACTTAAGGTGGCAGCACAGGGTTTCCCCTACATGTAACTGATTGTGGCGCTCCGCCACGGTAAAATAAAAACCGCCACAKCTTCAGAATGAAGTTTTTTATTTTAAATTTATCAACGTAAAACAGGGGTTGATACAACCATTGTTTAGGTTGTCCGAGACAACTTTTCTTCGTTTCGGACAACCAGATCCCGCCTCCCGGTTGTCCGGTGGACGACCAAGAAAAAAAGACCTGGATTAAAGTTTTTCGCCGAGGGTGTTCGTCATTAGAAAAATTAAAGGGAGAAAAAAACTTGTTAAAACCATCTGGGGATTAAACTGACTGTTCTTTCACCCAATGAAGAGAGTGGCTAAAATTTTGACTGTGGTAGTCAAAGTTTTACCCAGAGCAGGGCGGGCCGTGCCGTCTGACAGACTGCACGCTGCCCTTTTTTTTATCTTCTTTCTCTGTGGGTGGGGGGTCAGCCTCACTCAGCTAAGGTGAACACCTCCTTGGAAAGCCGTCAGCGTCTCCTGGACTATATTCTACCAAGGATTATGTCGTATTTTATATATATTATATTTCTAAAAGTACCTCGCAGCATTTCCTCTTTAACCCTGTGTGTTCACGAGCACAACAAAACCCAGACAGATCACCTGACTGTTTTTAAAGTGAGGGGCAGTGACTGCAGCAGCTGCACCTGTCCATCTGAAGCGTGGCACGGCTCTGACCAGCCTGGGACTTAAAAGTCCATACATGTCAACCCCTTCAGACATGTACAATGAGCATCAAAAATCTGTAATTTGCGCAAAAAATCAYTATTAATCACACGCAGGTGGGGTGGAGGTGCAAGCGGACCGCAGCTGCGCGGGTGGGGCAACTTTTAAAGACGTGTCTACGTTTGAATTTCATTCTTTTCTAAAATCAGAGTTCTCTGGGTCAGCTTCAGGTGCTTGTAGTTAATCAAAGATATCTCCTAAATTTAACCAGGTGTTTCAATGCCTTTAAGTTACAGAATCATTTTAGTGGAGAAACTTGTCAGTTTGGTTAAGAAAAACTAAAAATAAATATTTTTTTCTTCTTTTTTTACTTCCTCTTCTATATATTTTTTAAATAAATATGTGACCCATC
>NW_013952471.1:1869700-1876811 GCF_001266775.1 Austrofundulus limnaeus
CCCCCCCCAGAGTCTCCACTTTATGCATTTTTCAAATTTGTGTTGGAAGCGGAGTTATCCTTTCACCGGGGGGGAGTTCCACTTTAAATTACATTTTTATTTGGACAACCAAAATGTTGTCCTGTTGTCCCCCCGGCATGAGAGGCCGCCACCACAGTTAAAAAGAATCCTAGGGGAAACCCTRCAGCATGTTGGAGTAGCTATGCTACATTCATTCTGAGATATGTAATTAGGTACTATTCGCTCCAAGACACTTGATGAATTTGACTCATGTGGATTTGATTTAGAACTGGCTTTGTTCTGTCATTTCTGTGCAATAAAACTCCTGATCTATAGATTGATCTATATAAAAACATTACTTATGTTTCTGTCCCATATTTATATGACACTAAGGGGAGTACCATTTCCATCCTTATGAACTTGTGAATATCTTGCATGCCTATTAATAACAGTAGTTAAAGAAATAAATAATAACAGCCTCTCACTGTTCATACTTGCCAGCGGAATGGCTGAGTGGCTCAACATGCAGGGCTCAGAGCAACTGGGGCGGCTGTGGCTGAGTGGTCAGGGTAGTCACTCCTCTAATGCGAGAGTTGGCAGTTCAATTCCCCACTATTCTGACATATGTCAAAGTGTCCCTGGGCAAGACACTGAACCCTCACTGCCACTAATCTCTGAATGTGATTTAAAGCACTGACTAGTCTATATCGAATAATTTATCTGTATTAGCTTTGTATGGAGATCTAGTAGAGTGCTGTGTGAATGGGTAAATTAAGTGGGGTACCAAACACCCAGTCTGTTAGAGGATGCACTGACCTTTTTAATTTTAATTACTCTGTCTGTTTTCATTCACAGAGAGAGCTGTACCAGCGTGTGTTTGAAAAATGTCCAGATCGTCACTCGGACTTCTCCCGCCTGGCCCGGATCCTGACAGGAAACAGCATCGCCCTGGTGCTTGGTGGAGGAGGTGCCAGGTAAAGTCCCTTTGAACAGTAATACAAGGAGCAAATTAGAAAATAGTAACTAATCTTTGGTGGCCATTTTCCTTTGTGTTGACTCCGAAAGGCAATCAGTTGTAAATGTACATCCAATGAGTGCTTTCTGATAACTTTATTCAAACCTGTTGTGGTGCATGAGATACTTTGTTAAGAGACAAACATGGTTAACTTCCACAGTCACTGTTAAGATCATGTACAACAGTGGTCCCCAAACTGCGGCCCGCGGGCCGGATCCGGCCCACCTCCCCATTTGGTCCGGCCTCCAGAACAATACCAGAGAGCATTTAGTTTTTTTTTCATATATGTGTATTTGTATTTGATTATAAAGTTGGACTTTTGCAACAAAATGTTCCTTAGTTATGAACTATTTTCATTATTAACTATTATTAGTTAGTAACTATTTCATACATACACACATATAACGTGACATTCTGTTCCCCCCTTCTGCGGTCTGTGCCCCTATCTGACAACCCCCAGAAAAAAATCCTAAACCCGCTCCTCTCAAAGACAGAACGGAATAATGGTGAAAAGATTAGGTAAGAGAAAAATTGATTCAGAATGCAGGGCATTTAAGCTGCAGTGGACAAATGATTATTTTTTTGTTCATCTGTCAAGAGGCGGTGGCGGTATTCAAAGAATACAGTCTGCGGTGACACTATGAATACCGTCACAAAGACAACTATGATAGCTTGCGAGGCCAAATGCGAGCAGACAAACTCTCAAAGCTAAAAAGTGGACTGTTAGCTCAGCAGAATACATACTGTGAAGAACCCAGAGAGGGTTTGATATGATTGTGCTTTCTGGAAAACAATAAATTTTTTTTACATTTAGGCACTCCTGCAATAGTCACACTTTTTCTGTTACAAACTGACTCCAGCCCCCCACCAGAGAAGGGAAAAGTTATGTGGCCCTTACAGGGAAAAGTTTGGGGACTCCTGATGTACAATCTAGAACAGAGATTCTTAACCTGTGGGCCGTGAGCGCCACCTTGAGGGCCTCAAAAGAACAACAGTTTTTAAATTTGGGCCGCGGGACCGTTTTGAATAAGGTGCAATACACTTTTTCACCACTAGTAGCGGTAGTGCGCCACTCAGATGTTTAACAACTTTTTTTAATACTTAGAAGAAGAACCTTAGAAACCTGTCAAGAATGGAAACCTATTTTAAATTAAAAGTAGAAGACAAAAATGAAGGTAACTCATCAAAAAATGCTAAAGTTTGTCACTAATATGAAGTGCAGCTTCTGTTTTTACCATGCAATATTTTAAAAGTTCAAAACATTATCAAATACAGTTGCAGATACAACTATATATTAATTTGCACTTTATCAAATAAATTTTTGTAATTTATTTTTAAGCATTTTGTCAAAAAGCTGTTGTTACTGTTATTGTTTGTCAGTAATATGAAAAGCAGCTTCTGGTTGCAAAAGTTTAAAAAGGRMTTATTTTCATTTGCACTTTATCAAATTTATTTTTACATTTTTTTTTATTTGGAACATTTACATTAAGTATTTTGAATGTATTTATTTTATGAACACAATTTTATTGATTGAATTGTCTATTTTTGCTGTTTATGTTAAAAAATATTTTTGTGTTGATAAGTCTGAGTGGTCTGCTGACTGACTGTTGTATTTGTTCAAATAATTGTTTTGGGCAGGTTACAATATAAAAAAATGTTTGTCATAATCATGTCGTGGATTATTTGACAGGAATTTTACTTTTAAACTGTAAGTGTATTTAATTTAGTTATAATGCAAATACAAATTAAACCAAGATTTAGAATAGTTATAATTTTAAACCAAGATTTAGAATATTATCATTTTGATCCATATGGTAAAGTGTGACTGGGCCTCGTGTCACTTTTTGTGGAGCAAACTGGGCTCCGAAGTCAAAAAGGTTAAGAACCCCTGATCTAGAATACACTGTCCCAGAGAGTTCTGGATCTCCAGAACCTCCTAGCAGTGGGATGTACTCAGGAAACCCCCAAAGCGAGGTGTCCAGGAGACATCGTAATCAGATGCCTGAACCACCTCAACTGACTCCTCTTAGTGTGGAGGAGCAGTGGCTGTACTCCAAGCTCCCCAAGAATGATAGAGCTCAGAAGTGCCTGAGCCTGGCCACCCTCTGGAGGAAGATCATTTCGGCCGCTTGTATCCAGGATCTGGTTCTTTCGATCGTGATCCACGCCTCATGATCACAGGTGAGGGCTGGAATGTAGACAGACCAGTAAATCCAGAGCTTTGTCTTTCAACTCAGCTCTTTCTTCAGCACGACTGACSGAAGCAATGCCCTCATTACTGAGGACGAGGCCCCAATCCGTTGATTCATCTTCTGCTCCATCCTTTCATCACTCGTTAACTAAACATCCAGAAACTTACGCTCCTCCAACTGAGTTTTTACAGATTTTGTGCAAAAGTGTTGTGTGGTACGTGAGCCTCAACACATAAACTGAGTGCTACAGTGCCTGAAAGTTTTCACCCCCTTGTATCTTTTATGCATTTGTTGTTGTTATAAATCAGGCAGAGTCAATATAAATTGGGCATTTAAATAGCCAAGCGGGTGGATACTTTTTATTTGCACTGTACATGAAATACAAAATTTTGCTTAAATGTTTGGAATTAAATATTGAACAAACCCTGTTAGCAAAATATTTCATGACCGATTTGATTGTTTTAATGATTTTTCTTKGGAAATAGTAAATAGATTTACCTCTACAACTAAGTCCAGATGTTGGCAACATCAAACTGACCTTAGAAAACACAAAATGGCTATTAATGAGTTTTATATATATTATGTTAAAATTTGTTGTGGCAGTAGCTGAGAGTCATTTAAAACACATATGTTTCATTAAATATTGCAGAATTGTATATAATCTTTCTTAATCTTATTTATTAGATTTTACCAAGAAGTCTATAACTCATTTCTCAACATAAGATGATCTTAGTTTTAAACTCTGGCATGAAAAGACAGTGGGTGATATGCATTCTTCAAAGTAATGCTAACCCTTTATTTAAGACGATTTACTTCTGAGTGTATTTTTGCTCATTGCTTTAAATTTTTACACACTGGCATGTTTTTCAGCAGTAGAAACACTTGTTGATTGATTGTGTGGATATCAGATAATGACTATTTCTTTTCTTATTCATCTGTTTCTCGTCTTCACTGTTCTGGCTTGTCCTGGAGGACTGGCAAGGTAGGGGTTGGACTTCCCTCAGAAATGACCCTGAACACCTGAGGGTCATGTGACTCCAGTTACATGATGCTTTTACATGTGCTCCATGTAAAAGTTGGTTGTGTGTGATTTGTGCTGTCTGTGTGAGGGATTCTGGATGTTAAATACCAGATTGTCAGTTTTAGCGACACAGCAGAAACCTTTTGTTGTGTTATAATTCTTATTAAAATCATTGCAGCAAAGAAATTAAGAAAAAAAACTGCTGCCTGTTCCCCATTCCCCAATCACAATCATGAAAAGTCACTGAAACTTGAAAAAAGTGTACATTCTATATTATTCTAAGTTGTATTTGACCCTTATTTAAAACAATTTTATATTCTGGTTTTATAATCGATGGTGGGAGCAGCTAACCAAATTAAACTGCTACATAAGTTTATTATTTCCACTACCAATGAAATGCTAAATTGGTTAAYAAAATGTTAGAGTCTAAAGCGAATCTGTTAATATTAAATGTGTTAACGTCTAATCCAACACATGGCAACAAGATTTAATGTGCCATTGCACTCTTATTATGTTTTTCAGCACCCTGTTGCCGACTCCTCAGTAAGAAAAGTAGCTACTGGCTGTCCTAAAAGCTGCTAGAAGTCACTAGATGTCATCACTTAGTTTGCATATTTGGACATTTGCCAAAAACTATGATCTAGGCCAGTTGTTCACAAAGTTGGGGTTGGGACCCACAGTGTGGTCCTGACACATCAAGGTGGGGTCCTTAAAATATTTTCTGAATAAATTACACAAAAGAATGACAACTACCTTTTTTTTTTGCTTTTGTTGTTAGAAAAGAATAACATTAGTGTACTTAAAATGGACAAAAATAGTGTAATAAATAACGTTACTATGCACTTGATTATTTGACGTGAAAACAATGTATATCAACCTTCAAAAGCTGGGGGCACAGGTCTTTACTGCTGGCATTTTATGGGTCAAAATCTGAAAAGTTTGGGAACCACTGATCTAGGCTGTAGGAGAGATGTATATCAGTGTTACAGAGAAAAAAAGTAAGAAAAAACTCCAAATGAAGTTAATGAAATGATCTCATGGCTTTAATGCTTTGCTTAGATCCATACAACAAAAAAAATTGTTGACAATATCAAATTTAACCAACTGTTAGATGTCACAGAGACACACAGGACGAGGTGAAGAAGTGAATTCAACCTGYTTCAGAGATTTGATCTTGCGCCTCAGTGTCAGAGAAAAACATTCCAGTAAAAATTACATCCTGCTCTCTCCTGTTCATGCAGTGAACATCAGCAGCTTTGCACATGCCTGATCATTTGCAGTGGTCTCCTCTCAGCTGACTGCAGCTGGGGGTTCAGTGAGTCGGACCACTCATCAGTGCTTTGGAAAGTGAAAGGGGATCACTCGCTATTTGCTGAGAAAAGTGCTGTCACCAAAAGTCTCTAAAAACACTGGAAAAAGCCCTAGAGGTTGCTTTTTTTGGACAAAAACATGTGTTAGACATGTCTGAAAACTGACTCTGACCTTTATGTAACGATTTCAGTTTTACAGTCAATAACTAAACTTCAACACAGATACCAAATAAAACATGTAATGAGACAAGTCAAACCAACTCAAAATGCTTCACATACCTCACATAAAAGCATTTATGTCTCTCTTAGAGGTAAAATTTGAGAAAATAAAAATGTGAAACTGCATTGCATGCTGGGTAATGACCACTATTTTTATGATAAAGCKYGTAGGCAGAGCTACAGCTGACAAARAAATGCAGGAGGGGAAAAAAGGCATTAAAAATTACAGCCTGTGAAAGAGTTTCTGCTTATTTAGTTCTCATATTCAAACACTGTTACCACTAACAACTGAATATTTGTATGATAAAAGCWAAGATTTGTGTTGTCATTTTTTTTTTATTATTTTGCAACAAACTCAGTAAATCATCTTTATGACTGAAGGACGTCCCAGCTGCAAAGGATGCTGGGAAAATGTTTATTCATTTATTTATTCAGACTTTTTACAATAGCTTGAACTTCGGAGCGTGGACTTTGTTTTTTTTTTCTTTTGACAAATTCTTATTCAGTTTTTATTCAAAATTTATATTGAAGTCTGTTTTTGCCTGTAAACTGAAATCATGAGTCAAAAATAATACATAAAGATTTTTAGCAGGAAAAAATTACAGATATTAATTTAGTGAGAGTTAAATTTGTTATTTATAAAGTTAATACTGATGGTGAGTTTGTGGATGAGTGGAACTGTGCCCACCACTGCTTAAAATAATAACAGAACAATAATCACATGTAGTTATATGTGATATAATAACCATCCCAGGAGTTGAGTCCTCAGTAAATTCACCCCAACATCAGACTGTGCAATGCTCAGAGCTCCACCTCAGACAGTACAGGCCTCAGTTAGCAGGTTAAAGGTCATGAAAGGACAATTAGAAAAGAAAAAAAGTATGACTGGTGGAGGGATGATGATGAGTCAAACACAAACTCCTCTGTAGACCAAAGAATTGTAGAATCAGTTGTGAGCTCATCTGTCTGACAGATGGACCTGGATAATTTAACAGAATAATGATCCCAAACACAGCAGCTCTACAACAGAACAGCTGAGAAATATATGAATCACTGGGTTGTAAAGGTCCAGTTAAAATCCAGAACCTCGATCTGACTGGAGTTCTGTAGGGCCTGACTGAAACAAACATCTGAAAACCTCAGTAAACTGAAGCTATGCTGGAAAATAGAGTGGGTCAAAATTCCTCTCCAACCATGTGAGAGACTGATGAAGTCTAACAAAAACCTACTTTTTTGATTGTTTTATTCCTTTTTCAGACTGGTTTGTTTGATTTTTAGTTTCAGTTTAATAATAATAAAATATCTGCTGTTGATTTGTCAAAGTTACATCTACATAGCTTTATGACCTGGGAAG
>NW_013952471.1:1877422-1887987 GCF_001266775.1 Austrofundulus limnaeus
TAACAATATTTTTATTCTACATTTATCCATTTTAAATACACTAACCTCACTCCTTTGTAACAACTAAGGCAAAAATGTAATTAATTCAGAAAATCTTCTCAGGACCCCACCTTGATGTTTCAGGACCCCACTTTGGGTCCCGACTCCAACTTTGGGAAACACTGGTCTAGATAATCTGTAGGAATTGATTGTAATATAAATGAATGTGTTTTCAGAGGCTGCTCTCAGGTTGGCATACTGCGGGCTCTTAACGAGGCTGGGATTCCTGTCGACATGGTATGTGGCACCTCCATCGGCTCCTTCATGGGAGCGCTGTACGCTGAAGATAAGAGCAGCAGTCGCATGAGGGTTCGAGCTCGTGAATGGGCCATGGTGTGTGGACTTAAAACTTAATTTATTATGTCACGTTTTGCAAAGCTTTTCTGTTATTTGTTTTGTTTCAATCCACTTTGTTCTTCACGTTTTATTTCTTTCTCTCATCTTTAGGGTATGACTTCTCACTTCAAGAGGATCTTAGACCTGACCTACCCTGTCACCTCCATGTTTTCTGGAGCCTCTTTTAACTACAGCATTAGCTCTGTCTTTAAGGACAAACAAATTGAGGTAAGTTTCTCAAATGAGTATTTGTGCTATTTGTGAAAAAGCTATGAACAGATAGTGTACCTGTTGTAGATGTTGTAGAGTTTATTCTGACAGGACAAGCTAAAGGCTAGTCCAATCAGGGTCAAGATTATATAAATCACTGCCATCTTAAAGCATCTTCAGTTTCCAAAATTTCGTTGCATCCATGCAAACGCTGGATGTAAACTTTTACATCTCCGTCAGTTTTTACATTTCACAATTATTGCATGAAATGTTAAAGTTATTTGCAATCGCAAATAAAAACAGTGGTCAGTGGTATTTACAGACTTCTTTAACATCTGTGCCAGCGACAGGCAGTGGCTTTAAATGATTCAAAGTGCGATCGTCATGACTTGAGTAGTTTTTGTTCTGTTCTTGTTACACTCATCTGCATGGGCATGGAAGTCTGGGGGAAAGTGGACCTCAGTACCCAGGGCCCAAGAAGGGAGAGGGGCCCATGGAAGTCCTGATTTTTTTTTCCCCCAAATGAAATTGGCCCTTCAATTAATGGTGTAGTAATTCATTTCAAATATATCAATAACATAAACTGAGAGAATGAACTTTATTTCACTGTCCACACCATATTGGACATTCTGGGGGTCCCCTCTTGGAGGTGCAAAATGGTTTAGTCCACCTGACAGCAACCAGCTACAAGTGTAACGTCAGTAAACCCAGACTGAATGAGCTGAGGGCAGACCCGGACAGACTATTGAGGGAACAGGGAGGTTTCCTGTGGTCTGCCTGCTGGCTGGCTGGTCTGCTCAGCTGGTTAAAAGCTCCGGTCGCTCTAGAACTTTTAAYTAAACAATTTGGTGTTGTCCTGCTTCAGGGCTGCTGCGTGTCCCGGAGTCCGACACATCCCCCCTTGCCCCCTCCCTTCCTTTCCTCTGGCTCACTGAGACGCACACACAGTGCAGAGAGACACACGTAGTGCAGTGAGAGACACACACACACAGTGCAGAGAGACACACACACACACAGTGCAGAGGCACAATGTGGTGATGAATTCTCAGTGCTCCTAGAGCTGCAGCAGGTAGCGTCAGTCTCATTAACAGAGCATCCAACTTTTGATCAAACTTTATTCTTTACAAAAAACCTGAAATAAGTTCACAGGACAGCTGTTTGTCTTATGAGAAGTTAGCTTGCCGCTATAGTCACACATCATAGCTAATGTTAGCAATCACTTTTAGTGATAGCATTTAATCTGTTATTGAGTTGTTTTTAATCAGTTAAACTGTATTTTAATCCTAAAATTGAGTCCACTCATATATTTATTGATTATAATTTACATTCATAAGTCACCCAATATTTCTGTTTTTTATTCCAGGGGTTCTTAACCTTTTTGAACTCGGGGCCCAATTTGTTGAACATAAAGTGACATGAGGCCCAGTCACACATTACCAATGTATGGATCAAAAAGATAATTATTCTAATCTAAATCTTGGTTAAATTTTTATTGTATTTACATCATAACTAAACTATCATAACTAACATAACTAAATTAAATACATTTAGAGTTTAAAAGTAAAACTCCTGTCAAATAATCACAAAACATGATTATGACAAACATTTTTATATTGTAACCTGCCCATAACAATTATTTGAACAAATACATCAGTCAACAGACCACTCAGGCTTATCAGCACAAAGTATACATAAATTTTAATTGAAAAAAATAGACAATTCAAAACGTAAAATTGTGGACATAAAATAAATAAATTAAAAATGTTTAATGTAAATGTTTCAAATAAAAAAACCTGTAAAAATAAATTTGATAAAGTACAAATGAAAATATAGCATTTTTAAACTTTTGCAACCAGAAGCTGCTCTTCATATTAGTGACAAACAATAAAAGTAACAACAGCTTTTTGACAAGTTGGTCAACCAAATGGCTGACCATATTTTGAGCTGATAAAATTCAAAGAAGGGAGTGTTTAACCAAACTGATTGAGTCATCTCTACAATTTGGTTGAGGTATGTAATGCTAAAAACACCCACCAGAAGGCACTGTGACAGTAAATGGTTAATTCATCTTTCCCTCCTCCAACCAGGAAGTCAAGAACAAGGAAATTTAACGTGACATCACGACAGTTTTTGGAAAAACTTTGAAAGAAATTTATACTTTTTTTTTACATATTTTGGTAATAAAGGCTTTAATAAACAGAATTATGACCCTTGATGCAGCTCAGAACCTGTAAGTATACTTAAATTTTTTATTTTGAAAATGTGCTCTACCAAACAGTTGATTTGTCAATTCCTAGTATAGGTAAAAAATTTAAACCAATCTAATTAAATTCAATTCAAATTCAAAATTACTTTATTGATCCCAGAGGGAAATTAGGTTGTTAAATATGATTACATCCCATAAAATAAACTTATTCAAACCCTCTACTTTATTTATTTATTTGAATGTAACTCATTAAGTGTTAGTTTATTGTGAATATGCTTAAGGTGTTTTCCTACTCTTTACTATTGTTGATTTATAAGTTGATCTTAGTTACTATGAGTAAAATCCAGAAAAAAAAACATGTAGAAATCATAATATACCCAATAACCCTAATGAAATAACACTAGCTAGTGTACTTATATCACTATTTTTTTGCCAAGAAAATTCATCTGGAATTTTTATTATGATTTGCCACGGTCCCAACATGTATCCACATCCATCAATGTTGCCCTCAGTGAATCTAAAAAAGGCTACTTCTTGGAGCTAAATTGGTGAAATTATTCAAAATCATAAAAAAATTCTTTAGCTGTCTGTTGTCTTTTGTGATTACAAGTTTCATCTTGGTCCAGAACTTGCATGCATCTTTGGGTGTTAAGTGCATTGGTATCGTATGACCAAACTACATTGGTGAACATCCTTTGATAGCAGACTTTGAACTAATGAATAAAGGGTCATGGAGCCTAAGATAACAGGTCTGATGAAGGGTTAATTGCAATAAAATGGTTGAATGACAAATATGTCAACCCACTGAGCAATAACTGTCAACTGGTGGATCACTGAGTCTTGTATGAATATTGCTATCCCATGGTCATCACTTATCGCTGCTTACAATGAGCATATTAAAGGTATTGCTGTTTCAGATACGCTGGTACACCTGTACAAGACCCTAGCTAACTCCAGATCACATCCCCTATTTGGATGCTTCCTGGATCTGTGCATTGCAAATTCACTTCTTCCCTCTGACAGATGAAATGATGCCCCCAAGACCCCCTGACCAAAACCACAACCAGTGGAAATTTTCGTATTTTAGGACACTGGCCTATTGTGACAATTAAAAATAATACAACCTATGCCCCAAGGGTGTATAAAGGTTTTTTAATTGTTTTCTTGTGTTTATACACACCAGCAATGTATCCTCGGTARATCACCATAAATCAATATCTAATCCTCAAAAAGAGTTGTGCAATTACACAATCACACCAATGACGTGAGTTGAGTCAGAAACAAAATTTAAAATGTTTCACACTGTTTTACCGTGTTTGGAATTTTAGCAAGCAAAAACCAACACTACTGGTTCAATCAATTCACAAGAAATGTAGATCTTAAGAACTAGTGCTCCACCACAGATGAGGTTTATTGAAATTTGGAAGTAAGAAATAGAATTGTTTTTTTTTGCTTTGTTTTGTACTAACTTTTTATTTTTTATTACAAAAATTAGTTAATAACAGGAGCACTCAATCAGAGGTCAACTAAATCGTGTGCTGTTGCACTTTTTTACCGATGCAGTCAACCTGAAACTTTATAGATTTGTTTGATACAGAAATTTACTTTGTTAAAATGAAAAGACACAAAGTTTTGTGGCACACTACCAAAGATCAAATATCTTTATTTATTTGTATACATTTTTTCTCTTTTTATTTGCGAAAGAGCATGTTTTTGTTACTTTTTCTAATATTTGTGCCATTTGTTTGCAATTTTGTATTTTAACCATTAACGGACATCTCAACTGTTTGGTAGAGGTCAATATTTTAAAATATAAAGGGTATGTTATAAAAAAATCATTGATTGTTGTCATTAGCCACCTAAGGAAATAAGAAATACAAAAAAATATTTTTTTCATTGAGTTTTTCTTGGTGTGGACCTCAAAGGGTTAAGACAGCAAAATGGGTCTACTAACAATAAATAGCCATAAGGACTCATTTCAGCAGAGTTCTACAATCTTAAACTACTAATTTGCTTAATTCCATAGATTTTTGTGCAAATTCTTCTATTTGAACCTTTACACAGCTCTCAATTTTCATTAAACTTTTTTTGTCAAACATGACATTTCTGCAGGAAGTGCCCCAGGCTGCACTAGAGGTGCTCCGGGTGCTCCAGGCACTTGTGTGGTGCAAACTGACAACAGTGTAAAGGTTTACAAATCTAACTACAAATGTAACCACTCAACAGGTTTCTTCTCTAGATTTACAAATAAATGTTTGTATGAATATTGTGTTAAAAGGAGAAGAATAAGTTTGTGAGACTTGTTTTTTTATGCTGTTTTTGTTTTTGTCCCCTCTGCTCTGCCAGGACCTGTGGTTACCGTACTTCAACATTACAACAGATATCACTGCTTCCTCCATGAGAGTTCACACTGATGGTGTGTGACACTAACATCTACTGAAAATCTCTCCACTCCTTTATTTAGAAATAAAATACTAACACTAAATCTGACAATCAAAAATTCTAACTGATGGAGACTTGCTCTCTTTTTTAAAGTTTGACATTTGGAGGAAAAATCAGTCTCTGAAGATGTTTTTTTACGTTTTATATTGTATGAAAGAGAAAATTAATCATTGCTTTGACAAAAAAATATTGAATTGTACACTTTAACATTGTGGCTTTTTAAAATCTTAAGCTTAAAATAAATAACTTTTGAAGCCCGTCTTAGCTTTTTTCTGCATCTTCCAGCTGCTTTTTTACTCCTAATAACTATTTTTCTGCATCTCTTTTGCTTTTCTCTGCTCCTTTCAGTTTGGTTTCTTTTATTTAGTTTCAGCTTTAGCAAATTTCATCAATCCTTCAGCCATTTTCAGCTAAAAATGCAACTGTTCAAATTTAGCTAGCATTGACAGTTCAGCTATTTAAATATTTCATTTCAGTTTTAGCTTTCTCGGAAGCTTACAGCAAAATTTCTGCAGGAAATTCAGTTGATCTAGTTTTTAATAAAGATATTGAGCAATGTGATGCTCAGAATGTTAGGTGTCAGATTTACCTACTGTTGCCCCACGCTTTATGATTTTTATGATTTTTATAACCTTGCCTAAGATGGGACATATTATGGAATAGTGTTGTCTGTCCATCTGTCTATGGAAAAATATTTTTGTCTGAGCTTTAATTTGATAGAAGCCTTTGACATAGAAAGGTCAAACTTCACAGCTGGACACGTCATTGGTCAAGAATGATGAAGAGTCAAAGGTGACAGTCATTGGTGACCCGTGTCAAAATCTTGTCTATGTATAAACTTGAGTAACTTAAACCCTTTGTTTCCTAGATTATGTCTTCTGTCRGTCCATAAGACACAGTAAAGGCTTGTAAGGGTGTAAGACAGGGATAGTCAATTCCGGTCTTCAAGGTCCGCAGCCCTGCATGTTTTATTTGTTTCTCTTCTCTGACACACCTGATTTGAATGAATGGTTGATTTTCAGGCTTCTGCAGAACTTGGAATAGGAAATTCACTGACTGAATCAGGTGTGTTAGAGAAAGGGAAAAAAATAAAACTTGCAGGGCTACAGACCTCGAGGACTGGAATTGATTATCCCTGGTTTAAGACATCAGATCTTGCTGACTTGGTTGTGAGACAGGCTTTTTCTTAGGAGAACCTGGAAGAACTGATTGTTGTCCAACAGCAGCACATGCTACACAGAAACAACAGATGTTTATTTTTTGTTGAGGATGGAGGAAATGGAGGAGGAAAACCTGATACTTCTGTTGTTAACTGAGGAGAAGCACTTCTTTGTGAATTTGTCTCAAAGAGACCACTGCCATTTCTAACAGGTGGTATGGTAACATGTCTCTGTCTGCCTGTATGAAGTACTCTATCTCTTCTGGTCAGCACATAAAATACACCTTTTTATCCCATGTTTTACCATAGCAGACATATATATTTAGTTTAATTGTGTGTTTGGATTGTTATTATTCTGAGAATTCACTGAATGTTATATGATGTACAGTTAGTGGTACAGTTGGTGGTACGAAGTAGGAAGAGGTAGCCATCTTGAATCAGGTTGATTCCAGAAGTCAGTCAGTTGTAGATCCACATTAATATTTATTTATTTATTTATTTATTTTTAATCTTCCGTAATTTCAGCTAATTCAAACTGGAACTAAAAATTCATTTGTAATGGTATGTCTGTGTTAATAGGCAGGGATGTTCTTTTCTTTTCCATTCTCTACCTGTAGTTAAATACCAGTTTCTTGTTTTTAGGATCGTTGTGGCGTTATGTTCGTGCCAGCATGTCACTGTCCGGCTACCTGCCTCCTCTCTGTGATCCCAAAGATGGACACTTACTAATGGATGGAGGGTACATCAACAACCTTCCTGGTGAGAAACATTATCAGAGGGCTTTTAATTGTAATGTTATACATATAACTACTGTTCCCTAAAGGGGCGAAATAAGGTTCAACACAAAATATGGGACATCACATCCCTGCATGTTCTGGCTAAAGACACTTCTAACTTAGCCTGGTAAAAACCAGCCCCTTGGACAAGACATTTGGCCGAGACATTTGTAGAGCACCAGCTCAACAGTGAAGGAAGCTAAGCTAAGAAGCTAACAGGAAATTGTGTGAACTGTAAACAACCATCCCGTACTGGGAAGAAAGAAGTACTGAGCTGAATGAGATGAGTGTAAATGAGTGCTGCAGGTTTTATGAGACAAATTTTATTTAATTGCAAACCTTGTCAACATGGACCAAATGGATTCACTCATCCATCCATCCATCCATCTGTCCATCCATCCATCCATCCATCCATATAAATACAAACAGGAAGAATGGAGCATGTTTGTCCTCCAACAGTTTTATTAAAATTTGTCCTGTAGCACTAGCTTATGAGATATTTTGCTAATAGACAGACAAATGAGGACAAAAACATGCTTGCCCTCTCCCCTATGGTGGTTGTTGATAAACATACTTATGTGAACAGGCAGAAGCACACAGAAGCATCAGAACACAATCATGAGTTCATGATGAGAAGTTGAAGTGTGATGAGTTCTCTGGGTGTGTTTGTCTCCTGGTGTCCAGCCGACGTGGCTCGTTCAATGGGAGCCAAGGTTGTCATCGCCATTGATGTTGGAAGCAGGAATGAAACCAGTCTGACCAACTACGGGGACTATCTGAGTGGCTGGTGGCTGCTGTGGAAACGGTTAAACCCACTGGCTGAGAAGGTCAAGGTACACTGATCTTTACCTGAACTGACAAATAGCATTCAGCAGTTTAAGACTGTTTAAGTGTAAAGTAGGAAGTGTATCTCCAAATAAACTAGTACAGACTTGTCAGTGGTTTTCTGTAGGAATGTCCCAATCCAGAATTTTTTGGCTCCTGATTCAATCCAATTTTTTTAATGATTAGTCTTTCCGATACCGATCTGATACCGATCCAATAGCTTTATTTCTTTATTTCTTTCCAGTTGACAAGGTTGGTAGTATTAAAGTGAGCCCTGCTGTTCCCACCATGAGAAACATCCAGTTTGCAGATTTTGCAAGATGCAGTTTCAGCACCAATGTTTTCCATTTAAAAGTGTTCCCACACTGTGGACATGGTTGCATACTTGTGTGTGTCTTGACTTCTTAACGGCAGTTGTAAAGGATGATGATGCTGAAAACTGTTGCAAAAACTGGATTGGCCCGATCACATGTGTAGTGGTGACGTAGTGGTGGAATAAACAGTTCCACCTTGGTCTCAGAAGACCTCCTTCAGAGAGACAGAACTCTGTTCAAGTTAGAGCCATAACAGGTTTTCTTAAACAGTAAAGATACGGGAGGCGGAGCAAGATGGCGGAGGAGTGAGACGTGTGTCGCGTGGCTCCCGCTCCAGACTTGTTCTGTTTGTGGTTCTATACTAAATGTCCTTGCTGTTTTGAACATTTGGTCCGTCCGGACTCGACCCCTGAGTGATTCTTGCCTGGAAGAGTAGAAGAATGGCAACAAACTTAAGGAAAGGCAAACATTCTAGCTCGACGGCTGTTAGGCCCGACGCCGCCCCGGAGCAGACTGCAGCTAGGACCGGACTTTCGGCGCCCCCCTCTCCCCGCAGCGAGGTGGACGCACTCTCCTTGAAGTCTGACATTCTTGCCGCTATAAAAACGATCTCTCAGCTGTGATCAAATCCGAAATAAAAGCGGCTTTGGCTGAAGAGTTTACTCTTATTAAAGGAGAGCTACAAGCGGTGAGAGCGGAGGTGGCTAACGGCACGATGCTACTGCGTGCAGATCTGGACCACGTGAAACAGAGCGTTAAAGAGGTGGAGGACAGCTTGTCAACCTGGTCCGAAGAGGTTGTTTCTCTGCACACCACCGTGTTGGAACTGAAAGAAGAAGTCGGCGGGCTCAAAAAGAAGTGTGACGATATGGAAGGGTGCATGAGAAGGTGCAATGTGCGGATTATTGGAGTTCCTGAAACGCCAGAATCCAGCTCCACTTCAGCAGTGGCTAAACTGCTAGCAGAGGTTCTACAGATGGATAAAGAGCCACTGGTTGACCGAGCCCATCGCTCTCCAAGTGGAAACAGGTCAGGCGATAAGCCGCGGGTCATTGTTGCTAAGCTGCACTATTATCAAGAATGTGTGGAAATACTGCGTCGGGCTCGGAGTCGTGGTCCTCTTTGTTTTAAAGAAACACCGATCATCATCACATCTGACTACATGGCGGCTGTGGCCAAGGCTCGAGCGGCTTTTACGGAGTTGAGGAGGCTCCTTCGCAACAGACGAGATGTTCACTATGGCCTGCTTTTTCCTGCACGGCTCCGCATCTCTCATGGGGAGGAAAACAAGGAATTCCTGGATGCCAATAAAGCAATGGACTACATTAAAAAGAGGATCATCTCGGCGACGGACAACGAGGACCGGCGTTGATCGCAGGTCCAGCCCTCATCTATCCATTGTGACTGTCAGGTTGTAACGAACCTTTTAACTTTATGTCCCGCGTTATATCTTGATTTAATTTTAGACATTATTCTCAGGGACAACATTCTTCTTTTTGTTCTATATACGAGAGTTTCACAGGGGATCTGTCCGGATCTTGGTTAGTGATTTATTTATCAGTGCTGCAAGGAGCATAAACAGTAATAATACTTTAAAGTAAGGGAACCCCTTTTTAAATTTTTTTGGTTATTGTTATTTAGTTGTGGCGGGAGTCCAGGCAGGGAGTCAAGCCCCCCAGTATAAGCACAAATGTGTGGATTTTTTGTTTGTTGGGTTCTCCGTTTTTTTTTGTTTTTTTTTTTAGGAGAAAGGGGTGGGACTATACCGGATCTATTTGTTTTGAGAATGTCTTTTTCAGGTTATTTTTTGTGATGGTTTGTGTCTATTGTACTACAGTCAAATTGGCCATAAATGAGCAGTTCTAATATTAACAGGTTCATCAACAGTCACCCAGTTAACTGTGTGAGTTGGATTGTGAAATCCCTCAATGGTCCAGTGAAATTTAGGAAAGTTATGACACATTTAAGACAACTTAATGCTAATATTACTGTTTTGCAGGAGACCCATTTGCGTAAGGCAGACAGTGCAAATCTATGCAGGCGCTGGTCTGGTCAGGTGTTTCAGTCTAATTTCCAATCTAAATCGAGAGGGGTGGCCATCTTAGTTAGTAAACAGGTGCAATTTACGGCATCCAGTGTTAAAAACGGACGCTGAAGGACGTTATGTTATCATGGTGGGAAAACTATACGCACTCCCTGTCATTTTAGTCTCGGTATATGCTCCAAATTGGGATGATCAAACATGTTTAATACACTTT
>NW_013952471.1:1893700-1898871 GCF_001266775.1 Austrofundulus limnaeus
GTATTTATATTTGTGTATAAGCTGTTTAGATTGTCAAAAAGCTTGTGTTTTTAGGGTTATTAACAAAGTTTGTGTACTTAGACCAGTAATATTTGGGGTCACAAGTTTTTGCCATGGATATTTTGTGGGTCAGAAGACAACAAGTTTGGGAACCACTGCTTTAAAGTGCTCTCAACATAGAGCAGGTCAGAACAAGCTGTGCGACTGTGCAAACATCAACAATTTTTGTTTAGGACAAACAACACCTGGCAGTCAGCTCTGGACTGGCCATCGGGCATAGCGAGCACTTGCCCGGTGGGCCAGTGGTGATTTTGGGCCGGGCCATCTGTCATGAACCAAAAAAATATGTTATAACTAATTTTTTGTCAACCGCAACGGCCCATTGGTTGATTTTCTTGAACGACATCGAGCTAATCCAATGAGATCTTTCAGCACTCCTCGGCCGGCCCAGCCAGCCCTTTTGACCAAAGTTATATCTTAAATAAATCTTCGTCGGAGAGAAGTAGGAAGCACTGAACAAAGCACGCCGAGAAGCTATGGAAAAATATGCAGAAAGGTCTCCCAAGTGCACGCAGCAAAATGTTCAAAAATAACCGTTTCCCACAACAAGCCAAAAAAAAATATCTGACCGACTGTATATATATTAATTTAAACCAGGAGAGGAAAAAATAAACATAGCTTGGTGCAGCTGGCTGTGCTCCTCACCGGTCACCGGTATGATCCGACTGTGTTTTCCTGATAATAAAAACCCATAGAGCTTGTGTTTAAAATCCGCCCACTCAACCCATCGCTTCTGCCGGAGTTAGAGTGAAGCTCAGCGACCGGACATGTCCCGGGCCAGCTCGTCAGCTGTTAGTTAGAGGTTTGCTAAACCTGCACCCTTGAAGTTGAATAAATAATAATATGAACTCCTGTACCTTCTGGGCACGTTTAAGAGACTCTGGCTTCAAGTTTCTTTTAACCGCAACAAACATAATTGTATCATTGTTCTTGTCACAGTCTGTGTTTGTTTTCTTAGTTTTCTAGTGTTTTCAGTGTTRCCCTGTGTTTCTCTGCCCTGCAGCCCCGCCCACGCTCACTTGTTTCCGCTTGTCTCCTCCAGATGTTTCTCATTTGTCCTCATTAGTTTGCCTTTATATTCTGTGTCCTGTCTTCAGTGTTTGTCCATTCATTGAACTGTCTTCAGTCAGTGTGGTTGCTCTCCTGGTTCCCTTGAGTTCTTGTTCTCCTGAGAAGCTACTGTAAGTTTTTGCTGCTACAACAGCCCTCCCTCCCTTTGTTAAATAAATACTTTGTTTTTGCATTTTGGATTTTGCCTGCGCCCTGGGTCATTCTGTCTGCACAACCTCACAGAATGAATGGACCAAGAAACCCAGCCAGCAGGCAATTTTTTTCTGCACCTCGCTGCTCCCAGGAGGTCGAGCCCTTCACCTTCCGCTGAGGGTTTTTCAGCGCTCCAGTCCTCCACCTTCCACTGGGGGTCTTCAGTGTTCCAGTTTGGGATCTCCTCCATCACCTGAGTCCCCCTCAGCTGGTTGTCCTCCCTCTCCCTTGGAGGAGCCAGTCCCATCTCTGCCACCGTGCGAGGACGAGGTGACAAGCCCTCTGATCAGCGAATTGCTGATAATCCTCCGGTGGTCCTCCACCTCTGCGGCAAAACAACTCCTCTGCCGGCTGATCAAGGATGTCATAGCGAGGCGTCTCAATCTGCTGCTGCTGCCCGGCCACCAGAGTGTCAGCGATTAAGCTCGGCGGATCCTGGCCTAGCGTCCTGAAACCCAGCCTCCCACCCCTGTTTTGTTGTCGGGGGTTCCTGTGGCCGAACCGGTGGTTCCTGCTCCCGAGTCTACTGGGTCATCTGAGTCTACTGGGTCATCTGAGTCTACAGGATCTTCTGAGTCTACTGGATCTTCTGAGTCTGCTGGGTCATCTGAGTCTACTGGCTCTTCTGAGTCTACTGGGTCATCTGAGTCTTTTCCTGAGTTTCCTGAGTTGGTGGTCCCAGTGGTTCCAGAGTTGGTGGTTCCGGTGGTTCCAGAGTTGGTGGTTCCAGAGTTAGTGGTCCCGGTGGTTCCACATACGGTGGTCCTGGTGGTTCCACAGTCGGTGGTCCTGGTGATTCCACAGTCGGTGATCCTGGTGGCTTCATAATCGGTGGTCTCGGTGGTCCCAAACATGGTGGTTCCAGTGCCTCCGGAGATGGCGAAGCCAGAGTCGGCGGTCCTTGAGGTTCATGTGTCGGCTGCCGGCGCCTCTCTGACATCTGGGTCATCGCCCATTGCCTCCTCATCGCCTCTGTCGCCTGCGTTCGCCATCGTTGACACTCTGGCTCCATCAGCCTCCGCCGGCTCTTCGTCTGCTCCAGTCTCCTACCTTGGCTCTTCGTCTGCTCCCGTCTCCTCCCTTGGCTCTTCGTCTGCTCCCGCCTCCTCCCTTGGCTCCTTGTCTGGTCCCACCTCCTCCCTTGGCTCCACGTCTTCTCCCGCCTCCTCCTGAAGCTCCACATCTGCTCCTGTTGGGCCTCGCTTTGGATGGTCTCCTGGTCATCCCCCTGAACTCCTGCTCCATGTGGGGTGGTGTCCTGGCCCTCCCCTGAACTCTGTGCGTTTTTGTCTTTGAGTCTGTGTCATCGCGTGTTTCCCTGAGTCTCGTCCATCTCCTCTTTTCGAAGTTGGGAGCCGTCGTTGAGGGGAGGGTCCTGTCACAGTCTGTGTTTGTTTTCTTAGTTTTCTAGTGTTTTCAGTGTTTCCCTGTGTTTCTGTGCCCTGCAGCCCCGCCCACTCTCACCTGCTTCCTCTTGTGTCTCCTCCAGGTGTTTCTCATTTGTCCTCATTAGTTTGCCTTTATATTCTGTGTCCTGTCTTCAGTGTTTGTCCATTCATTGTACTGTCTTCAGTCAGTGTGGTTGCTCTCCAGGTTCACTTGAGTTCTTAATCTCCTGAGAAGCTACTGTAAGTTCCTTTTCAGTCATTTCACTCAGTACAACACACAGTTATATATGGGACACACGCGCCCTCGCATGCCTAGCTGAAGCCACCTCTAATGATGTCTTTAGACCGGTGACGTTGAACGTCGGGTGACAGGCTCCGCCTTCACTCTATAAGTTCGGAGTCACCAGCGTCATTACTCAGTTCTATCGCCCTTCACCTCGCGATAGTCACCTCTAAAACTGAGCTCACATAGCTGCTGCTAGTTAGCTCAGCTTCTAGAAGGTTCTTAGGCTAGCTTTACTGGTGCTAACTGTATTACATGCTGGTTCGTGTGTCTACCACTTAGGTAGTTTTCAGGGGTGCGGCTTTAAACTTCATGAGAAGGACCAGCATGAGGCCTGCCTGGGAATCATTCACGCTCAACGGGCGCTTGTGGACCCCGAGTCTTGACGGGCCTGTGCCAGACTTTCGCGTCTGACACTGGAGAGCAGAGTGAAATTCCTGGAGAAAATGCTGGGGGAAACTGCTGTTTTTCGACAAGACCCACTGCTCTCCGAATCCAGCCAGACGGCTCAGTCCGCGAAGACGAGGATTCGGCGGTCGAAGCCCTCGCTGCTAGCTGGGCGGACCAGATGGAGCACGAGGCGGCCTCACCCGACATCGAGGGGGGTGAGACCCGGTTTCTACTGGACCTAAACCAGGAGGAGGACAATGTTTTGGAAATGGAGCAGGAGGTTCTCAGTCTGTCCGAGGATGACGAGGAGCCGTGCCCAGCTCACTCCACCCCCGCTGCTGAGAGGGTMGACCAGGATTCATCCTTCTTGTCCCTGTGCCYCCGAGCTGCTGCTAAACTGGAGGTACAGTGGCCCGACCCCCCACCTGCTGAAAAGCCGTCGAGGTTCGCAGGGTTTTATCTCCCGTCTGAACGGCTGATGTGAAGCACCGTCTGCCTATGTTTCCGGACTTTGTGTCAGAGCTGACGTCTTCCTGGAGCAAACCACTGTCCATCCGCGCCTTCGTGCCCGGAAAGGGTCAGTACTTGGACATGGAAGGGGCAGATCAAGCAGGCCTGGTGAGCATCCCTCTGATGGAGCCATCTTTAGCCGCTTATTTGGCTCACAACCAGGGTGTGAACAGGCCCACCCTGTTCCCTTCCAAGCCCTGCAGATTCTCTTCGGCACAGCTGGAGAAAATCTACAAAGCCCAAGGTAACACCGCCCGTGTGCTGAGCTCCATCACCATGCTTCAGACCTACCAGGCCATGGCCTTGGCTGAACTGGCAGCTCAGATGCCGCAGGAAAATCCCCTTTTACCCCTGCTGAACGAGATCAGACTGGCYTCAGACCACATTCTGCTTGTGTCCCGCTGTGCAGCGCTGGCTCTGGGGAAAGGAATGGCTTCCACTGTGGTGGCACAGAGGCACTTGTGGCTAACACTCTCTGACATTCCCGACAAGGACAGAGAGGCCTACTTGGATGAACCGATAACGCCCACAGGACTGTTTGGTCAAGCGCTTGACGTCATCCAAACCAAATTTGAACAGAGGAAGAAACAGGCTGAGGCACTTCGCTGCATCATCCCTAGACGCGATGCGAGGCCCAAGGCCCTGAGCACATCCAGGTCTGCGTCTCATCCTCCTCCGTTCAAAAAGGCCCGGGACTTCAAAGGCCCAGCCCACCGAACCTTCCAGCAAGCCGCAGCCTCCCCATCAATCGGCATGGAGCAAAGGCCCCCCTCCAAGTCAGCAGGACAGTTCAGCGGCTCGGAAGAATAAGTCAAAGTCCTAACAGCAGGACTGTCTTCACAGGGACTTCAAAAACAGAGAGACAATGTTCAACTGCAATTGAAAAGACACTTAAATGTTTGTGTTTCAGAAAACGGCCCCAAGAGCGTCGGGTTTCAAATGTTTAGTCTCCTCTGTTTTCCCGAAAAATAAACAAAAAACATGTAGCCCCCTCCTTGGGTATGAATTGTGTTTTAAAATGCAAAACTTCAATAAACAGTTCTGCAAATGTTTTCAATGTGTCATTAAAGAATTATCTTTGTGCACAAATGAACACAATAAGCTGCGGGCGACAGTCAATAATGTTGTCCCTTCCCCATCCTGTCGTGGGCAGCAGCGACACGTCTCTAACAGTAAGGCAAGTCAGTCGCTTAGCAACGCGACTCCCTATCTGGCGCGCATGCGTACCCTCTCCATGGGTGCAAAGAACTGTTGCTATGGGTTACAGGCTGCAGTTC
>NW_013952471.1:1902770-1917358 GCF_001266775.1 Austrofundulus limnaeus
CCTCCACTGAGGAGGGGATCGATTTGATCCTGCGCTTGTGGCGTATCYGATCTATCTTTAGCCAGGAGAAGCACCGCTGTAAGCGTCTCGTGGGTAGCAGCCCGAGCGGAACCACTGCGTGGGCTGCTGTCATCATGCCCAAGAGACGCATGYTGGTTAGAGCTGTCACTGACCTGCGGGGTCTGACATGCGCTAACAACGACAGCAGATTCTCTTTTCTGGCTAGGGACAGATGAGCTGTCATGGTGACTGAGTTCAGATCCACACCCAAATACATGATGGATTGGGCCGGAATGAGAGAACTCTTTTTCCAGTTTATGGAAAAATCCAGCATCCTTAGGTTTGCTAACAGTTTCTCCGTCTGTGATGCTGCTTCCTGTCTGGATGGGGCCAGCAGGAGTAAGTCGTCCAGATAAAACAGGATTCTCATTCCCGCTGAGCGCAGAGGCTGCAGTGCTGTCTCTACGCACTTGGAGAAGGTGCGTGGTGCCAGTGGGTAACCGAAAGGAAGGCGGTTTTACTGGTACCGAATCTGCTGAAAAGAAAAACGCAGGTATTTTCTGTGCACCGGGATGACCGAGACATGAAAATAAGCATCCTTCAGGTCGATTGACGTGAACCAATCACCTTCCTGAACACATGTGAGCATCTGTTTGGTTGTCAACATGTGAAAAGGTCTTTTCAGTATGAATTGTTGAAAAGCGAGAGATCCAGGATTGGTCTCATTGCACCCGGTTTTTTGGGAACAAGGAAATACTGGGAAAAATAACCCTCGTATTCCTTCCCACTTGGAACTCTGGAAATGACTTCCTTGTTTAGGAGTTCCTGGAGCTCTGCTTGAAGAGCGAGATCCTGCTGAGGAGACGACAAGTGGGTCTCCAGGGTCCCGCTGAACCGGGGAGGCTTGGTTGCAAACTGCAACCTGTAACCCATTTTTTATCAAGCGCTTCATCCACTTGTCCATAGGACAGGTGTGTTCCCAGACAGAGCTGCGCTCTGAGAGAGCTCACGCATGCGCCGGTTGTAGAACAGTTGTTGTAGCAACCGATCCACTCAGAGCCTTCGCCACCGTCACGCTCTCTCGTGTGACCCATGGGAGGCTTTGCTCAAAAGGGCTGCGCAGGAYCTCCGGGGAGCCCTGCGCACCMTCTTTTTGAATGCGGCCCGGGAGGGGTTGCCTCCGGGGCCGTACGTGAGCATGAGTTAAGGCGAGTTTCAGCGGAGCCAAACACAGCGCTCATCGCGRGGCTGTGATTGGTGGATTCATGCTGAAACGAGGCGGGAGGGTGACACYCCCCTGCTTGTGATGTGGCTCATGCTGCCTGTCTTCTCTTACGTCCGCCGTTCGCTGGCGGGGTGAAGAGAAGAGTGTGTGTGTGTTCGCTGGCCACAAGGGGGCGGAACGGACCACCGAACGTGGAACGGTGGGAGAAGATGTTTTTGTGTGTGACTGTGTTTAGCAAGGACCAGAGGCCGGCTAGTTTCAGAACTAGCGGACCTAGCCTTAGCCATACACATTTCTCCTGCTTCCAAATCATGATGAAGGATGCACACCTGGCCTAAACAGCGCAGAGATTCAAACTGTGCACGATGACGGGACCGGTCGGCCCAGCTGCCAAGCTGCTGGTGTACCYCTTGTGAGAGAAAAGGTCGCCATCCGGCAGACCGCTCCGCCCCAGTGAGGAAGACCATGGAGGACGAAGATTCCAGTACTGGGACCGGCAAAAACCGAAGACGGTCACCCCCTCCACTTTGTTACGTCCGCGTGGAACGAGACCGGAGCTCTCAGCTTGGAATAAGCAACTCCTAGCATTGTAGCTAGCATCTCCATGCTAGGGGCAAAACCTGTCTTGGCTAAARGGTCTGGATGAGCTCCCAGTCCAATCCTGGCTGGGAGCGCRGACCACTGAATGCCTTAACCCATCTAGCTAACATCTCTGTGTTGCGAGCAAGCCAATAGCAGCCTACACATCATGTGTTACAAACCAGCTAGCAGCGGTCTGCAACTACCCTGGTCAAGCTACATAGCACGTCCATGGCTAGAAGCTACACCAAGCGGCAGCACCCTGACTCCAGCTTCTCCACTGAAAAGCGGGGTCCAGTTTCGGCGCAACACGCTGAGATATAGCGCACTGCTTAGCTTAGCTAGGTGGCTAACCGGCTTAGCTAGTTTGCCGCCGTGATCTCCGGCGGGAAACCCCGCTAGCCTGGGCCTCCGTCCCCGAAGAAAGATAGCTCAGACCATGCCGAAAATGAGAAGCGCATGGTCCAAAAAAATCTGGAAAAACTTCCAGTCCAGTCCTGGCTGGAAACGTCGATGTCTGAAGGCCTTAACTACTAGCTACCACATCCGTGTAACGAGTGAGCTGTTAGTGGCTATGAAAAAACAGGGACTTCTGTGGAAGCAAGAAGATGTCCGAAGATGTCCGGCGCCTTAGCTTAGCATAATACTGCACCGCAGGGACACCGCGGGAAAAATACATGCTAGCTAATCACGGTCAGCCTTCTCCGAGGAAYGAGACCGGAGTAAAAACGGGTTGTGCCGGGGAAAGCCGAACCCCGAGCAGCCCGGAAAGGACGCGGATCATAGCTCGGTGGCGCCGGACACGAATTCCATGTCAATATAAAAGGAATCATAGCACTTACATGTATGTGGCGTCTTCTATGGTTACATGTCGAATGCCGAAGCTGAAAAAAAGGGGGAGCTGAACTCAAGTCCGTCCTCCCCTTTTATACGGACCGAGGTGGGGCCCACAGTACGTGGGCGTAGACTATTGGTTCTTCAGAATGCGTGAGCGCAAGCGGGGTACCTATCAGCGATAGCCTTAGAGGGCGGAGCTTACACGAAATAGAACCATTATTTGACCATTAGACAATGTTATCTGCTGAAGTTTTTTCTACGTAAGATAAAAATGGCTGTCAGATGTCAAAGAATTTGTTTACAGATCCCCTAACAGTATATCTAATCTTCTCTAAATGAATGTAAGACATAACTTCTCTTAAACAATGACCATATACTGGAGGATGTGGATCCTTCCATCGAAGAAGAATAAGTCTTCTAGCCAGTAGAGAGCAGAAAGCTAACACCGTCCTCTGATGTTCACTGAGGGAAGCTTCTGCTGGAGCCACCCCAAAAAGAGAAATGAGTGGTGATGGATGAACAGTTCGTCCAAAAAGTCCTGAAAAGGTGTCAAAGATGCTTTGCCAGTATCCATGTAGCTTTGGACAGGACCAGAATATGTGTAAGAGTGTGGCAGGGACGTATATTTTTGTTTACCTGTTTCGAGCAGGATCAGAAGCTTAAACTGGAAAAACAGCTTTGACACACGGTTTCAACCTGAAAATTATATTGGTACCTATATATATTTTTCTAGAGAAAGGCTGCTGCCTTTTTTATAACACCTAGGTACTGAGAGGGAGAGAGTTCAATATTGCCCTTTTTATCGAACTAATTTTACACTAAAGATTGTTGAATTTAAAATGTTATCGCACTGGAAGAGATTAATAAATTCAAAGTCTAAGTTTAAGGACTAGTTTCATATGTAAACTAACAACCAGATTTAACTCAGAACTATTATCAAATTTTCCTGCTGACTTTTTTTTTTACAACCAACACCACGTGGTGGTAGGTTCCAGTTTTATCACTATCGTTTATTTTTCCTAAATTATGAGGCAGAATAAGTAAAGACACCAGAAAGTTGCAGGTACTGCTGAGTTATGACCATTTGTTTTCTAAACCTGTTTGAAACCATTCAATGTAATTAAATAGATAAGGTTTATTCAGCCAGAAATGTTTTGTCTTAAGCGCATACCCTCAGCCACTCTCCAGCTACTCTGTACTCTCCATCTCTTTAGGGACATAACATTCTTATTATACAACAATATTTCAAGGTGTTTTCTAACAGCTTAGTCTGCGGACACAGATGTCATTTAAGTAGTTCGTCATTCAAGGCCCTTTCAACAATCAACCTTCTTCCTAACAACCACATCCAATTTACAAACAATTCTGTCTATTGCTGCAGGTGTGGGCGCTGCTAGGTCAAACTGTGACAAGTCTCCGTCATGCAATAAACCTTGGCACATCTTAACAACAAACATCTTTTTCCATCCTTAAATTTTTAGATTCAACACCTTCAAGATAAACCTGAAAAGTCCGATATAAGACCACCCCCTGAGACTCGTCTTAGAATTTATGCAAATCTTCTACAAATTTATCAGACGTGTTTATAATTTATTCACGTAACCCCAGCACAGGAAATCTGGCGCAATGCCCAGCAGGTGATGACCCTGACGTAGACTACCCTAAGCAGCAGTCCACCCCAGTACCTCCTGCTGTTTGTACAATTTCCCGGCTGCAGCTACCCTAAACTAAAACAAGAAAACAAAACCCAAAACCTGTCTATGCCCACCCACAGATGTCCCACATAATCCACCAGCGGTCACGTCAGTGCCAGACTTCTTGTAACAGAATACTTTTATTCTGAATCAATACATGACACATCCGTGTGAATGGACACCTGCTGAATGGAGAACCACCCCACATACATTCTCACAAATGATAGAGAGAGGAAAAAAAGTGTTTGACCCCTGGATTTATTCCCAATGTCGCGCATGTATACCCCACCTTTAAATAAGGATTTTTTTAAAACCTTGCGAAAATACCCACCAGGAAATCACAACTTACAATTCATGGATTTTTCCTTTTGACGGGCATAATATAACTGCCCATGCGGCCACCATGTATTTGTAATGTTGTACCCCACCTATTTAGCGCAGTCTTTTACAGAAGACCCACTTAGGTTTTCAGAAAGAACTCATAAGATAAAACGGCCTAAGAGATAATATTTTTACACGCAACACGCACCACAAAACATACAAAAACACATACAGTATTTCACTACCTAAAGGGCCCAATTTATTGTATGGCTTTAAACCCCCACAGACTGATATGTTTAAACGCTTTTAAACCGTCTTTTACTGTCCACATTAAACCTCGTTTGTTATGACTACGCCGAATATCACGCTCCTTTGCTGAGCTTACCCACAGGCTTAGCTTAGCAAAGCTAACACTTAGCGGGGCTCCTCTAACCCCCCAGCCCCACGCGCCAGCCAGTGGAAAAACAGATCGTCCTTCAGTCCTGTCTGTTTATCAAAATGGAAAGCAAAAAATGATTTTGCTCACCTGTCATCTGGCGCCCAGAACTTATGATGACCTGTCCTCCCACCCGCTAGGCCGAGAAGCCAAGAGAACGAGGCAGCCCTCGCCTCGACTTGCAGCAAACGTCGGGGTCACCAAAACTGTAAGAAAATGCATGTTCAATAAACTGAAGTCGATATTAAAACCACCATTGTTAAATAAAATGATTTGTAGAAGGAATCAAACCATACAACATCAGAATTCTGGATCTGAGTGGGGTTTATTGTCACTTGAGATGACAGGAAACCACACTGGCGAAAAACCAGGAAGTTCATCAATTTATACATGTTCTTCAATGCATTCGCCCCCTACTGACCTACGGCTGAATCACAGGCATTCAGACAAAATTCTCATCTAATGTTCTCATAACGGTTGAATATGTGTTGTTATAGATATTTCGGACATGTAACTAATCTGTTATCAATCAAAACATAATAGATTAAACATTGTCAACATTATAAAAAGGAAAATCTAAGAATATAGTGTTGTGCTTCTAACATCAGTACTAACCTGTAATAACTATAAATTTCTTCAATCTGACGATTGTCTCTTAAATGAAACCAGAGAGCGTTGACAGAGAGGAGAAGGTAGAAATGACTCAGCCTGTAACTGAAAATATGGATGGAGGACAACAGTTTAGCTTGTTTGTCGCACCAGCACCGAGCTAATACATATAAGGCAATATAGTGTCAGTGCTAGCACAAAGGCTAACAGGCTAAGCTGAGGTTCTTCTTCCATGAAGCAGCTCTGTTGTCCTCCATCCATATTTTCAGTTGCAGGCTGAGTCATTTCTACCTTCTCCTCTCTGTCAACGCTCTCTGGTTTCATTTAAAAGAGGCAATCATCAGATATTGTCTAATGAGTAACRGTCAGGTGGATATAGCTCGCTAGCAGCCTCGCACCGATGACCTACCCACGTCATCATTTACCCAGAATGCTTTGCATGTAAATAAAATGGCTCAGTCCYTGTTAAAATATATTTTCAAAAATGTACAAAACAAAACAGACTACAGTATTTTTACAGTCTTTATTTTACAGTTAAAGTATATGTTTATCAAATAAAGTCTAATGTTACAACTAATAGGGGATCCCTTTCAGTTTGTATCCAGCTCTCTGATCCACTGACTGAGCATCAGAACCTCATGAATATTAAAGTCTCTGAGTGAAGAGCTCATCAGTTTATTTAACATGGTTACTCTCTTCGTTGTAGGCTGCTGTACTTTAACTTGTGAAACACAACATGCAAACACATCCTCTGGTATTTGTAAATTGTATAAATAATGATGGTAGGCCACCATGACCAAAAAATGCCCGGGCCGGTTTTGGTCCCAGTCCAGCCTTGCTGGCAATGCTCAGTAACACTTCCTCTCTTTTTAAACTAACATCTCTGAACTAACACAGCTAGTCAGTTGAGTTGAGTTGGAAAGCGAACACAAGCATGCTTCATGAGGACGCAACTGGCTCTCCGAGGAGGAAAATCAACGTTTGGCTGTAAGGTTTAGCCCATTGAGTCAAAGGGAACCTCTCAGTCTGGACCAGACCATCACTCGGTCTCATCTATTTTGAGTTTACCAAAGTTCCTCACAGAGAAACTTTTGTTTTGAAAATTCCATGGTGGAAGTTTTCTATTTTTGAGATGTATACCAAGAAGCGCCTCGTCTCTGATCTTCAATTGAAAGCAGCACAGAAGATGCTGAAGGAGTAACATAAACACGCCTCGAAAGTGTCCAAGTGGATAGGGTTCCAAGAATTTCTTCACCAGACGATCTTTCCACTGACTTGAGCCATGGTGGGTGAAACTATCCCCAGTCAAGGTAATGGCTGTTTGTTACTGAGCATACCTGAGGTTTGGCTATATTCGTTGAGAGACATCTGCCCTTTCTGGTTAAAATCCACATTCTTTAAAGTTAAAACTAACTAACCCTCTTCCTCCTCCTTTCTTTCCTCTTAAACTTATGCCCTGCCAAAACTTAAGAAAAGTGCCACAAACAAATGGTTTATTGACATCTAAAGTTTGTTGTTAAATTTTAAAAAGAAAATAATCTCACAATAAGTTGTACATTAGTGATTTATTTGATTCTGTAAATAAATAAAAGATCTTGTTTGTTTTGTTGATCTTGTTGATGAATGTGCTGCTGCTACTACACCAGAATTTCCCCGCGCGGGACAATAAAGGCTGTTTCTATTCTATTCTATTATTTTAGATCAACCTAAACTCACTGAGTACGCTCATCTTATTGTGTGTTTTGTCCATTCATTTTGTATAAAGAAGGTATTACCGAAAATAAGAAAAACRCGTGAATTTCCTTATAACTTTTGCTATAAGAAGTGTAGGTTGTACCCCTACACATGACTAAATCCAATTCTAACCGATTTTGAAAAAATGGCCGTTATCTGCCATCGATACCGATACTGAGTATCTGATCGGGACATCCCTAGTTTTCTGTGTGTTTTCCTCTCAGGTCCTGAACATGGCAGAGATCCAAACGCGGCTTGCTTACGTGTGCTGTGTGCGGCAGTTGGAGCTGGTCAAAGACAGCAATTACTGCGAGTACATCCGGCCGCCCATCGACCGCTACGGCACTCTGGACTTTGGCAAGTTTGACGAGATCGCTGTGAGTGTCTCTCCTGCCTCTGCAGTTTGTTTACCTCTGTCTTTTTTTTAATATTCTGCTGTTGAGTGTCCTGACGTTGCTCGGCTGCCTCTGCAGGAGGTAGGATACCAACACGGGAAGACCCTGTTTGACGTGTGGCACCGCAGCGGTGTGGTGGACTCCATGCTGAGGGACAGACACCAGGAGGAGTTCCATAAGACCAAGGCTGGTCACGTGAGTGGCACAGCTGCTGTTTTATATGTGCAGTGGGATGCAAATGTATCCACCCCCTTTCTATCCCTTCTAATTTGTTACCTTCTAACCTAGAATTTAGTTATAGTTTCAATTTGATTATAAATAATGGGTCCACACAAATTAATTCAGGATAGTTAAATAAAACAGAAAAAGGGTTCATGGATTTTATGTCACCTCATTTTGCTGCATCGGGTCTCTTCAGGGTCGTCTCCATGATCTCAGTCTAACTAACCGTCTCTTCTTCATGACCAAATGATGCTTCTTTCTTTCTTTGGTTTGGGGTTTGGGCTTTGATTGGACCATTTCAGGACAATAAACCAGTGTAGTATAGCTTCAGCAGGGTGTTTAGGGTCTTTGTCCTGCTGGAAGGTGAACCTCCGTCCCAGAGTTAAATCTCTGAAATGCTCCAAAGGGTTTCCCTCAAGAGTTTTCCTTTAATTCTGATTAGTTTTTGATGTTGATTCTGGAGGCTATCAGCACTGGTGTGTAGATTTTCCTCCCATTTATCTTGAACAGTATGGGGTTTCTTCTGTAGGTTCATCAGCTACAATCACATTTATTAACAATTTCAATTCCAGGTTTTGAGGCAACTAAAGTGACCCATGCTGGCAAAATGAGACTTTTGTTTCACTTGAGATTTGCATAAAAGTCCATAAAGAAACTATTCAGAGGTCCCAGCAACCAAAATAGTTTTTAATCTTTCTTTAAATTAAAGGTTTTTAACAGGTATGTTTTCAGACATAATCCTTTTAATCCTAATACTTAAAATGTTCTTTGAAATTGACAATTTTTTTTCTGCCAGCTGCTGTAGCTCCAGAGCATCAAGTTTATTGTTCTGTGTCTTTTTTTTTGCTTGTTTGATTTCTTTTTTGTTATCTGTGTAGAAGTCTAAGTTAAACTTGCACAAGAGGAAGCATAAGCAGAAACTTGTGTTGCCATTCAGTGTCAGTTTGCTCCTGTTTCCACTCAGGTCTTTAGTTGTAACCAGAAGTTTACATACATTTTATATGCCAGCTATTGTGAGAAGCTTGTGGAAGGAGATCCAAAATGTTTGACTCAAGTCATACAGTTTAAGGCCAGTGGTACCAAAAACTAATGAAGTGTATTTAAACTTTTGACTTTGAGGAAAGTAATAAAAATTGCCTTAAAATTCTCTCTCATTATTCTGGCATGTAGAAAATAGAAAGATGTTTCCTACGTGACGTATAACGGGTAAAGTTTATTCTGATTTCATGTTGAAAAAAAATGCACGTGTCCTGTTATAGGGTGTATGCAAAATTCTGGTTTCAGGTGACATTTTGAATGTTGTTTGCAGCCTGCAGAACCAAAGACAAACTTGTCAGAGCTGTAAGCAGTTGAGTCATGAATTAAAGCCTCACAGGAATCCTTGTGTCCTCCAGGTGGTGACCTGTCCTAACGCCTCCTTCACTGACCTGGCAGAGATTGTGTCCAGAATTGAACCAGTGAAGAATGCTGTTATAGAGGGTCAGTCAGCGATTGTTCTAACACAGTCCTGTTAAAGACTGTTTAAAGTTTAGCCTTGTTTGTTTCTAATGGTTCTTGTGTGGTCTGCCTTCAGAGGAGCTGTCTGATGAGTACCAGACAGACTATGATGAAGAGGCTGTGGAAAGCGCTCTGTCTGACTTTGAGGCCTTCACTCCTGGCAGTGAACACACAGAGGGAGAGGAGACTGCAGACACTGCTGAAACTGTGAGGATCACATTGTTTTCAAATGGTTACAATCATGTTTTATGTTTTTGTTGTATAGTTTTTAAAAATGAAGAAAATACCTACAACCAGAGGCGATGACTGAAATGATTTTGTTCTTTAAATAGGACGAAGAGATCCCAGTCCGGCACCAGCCCAAAACTGCCCCACAAAACACTCATCTGTGATCTGTGACAACCACCGTAATCATGACAATCTGTCAGGACTCTGTTAGCTCAGATCCATTATGAAGTCAAGTCTGCAGACCTCAGCTGGATGCTGCTGATGGGTTCAGTATCTGGAGCTGCTTCCAGACCGTCAGAGGTTCCTGTGGTGCTTCTTAGCAAGAGACATATTAGTTCTACAGAGACCACTAATTTAGAGTATCATTGAGAGTGTCATTTATTTCAATAATTCAATTCAAAACATGAAAGCATTATAGCAGTGTTTCTCAACCCTGGTCCTCAAGGTGCACTGCCCTGCATGTTTTAGGGGTTTCCCTAGTTTGACACAGCTGATTCAGATGACTGCAGTTCAACAAAAGCCTGTTAATCAGTTATCAATTTAAATCATCTGTGTTGAAGTAGGGAAACATGTAAAACATGGGATCAGGTCTCAGTGGCAGCAGCCTAAGCAGATAAACCCAGACTTCCCTCTCTCCAGCCACTTGGGCCAGCTTATCCGGGGGAATCCCAAGGTGTTCCTAGGCCAGCTGAGAAACATAGTTCCTCCAGCGTGTCCTGGGTCTTCCTCTGGGTCTCCTCCCAGTGGGACGTGCCCAGAACACCTCACCAGGGAGACGTCCAGGAGGCATCCTAACCAGATGAGCCACCTCAACTGACTCCTCTCGACGTGGATGAGCAGCAGCTCTACTCTGAGTCCCTCCTGGATGACCGAGCTTCTCACAATATCTCTAAGGGAGAGCCCAGCCACCCTGCAGAGGAAACTCATTTCGGCCACTTGTATCTGTGATCTTGTTCTTTCGGTCACTACCCAAAGCTCGTGGCCATAGATGAGGGTAGGAACGTAGACCAACTGGTAAATCAAGAGCTTTGCCTTCTGACTCAGCTCTCTCTTCACCACGACAGACCGGTACAACACCCACATCACTGCAGAWGAAGCACCAATCCGCCTGTCGATCCCCCACTCCATTCTTCCCTCATTCATGAACAAGACCCCGAGATACTCAAACTCCTCCACTTGGGGCAGGACCTCCTCCCCGACCCGGAGAAGGCACACTGATCCTCATCCCGGCTGCTTCACACTCGGCTGCGAACCGCTCCAGTGAGAGCTGGACATCACGATCTGATGAAGCCAATAGGACCACATCATCCGCAAAAAGAGAAGTGATCCTAAGGTCACCAAAATGGATCCCCTCAACACCTTGGCTGCACCTAGAAATTCTGTCCATAAAAGTTATGAACAGAATCGTGACAAAGGACAACCTTGGCGGAGTCCAAATTTCACAYGATGTGAGTCCGACTTAGAATCAGAATCAGTTTTATTGCCATTGTCAATGAACAGGATTCACAGACTAGGAATTTGCTTTGGTGTAAAGGTGCAATAAGTATAAAATATAACAAATATAGAAAATACAAAGGATAAAGGAAAACATAGAATAAAATATATAAAACATATGTACACCAGTTCAATACAGTAATCAGAGCAAACAATATATTTGGAGTAGTGCAATTAGATACAGTGGTAGACCAGAAAAACAATATACTGTAGACAGGGTTGTGCAATTTAAAATCCAGTGATAAAGTGGCCAAGGCAGAGTTATAGAGTGATGTGATTCTAAATGTTCTAGAGTCCTCTGGCAGAGGGGAAGAAACTGTTCTTATGGCGGGATGTTCTGGTCCAAATGGACTGAAACCATGGGTCAGCTGTGATCCGACCTGCTCGCCTCACAGTCCTGSAGACATACAGGTCATGGAGAGATGGGAGGCTACAGCCGATCACCTTCTCAGCGGCGCGCACAATGTGCTGCAGTCTGTCTGTCCCTGGCATACCACATTGTGATGGAGGAGCTGAGGATGGACTCCATGATGGCTGTGTAGAATTGCACCATCAGCCTGGCCGGTGGCTTAGCTTTCTTCAGCTGTCGCAGGAAGTAATACTACTGGCAATGTGGACCAAGCTCTGGCACCGGTCGTACAGGGACCTAACAGCCTGTATCAATGGGCCTGGTACCCCATACTCCCAGAGTAACCCCCACAGGAGTCCTCAAGGGACACCGTCGAACACCTTCTCCAAGTCCACAAAACATATCTAGACAGGTTGAACTCCCATGCACCCTCCCAGGACCCTACTGAGGGTGTAGAGCTGGTCCATTGTTCCACAACCAGGACGAAAACTACACTGCTCTTCTTGAAACCGAGATTCGACTATCCGACGGACCCTCCTCTCCAGGACCCCTGAATAGACCTTACCAGGGAGGCTTAGAAGTGTGATCCCCCTATAGTTGGAACACACTCTGCGGTCCCCGTTTTTAAATAGGGGGACCACCACCCCAGTCTGCCAATCCAGTGGAACTGACCCCGATGTCCACGTGATATTGTAGAGTCGCGTCAACCAACGCAACCCCACAACACCCAGAGCCTTAAGAAACTCCGGGCGAATCTCATCTCAGCCTTGCCACCAAGGAGCTTTGTAACCACCTCAGTGACCTCGACACCAGAGATTGGAGAGTCTGACCCAGGGTCCCCAGGCTCTGCTCTTTGAAGTATTCTGCTCACTGACCCACAACATCCTGAGATGAGGTAAGCAGCGCACCATCCCCACATTAAACAGTGTCAGTGGCAAATCGCTTTCCACCCCTGAGATGCTGGATGGTGGACCAGAATCGCCTCGAAGCCTTACGGAAGTCTTTTTCCATGGCCTCTCCGAACTTCTCCCATGCCTGGGTTTTTGCRTCAGTGACCACCCGAGCCACAATCCGCTTGGACTGCCGATACCTATTGGCTGCTTCCAGAGTCCCACAGGCCTAAAAGACCTGATAGGACTCCTTCTTCAGCCTGACAGCATCCCTCACTGCCGGTGTCCACCAGCGGGTTTGAGGGTTGCTGCCATGACAGGCACCTGAGCCACCGTGATTTACTGTAATATTAATAAAATCCAAACATGCCAAGGTCTGCTCTGATTTTCTTTAGTTTGCTTCCAAAATCTGACTCTTTGAAAGACAACTAAAGAAAAAAGGAAAAAGTCTAAATGTTTTTAGATATAGTTTATTTGTTTACATTACATTACATTACCTTGTGTTGCATAATCTGTGCAAGAGGTGGGCAATTTTTAACATGATCCATCAGAGAATAGTTTCATAAACAGGCCAGAAATCTTCCTTCCTCCATCTGTTTGCATATGGGCTACTGGAAATGTGCAGGCAGTGTTAATGCTTGAGGATCAAACATGTGCAAACACTGATGAAGAAATCTAGAGAATTAGGTTTAGAAAAGTCTGGAAGTTTGAAATGAAAAGAATGTAAAACCCTGGAATAATTAGTCCTGTGTAAGCAGGCAGGTTAACTCATGAATAAAATAATAATGTGTTTATTATGACTTTTTTTTACCTGTTACCTGTCATTACTCTTTCAGTTCTTACTCTTTCAGTTCCATCCTAATTTGGTTGTGTTTTATTGTGACAATGTCAGCATTTCTTCTTTATTGTTTCTTCCACGTTTTACATTTCATACTGACAGATGGTTTAATGTTGTGTAATATTTAATATGTAAAATGTTACAACCGAATAAATCAGCTCAGTTTTAAACCACTCTCAGGTGTTTAGTAATAACTGTTTTTTTTATTAAACACCACAGATGTCTCCTTTTTCCCATCACTGTGTTGACCCAAACCCTCCATGTTTTATCAGGAAGTGTTTTAGTTGTAGAATTTAATTTCTGTTTTCATTATTTTGTGTTTTCTTGCACTTATTTTAGACTTTTTGTCTAAGAGAAAATGAGACATTTTGTATTTAACTATAAATGTTAGTGTGGTTTTTGTTAATGTTCTGTATTCATTTAATTTAAATGACTAGGGTTGACCACAAGATGAAGATGGAGACTGAAATGAAACTTGTGTGAGGATTTGGTGTTTGTATGTTTTRTGTTCTTGTCTTGTGCTTCCATCTAGTGTTCATTTCATGCCTTATCTCATCCTCAGATTATTCAGCCCTTCTAGATCATTCTGCTCACCTGTCCAATCATCACAGCTATCTCCACTCTCCACTTAGTCTCTGACTACTTGTACTGGTTCTCATGCTCTCCACCTTCATCCGTTCATTGTTTGTTTCTGTTTGGTTCATGTTCTGCCCAGGCTTCCTTGTTCCTACTCACTTGTAAGTTTTCTGTTTTTGCCACCATGCTGGCCTTTAATTTAATAAAAGTTTTGTTAAATTTTTAAGTCTGCCTGCCTGCCTGCATTTGGGTCCATCCTGCCACTAAGTCCTGACAAGTTATCTGTTAAAAATAATTGTGTTTTTGTAAAGATGAAAGTCTTTAGTCAGCATTATTAAAATGATTTCAGCCATGAGACTGGGGATCATTAATACTGCAGCCCACAGCTGAGGGGGGATTTTTTAAAAGTAAAACACAGAAGAGAACTCAAATTGAAATTTATATGCATAAATGCTTTATAATGGAAATTATACATAATAAAATTTAATATATATATATATCACTGCAGCCCACAGCTGATGGGGGATTTTTTTAAAGTAAAACACAGAAGAGAACTCAAATTGAAATTTATATGCATAAATGCTTTATAATGGAAATTATACATAATAAAATTTAATATTTTTTAAATATGTATGTATATATATGTATATATATACAGTATATA
>NW_013952471.1:1918107-1921266 GCF_001266775.1 Austrofundulus limnaeus
GAATTGGGACAGTCCTCCGCGCGGGGCAATGACGTACGCGGCCGATAAATGCACACTCATGAGGACCCAGCCCCTGAATTGAGAAACAGCCACACACACACCCGCCCCATTCTGAAACGGGTGGGACAGAAGTGGAAGGAGGTTCTTAAAGAGATGGAGGCCAACTTCAAGGCATTTAGAAACAGATATGATGAGAAGACAATTATAATTTCTAACAGCATTTTAATAAAAACTGAAGGTGACAGAATTACTTTATTATGGTACAGAATTTGAATATATGCCTGAAAAACATAATATTGCCCCTTTAATTGGTTGAACAAATGTACCACTTGTAAGAACTTTTTACACTTGTGAACTTTGCAGGTTTATCCAACCTCATGACAYTTAATAATGAAATTATAGTCTCTATGACCCTATGACTGTAATAATGTCACAGGACCACTAGAGGATGCTGGTAGTGTCTATTAATGAGGCCAACGGGTTAAAGTTGAAAAAAATGCATCATGGGTAGAGAGGCAAGAATGCAGTGTCTGCATATGAGGACGCATGGAAGTTAAATTTAACATTTAGTTAAAAAAATGTAAAATGTAAATAATAAAATGTTAGAAAATACAATTTCTCAGAAAGTGAGCTAAATAATGAAAATGTGTTAGTGACATTTATAAACATTTTATTTTACACTTGGTGCCCCYTAGTCTCAGGTCATCTTTGAAAAGTACCAACCTTACAAGGCCTCAAAATGTGCTAAATAACAGAAGCTGTGAAGCATTATTCATTAGCTCTCAGGCAGCTTTGTTTCTGTTGTTGCTCATATCAGGCCTGCAGACAAAGCTGATCTGTATCATTACCTGCGCTCTCCGAGCTCTGCAGCTCCTGAAATTCCATCATCCACGCATTTAAAAGAATCTCCAGCCTAAGATTTTTTTTTTAATCTGGATGTGCCTTTTTAATAAGCCAGAGCATAGTTACAAAGTARGATCATCCCTCAGCCTGAAGGGTACACATTTTTATTCCAATTACACAAAAAAGAGGATTATAGTTTCAGGGAAGCATTTTAATACCAGGTGTGTCAAAAGAAGAGGACATAAAATGAGTTTTCAGAGCCGAATGAATTCACAAACGCTCCACAGCTGTGTAAATAAATTAAAAGTTGCCTTAGGCAGGCTCATCCAATACCATCTATCTTCGGGGGTGAGATTGAAATTTGGGAATACATTTTTATTTTATTTTTTTAAGAAGGCTGAAAGAGAAAGTTCATGTTGCTGGAGGTTCAAGAGAAATATAAGGGGGTCGAATAAAGAATAAAATAAAAATTCATTCTGAGGGGTTTTCTGGTGTTTTATTCCCCAATAGATTGTGGAGATTCGAAGGCAGCCTGATCACATGGGGTGTATTGTTCAGGCTGTATTTGCATAAGACAGTGGGGAGAATCCAATGTATTTATATGAAAACCTAAACTAGGTGTGAACTGAAGGAAACAATCAGATCTGCATTCTTTTTTTTAAACCAGAGAGCTGATTCCTTGATACACAGCGTCTCCCAATGTCACCTGCAAAGATGAGCTGCAGTTCTGCTCCATTTTACTGATTAATCACTGCCCTCTAGTGTTCGATCACTGCAACTGCAACAGAAGGAAAAACACTGGGATTCAATCAGCTTTTGCTTCAGACTACCATGTTTTATTTTTAAAAAAAATAAAGATGCTGCTGGTGATAAAGAGTTTTTAACAAAGTAGTAGTGAAGCTTGTTGCTGTTAAAAAAATGAACAAAAAAGGACAAAACATTTTATGTGGACCAGACCAAAGAACCCCAATAACCTTCAGGAGGTAAGGGACTGATTTGAGTTCAAKTTGCAAAAATGAAGCTGATGACTTTTTGTTTGCCCTTAAAGTTAAAATTATGATTACATTTCTAAACCCAGAGGTGAAGCATTTCCTCTGTTTCTGTATCAGATTTTAAAAATCATACCTGTGCAACAGTTCCTCCAAGACGAGGAGCTGAGGCCGTCTTTTTTTTTTACGATCTTTAAAAGAAATAAAGTGAAAATCAGAACCTGTGAGTCACTTCTTCTCTGCTACACTAAAGAGTGTAATCTTCTCGGCGGTAAAGACGTCCCCGCTGAGATAAACTTTGTTCGTGTTCGGTTTTTGTTCCACGATAAAAATAGTTTGAGACCGCGAACGAGTTCTAAAACAACAAGACGAGATGAGACAAAAACAGCTTTTCTTTAACCTGCACGCCTGCTGCGGGGTTACAGAGTCATTTGAGGAAAAAGAAAAAAAAATAACTCTGGCTGAGAAAAATCCTGCATCAGTTCTTGATTGGCATGAGAGCGGTGGAATTTGAAAATCTTGAGTGAAGCGAGCTCAGCAGGAGACCCACGGGGGTCTATGGGTGCTGAACACGGGCAGACGGGGTTAATTATGAGCTCCTGGTCCGGGTCTGAGTGGATCTCCATGGAAACAGACGGAGATGTCACTCAGCCTTGAATGACCACGTGTTCGGCTCACACAAACACCCTGATTTAAACAACTGCCAGTTGCTGAAGACAAATAAATGGTTTTTGATTTTGCCTCTGCGTGTTTGCTTGTCTGTTAGCAAAATATCTCATGAACCACTAYATGTATTTTAARGAAACTTTCAGAAAGTGATTATTGGATGTATATCTACAAAACTTTAGCTTCTGTGGTTGACACCTTTAAAGATGGTCATCACAGCTAAGTGACCACAGCAAACACAAAAAGAGCTGTAACTCAGCCAGTCTTACAGATAATAAGTTGAAATTTGGTGTGGTAGTAGCTGAYGGTCTTCTCCAACAAATAGTCRGAGCACTAAAWGTTGAATTACTTCCTCACTTAAAATGCTGACATTCACTATTGACCAAAACTAATACGAGATTTTTTTTCTTTGTACCCACAATTGAAAAAGGCCATCTTTAGCTGTTTTTGCAAATGTGTTTGAAACAACAAATACTGTGAAACATGTGAATTATTAGATCATTCTTGTTGACCACTTCAATAATACTAATTCACTACATATTGTAACATTTACCCCCCTGGCCAGAAAACATCTCTTAAACAAGTCCTGATACATCTCAGTAATCCAGGTAAAAAATCAAAAAGAAAAAAATTATATAGGTCTTCTGGACGGGTTCTTCTC
>NW_013952471.1:1923082-1926044 GCF_001266775.1 Austrofundulus limnaeus
CTTCACAAAAATGGCTTCTTTTACTCCTCTCTCAAACCAACGTTCCTCTCTATCAAGAATGAGAACATCCTCATCTCTGAAATCTTAGACCTATACAATTTTTTTTCTTTTTAACTTTTTTTGTGTACATATGTATTTTTTCCTAGTCTTCATCAGCAACAGCGGTTCAAACCTTTGCACAGTCGGAGTTCTCCAACTCCAAAGTGAGCCCTGAAGCACTGTCTGAAAACTTACTCTGTTTTACTTCACAACCATGACCTCTGGGGGTGAAAACGTTTCTTGATCCTCTTCAGAAGAACGACAGAAAGGGGAAAAATAAATAAAAAAACGATTAGAGCAGATAAACGGATAGCAGAAGCTTATTAACAACTTTATTCGAAGTTTTTTTTAAGTGAAAGGACATTTTATTGGATTAAATAAAGCCTAATTTATCTGATTAGAATCGTTTTCCTGCAGACAACAATGTTGGCTCAGCCAGACTTAACCTGACATTAATCTTAGACAAACCTGGTGTCCCGACACGTCATGCTGCTCAGATATCATTGTCACAAAAAGATGAAAACCAGGTAGTTACAAAAAAAAGCAGTGACAGTTATTAAGCTTCCTTTGTTGATACAAAAAGAGAAATAACTGTCTTTTAAAGCATCTACTGATTTTAATGGATGTTGAATGAAAAATACTTGGTTGAGAGGCTGCGCAGCAGGGAAGCTCTCCTTTTATATTTTATGCAGCTCGAATGAAAACACTGAGTGTGATCTACTTTTTATATTTGTCGAGTTTGAATAGCAGGTAGATCATTTAAAAATGTTACAAAAGGCACAAACATGGTGGCAATGTTACATCTATTGTATGTTTAGCATTGTTCAATAAGAAAGCACATCTTTAAAGTGAAGGTATTTGACTTTGAGGTGGAACGCTACAGTTTGGAAATAATGGTTACAGAGTCACGAGGTGAACCTTTGGGGCTCTGAGACCAATTTAAAAAAGCAAAGATGGTGAATATTTCATTCCACAGAAACATGCGTCTTGTACATGTTGATGAAGGTTTTCAAGGTGTCTTGAAGCAAAAGTTTGAAGACTTTCAAATAAGTAAGTTGGTTTCACTTAGAGGAAACAAAAGACAATATAGCATGCTAATGTTAAAGGTTAAATAAAAAACACACCACTAGAAGTATGGTAATTGACTTAAACTTACAGTATATTCTGCTTTATCAAGTCCTTATGGACTCCAAAGCGCTTTACACTTCAATCATTCACTCATTCGTACACATTCACACACTGATGGTGCTCAGCTACAGTGTAGCCACAGCTGCCTGGGGGCACACTGAGGTGAGGCCATCAGGCCCTGTGATTACCAGCAGGCAAGCAAGATGAAGTGTCTAACCCAAAGACACAACAACTGAGATGATGAAACCTAAACCAATCTAAATTTCACACCTGTGGGGACTAATAATTGCTTATCTTATCTCTTATCCCACCAGTTATGACTCCCCTAACCACTCTGCCACAGCTTTTAGATGTGTCTTCCCTATAATTTTGTTTAATTAAAGTGACAAAAACAGAAAATATAGCTCCACGATCAAAGGACACAGAAACCCTATTAATCTTCAATTAAATAGAAACGGTTTATATACAATAACCTGAATAAAATGCATTAAAAAAACTAAAGCAGTTTAAAGCTCAATCGCTTTTGTTGAATGAATTTTGGTCTTCTGCGCTTGCCGTAGTTGAGTATAAAGGCTGTCTGAACCGGAAGTCCCGCCCCTTTACATCCCCTCTCTGGCAGATTGAGTAAGTTTAGCGTTTTCACATAACGAAATCACTTTGTCAATCTTCATCAATCCTCTTTTTCAGTCGCAATTCCAAAGTCATCTTTATTAAACTGTAGTTGTTGAGATAATTCTTTACATCGGGGGTTTAGTATTTTATGTCTGCCTGTTTTCTGCTCGCTGTTGTTGCCAATAAACTGACTCGATGTTTCTCTCCTTTAGCATCGCTCAGTCCGCTGATACGGCAACATGGTGAGATTCAAGTTTAATTTGTACAGAAATACTTTCACTAATGTAGTCGAGTGTTACTATAGTATCCAAGAACACTGTAAATGCTGAAATTGTTATTAAATGTGATGAAATGCATCTATAAACGCGTCTCGCCTCGGATTAGCATTAGCAGGATGTAGCTAATCGTGGGCCTTGACGTACTTTGTAGCGATTTCTAATGTAAATAATTAGTTTTAAAGCTAACAGCTAAATTATTTTATCAATGAACGAGTCCAGATTACAAATAAGGGTTTCTTGAACTGTTTTAAGATGGGTTTTGTTGGCTGCAAGAGTCCAAACACCACAGGCTGATGTGCCCGCGGTGCTATTTCATGCTTGCAAGAGTAAAGAGTGGACTAAGTGCTGGGTTTTGCTTTTTTTGACAGGAACCTCAGTTCCACCGGTCTACTAACATCAAGTCCTGTTAGTGAAATGTACTTGTGGTATTCTGTCCAAGCGCTGACTGTCTGATCTGGTTGTTTCGTAGCCTCGCAAGATCGAAGAAATCAAAGATTTCCTGCTGACAGCCAGGAGGAAGGATGCTAAGTGTAAGTTAATCATTTAGTACCAAGTTTACAGTAAAGTCATACTGTGCTTCCTTACAGTCGACAGGTAAGGAGCATTTGCTTCTCGTGACTTGTAAACCCACTAGAATGGGAACTTGGTCGTTGTTTTCTACACAACTTGATTGTGTAAATGTGTACTTTAAGTACGTGGACATGGGACTTATTGTAAAGCATTTTACCTGTTGCGATACCAAGTAAGGACAGCATAGATTTAAGTGTGTATCTTTGTGGAAATATTAGTTTGACTGAAAAAAGAGGGAAAAGGAAGTAGGGCTGTGTTTTGGAAAGAATTTGGCGATACGATACATATCATGACAGAGGAGTCACGATACGATATATCCTGATATATTTTGATAC
>NW_013952471.1:1926543-1929746 GCF_001266775.1 Austrofundulus limnaeus
GCTTTGTATGTATTTTTATTTTATTTGTTTCATATTTCTTATTTCATCCATGTTTTCAATTCTTAGACTAAATTTGACAATAAATAGTTTGAAAATATATTTTTGACAGCTTTTAGTTTTTAATATTAATTTACAATATGGTCACCCAACACTTAACAATGGTCTCTTCCTCAAGAGGTAGAGGAGCCAAATGGCTGGCTCACTGCTGCCAACTAGTCATTCATTTTTATGTTGTAGTTCAGCCTCTGACCACTGCTCTGACCCAGCCGGCTCACTGCTGCCAACTAGTGGTCAGAGGCTGAACTACAACATAAAAATGAAGGCTGGCAGGAAAGTTGACATTTTAAACCTTAATAAAAAATCGATACAGGGCTTTAGAATATCGATACAGTATCAGGAAATAATCGCGATATTTCAGTGTATCGATATTTTCTTACACCCCTAAAAACAAGAACATTGTACCACAAGAAAGTAAAATGTATTGGTAGAAAAATGTAGGTTACAGCATCAAGTCTCAGCTATTACAGTTCAATTTTGGTTAACAATAGCAAAAAAGACAACTTCTGCAATCATGTCCAATAAACTGCACAATATTCAAACACCAACATGCTTCTACTCAGACTTCACAGATGATCCCTGTGAAAGGTTGTTGTCAAAGGAGTCGCTCTATCATCCAGCTTTGTTAAAATACAGTAAATTATCAACAATCAGCTAGATGAAGCACAGCTGGTGCACACACACATCTCCCACTCTCAAGACCAAAACACAACAAAAAGCGAGTAAATCTTCGCTTTGTCAAAGCATTTTTATCCAAATAACTTGTAAATCAGCAGGATATAAAAACATTTTCACTTACTTTTGAAGAACGTTTCCTCTTTAATGACCCAGTTTGTAATCCAAATTGGCTCGTGGCTCAGCAAGAACCAGTTTTCTTCATTTCATCACTAAAATCAGTCGTCCTGAAGCAAACAAAACTCTTTACAGCAGAGTTTGCCCTTTTAGTCCAAAATGTTTTTTCACCAACTCCCCATGCAGCTGCTGCACACCGTGTTTTTTCCTCCTATAAACTGTCCAACCCAAACATTTCATATGATGGGAATTGGATTGGCTGCACATCTGTGATGTCACAATAGTGTTTAGAGCTGATTGGTTTGATTTGCAGGCAAAAAGATTAGATGATGCTTGCTGGGCATKATTGGCTTCAGACAAACCACAGATCAGTTGGTTAAAAATGGCGTCAGTCAAAAGAGAAAGGCCTCGTTATTTTTGACTCCCTAGGATATTGGAAGCCCCCGGTAGCAGAACTAGTGCTGACGTCTCGTGGTTATTTTACTGATTTTGTTTCTCTTCCTCTTCAGCCGTAAAAATCAAGAAGAACAAGGACAACGTGAAGTTCAAGGTGCGCTGCAGCAGGTTCCTGTACACACTGGTCATCACAGATAAGGAGAAGGCAGAGAAGCTCAAACAGTCCCTGCCTCCAGGTCAGTCATCAGAATTAAACTTTGAGCTGCTGCTGTCCCTTTTTGGGACGTCGTAGATAAAATTATAGCTTCTGACTTTGATTTGCCATTAAAAGGAAAACATGCGTTTTACTGTTTTTGTGTGGCCTTGTGSTTTAATTTCACACAGTAGTGGCTGCTACTAATTAGATGTAATTTATTTAGTAAAATTCCTGACAAATTGGTGGTCGTATATCAAAAATGTTGAATTATATCTTTGGAAAATTGTTCAAATGTTTGAATATTTGTCTTTTTTTTTTTTCAGGTCTGGCTGTGAAGGAGCTGAAGTAAATTCATGATGTACAGATAATTAATAAAAATGGAAAAAAATGAACATTGTCTGTTTTGTTTACTGTTCTGCCTCCCAGTATGTAAAAACAGCAAAAAGTCAGTCAACATCCTGCATGTGAGGCAGGAGCAGCTCATGAGGCTGATTTTAAGTTTTTAAAATGTTCTTGGTTCAGTAAAACATTTGAGGGGTCTCTAACCGTGGACCTGGTGTGACGCCCTGCATGTTTCACTTGTTTCCTGCTCCTATGTAGTGATTTAATTACCTCCTGGAGCTTTATCACCATTCAAACCAGTGTGTGTTGGGGTTTGGACACCTGGAACCTGCTTGGCTATCAAGCAGGTGAGTGAGTTTAAGGTTTGAGAATGGCTTTTGAATGAAGCTTAATTGAAAATATTGTTTTCATCTGAAAATAATGGCAAATTTAAGCACCTGAATGCACTTTTTTTTTTTATGAAAATGTTGAAATAAAATGCCTTAAGTTCAGTACCTTTTTATAAAAGATGATAAAAAAGACTGGTGATGGAGAAGCCTCAGTGCTTAGAAATGTGTTCATCCTATCTACACAAATCAGTTTATTTGATCAATAACTGATTTAGTTGCTGACATTTTAAAACTTGTAATTAACTTATTTACCCACTAGATGGCAGTGCTGTATCAAAGTTCTAATAAGAGCGACTAAAACCGTAAACACGTCATTACAACACAGTTGTGTGGTTTAGTGTTTGTGTATCGAGCGTTTTTGTTTGTTTTTACTTTACAAAGTGCTGACAGATTATTTCCTCTAAACCGGGTCGCAAACCCGTGCGCGCGCTCCCGCGCACCCCCTGCTGTCTGTCAGTGCGCGCTCCCGCTGCCGACAGAGCGAGCCTCGCTCGGTTCGGACAGGAGCGGAGAGTGACTGGATTTCTGTTTTTGGAAGAAAAGGAAAAGAAAACTCCTCCGCGGGTCTCACTGTGCCTGAACTCACCGCCCCTGCTGGACTTTTCTATCCTCCGCCCCTGTGTTGGACTCATCTGTGAGCATGCTGCCTTTGTTTGATGTGAGGCTTCATTAAGACCCGCGCGTTTCAGGACTGACTGAAAGCCTAATTAGGGAACTTTTTTTTATTTTTAATGCCCCTGGGTCAGGATGTCTTTGCCCCGCGTGGATTACATCGCGCCCTGGTGGACTTACTGGCTTCACAATTTCCCTCACATCAACTTGAGATTTCAAGGCACGGACAAGAGCTTCCAGCCTGAAGATGAGAACTACCAGCAGGTCAGTGGAGGAGGATGGGATAGGGGGGGGGGGCTTCTTCATGACAATCCCTGCTAAGTGAAGGCAGAAAACTGGGACATAACATGCCTGAGGGGGGCGGGTTGCATGAAGTGGGGGTTCACTTTCCTCAACTCAGGGTCTGGACTGTATTATTA
>NW_013952471.1:1935851-1936788 GCF_001266775.1 Austrofundulus limnaeus
ACCGTTGGTTCAAATAATTGTTATGGGCAGGTTACAATATAAAAAACTGTTTGTCATAATCACGTCTTGTGATTATTTGACTTAATGGTAATGTCTGACTGGGCCTCGTGCCACTTTATGTTCAATAAATTGGGCCCCGAGGTCTAAAAGGTTAAGAACCCCTGGTATAAAGTACCTCAAAGTGATACTTGAGTAAAAGTACAAGTATCTTACCATAAATTTATTTTGGTAAAAGTTCAAGTCTCCTCTTAAGAATATAACTTGAGTAAAAGTCTTAAAGTATCTAATGTATTTTGTATTTAAGTATCAAAATTAAATTTCTGACATAAAATGTACTTAAGTATTAAAAGTAAAAGTACTGAGTAAAAAAGAGTGGCTAGCCTTCCCAAAATGACATTTATTGGGAGTTGAGACCCTCATAAAACGTTTTTCTTAAGTCAAAATGGCTATATTGTCAAATAAAAACATTAATGTTAGAAAAAATAGGATGCACTACACCTGTTACTGTACATACAGTATATCTGCTATGTTCTGCTGGAGTTTGACATAATTTGTGTTATTTGCAGCTGTGATGGATTGTGTACAAACTAATACAGCATCAGAATAATATATATGTTTACTTCTCATCCAACCATAATTAAATTCACTCCAGGAGGATAATATTCTTTTAACAACAAGCTGTAATGAAATAGGAGTAATGACTTAAGTACAGATAACTGTGTAAAAATGTAAGAAGTAGAAGTAAAAAGTAGGCTGAAAAATAATTACTCAAGTTAAGTACAGATACCCAAAAATTCTACTTAAGTACAGTAAAGAAGTATAAGTACTTAATTACTTTACAACTCTGAATGTAAGGAGTGGAAGTACAAAGTTGACTGAAAAATAATTACTAGGGGTGTAAGAAAATATCGATACACTGAAATATCGCGATATTTCA
>NW_013952471.1:1937286-1939644 GCF_001266775.1 Austrofundulus limnaeus
ATCAAAAGCATGTCTCTGTAATATTAGAATTTTCTGAGACAATGAATTTTGATTTTTCATTTTTTCCCCTGTAAGAGGTTTTTATTTAATAGAATTTTTTGGACAAAAAAATAGCAATATATCACCTTGCTTATAGTATCGCAATATCTCGGGATATATCGTATCGTGAGCCCTCTGTCATGATATGTATCTTATCGCCAAATTCTTGCCAATACACAGCCCTAATAATTACACAATTAAAGTACAGATAACCAAAATTTCCACTTTAATACACTAACAAAGTATTTTTACCCTGTTACTTTACAGCTCTGCTTCTCAGATCTTGGTTCATGAATAAATGATATTTAAACTGCGACCGTTTGATGCGGTCCCCGTTGTCACACTTCTTCCAAGGATTGTTTCACAGATTCTGTTCACCAGAAGCAGAACATCTACCATGACTTCAGCTGGGACACGTTTTAATTTGGTTTTGAGTCTCTGGAGCGGCAGAGAGAAACTCAGGAACTCGTGGGAGAACGTTGGCATCGAGGCGGCTTCGCTCCCGGGAGCCAGTTCCATCCATCCCCGTCTCCAGAGGGGCTGTGACAGGACTTATTTCACACGGCCTTTTAAGTGGGCCGGGATCAACTTTTTCGAATGACTAATGACCAGCTTGTGAACACTTTAAATCCAATGAATGTTTAATTAATTCACTGTATAATTTTTGTTAAGGTTACAGCTCAGTGCGTCTGCCAGAGCAGAGTATATCCTGCTGAGAGTAAATGGCATTTAATTCTGCTCCTAATCAGCACAAAAGTCTCCAGAGTGACTTTCTGAACATTTAATTTCAGCAGTGACGTAAAAAAAAAGTCCACTGATCTTTTTCCTGTAAAGATATCAGGTTCAGTTCAAGTTAAAAATGTATTTTTGTGTCAATTACAAGGTGTGGCTATTTTAACTGGTGTTCTGAGAAAACCACAGGAAATGACCACATTAGTCTAATTTCCTTCAGTTCTCACACCAAGATACAGAAACTGAGTTCCAATGAAGTCGGGATGTTGCGTAAAAAATAATAAAAACAGAATTTGATGATTTGCAAATGTTTTCCAACCTATATTCAACAAGATATTTAATGTTCAAACTGATAAACTTTATTGTTTTTGTGCAAAATATTCACAAATTTTGAATTTGATGCCTGCAACATGTAAAAAAAAACTGGGACCGTTTACCTGTGTGTTACATCAGTTTTCCTTTCAACAACACCCAATAAGTGTTTGGGAACTCAGGACACTAATGTTGAAGCTTTTAGGTGGAATTCTTGACTAATAACTTCAATTTCTCAACAGTCTGGAGTCTCCGTTGTTGTATTTTCTGCTTCGTAAAGCTCCACACATTTTCTGTGGGAGACAGATGTGGACTGTAGGCCTGTCTAGTACCTGCACTCTTTTACTACAAAGCCACGCTGTTGGAACACATGCAGAATGTGACTTCATTGTCTTGCTGAAATCAGCAGGACGTCCCTGAAAAAGATGCAGCTTGGATGGCAGCATATTGCTCCAAAACCTGTATGTAGTTTTCAGCATTAATGGCACTAATACACCCCCATACCATCAGAGATGCTGACTTTTGAATTCTGTTCTGATAACAGTCCGAACAGTTCTTTTGCTCTTTGGCTCAGAGGACATGCCAGGATACCAGGCCCAGAGAAGCTAGCAGTGTTTCTGGCTGTTGTTGATATTTGGCTTTGACTTTGCATGATAGAGCTTTAACTTACACTTGTAGACATGGATATGAACTGTGTTCACAGACAATGGTTTTCTGAAGTGTTCCTGAGCCTGTGTGTTAATATCTAGGAATGAATGAATTTGAATTACCGTATTTATTCAAGTATAATACGTAAAATTAAATCCATAAAATCATCCATAAAGTTGGGGGGTAGTACTACACTCGGATAAATATTTTTACTTATGTATTTTAACTGAAAGATTGGCTTCATTCACAAAATTATTGAGTCCGGAAATGAGACCGCGTCGTAAAAGCAGTTGAAACGAGTTCACCTCTGACACTCCTTCATGCCTCAGAGCGAGATAATAACAGATCCAGGCAGGTGACATGATGTGAAAAAAAAGGGGGGGAAGTATTCATGTACCTTAATAATGATAACGAACTAATGACATTAGCGTGTGACCGGGCCGCTCATCGAACAACAACAAACATGTTCTTCTGTAATGGCTGCTGTCTACCGGTGTTCTGAAAAAGTTTGTATCCCTGAAAAAATGTTTCCCCACCAGAGGGGGGCGCTCGTGAGTAGGAAGTAATCTGCTTTTCCCCCAGAAGATGGTCCAAATCTCATGTGAAGTCTCTGAATTTTGTGTTGGC
>NW_013952471.1:1945409-1955882 GCF_001266775.1 Austrofundulus limnaeus
CCCCCGCCCCGTCACAGAGAAGCAGCTGAACGAGGTGACTGTCACCGTCCAGCTTTTCCACGTGTTTACATCAGGAGAACCTAACCCACGTGTGTTGATTATTAACTTATGTTAATTTATAAGAACTGAACATGTTTCTGCTCTGTAATCGCTCTCGTCCTGTCAGCCTGTTGGGTCTGATGTAGAAACATATTGCTCTGCTTCACATCTCTTTGTCCTGAAGCCAGAAGGATAAAAGCAGAACAGAGGTTTATTTTTTTTAAAAAAATCTGCATGTTTGTGTTGGACTGTTTGGGTGTGTTGAGCCAGACATCATGTGTAGGTCAGAAGGTTCGTGTCTGTCTGACGTCTCTTTTGTGTTCCCGTTTCCTGCTTTGTGAGTCAGACGTGCTTGTTCCTTCTCTTCAAACAGACGAGTACACATTTATTATGCGTGTTTTATATCATTCAAGTAGTTTGGATAACAAAATCTCCAACTTTCTGAGCCAGAATTACGACCTCAAAAACCATTCCTCAAACTCTAAAAACGTTGATTTTCGAGAACAAACTACGTCATACTACAGGAAAGAGAATTTCTGCTAACAAGGTTTAATTATCTGTAGTTTTACTTAACTTTAAAGAGGATTTATCAGTATTTATCAATGTTTTACCTTAAATGCTCTTTCAGTTTGGACTTTCTTACAACTGATTGTTTGAAAAGTTCATCTCAGACAAGCCTCTTCTGAAAGCTTTTATCTTGCTGCTTCCCAAGGCTGGTAGCATGTGAGATAAATGAGCAAGCCGCAGACGTTTATATCACACAAGTAAATAAAACACCTAATGCACTTTATTGACTTGATTGTTCTGCCTCAGTGGTCTTTACTGACAGTTATTTCCCGAGAAAAAAGCACTCAAGTGCGTCCAGACAATTTAGTTTTCAGACCTTTCTGTTTTCCTCTCGTCTTTGTCTGGTTTTTTTGGGTTTCATCATCATTATTTTCCCCTCGTGCTTTCTATTTATTAATGGCAGACCCCCCATTTATTATTTTAAATGGAAGTTTTAAAGCAATTGTGTCTGAGGCAAGAGTAAATGTTGCATGATATTTAAGGAGAGGCGTAAAGTCTGAACTCTTAGCAATTTGCCACTTTTTCTAATAATTACAAATATTTGCATATCTAAATAATTTCATCTTCACATTGAATTTGATTACGAGTCATTTTGCAGACACACAAATTGGTGTTTTTGTCGTTGCCGCAGCAAATGGGAAATTATTTACACCGTGAGCTAAAAAAATCTATTATCTGCTCGGCCATCGCAGCCACGCTGATTGCATTGGAAATTTACCAACTCCTTTCGCTTCCTCCACGAGAAAATCAATCTCAAACGTGTCGCTTTCGATTCCCGTGCTCCTTCTCCCGCCTCAGCCCTCCCTTGAGCGCATGAAGTGCATGAATGATTGAGCAACCTTGTCGTTAAATCAGCGATTCACCTCACTAATCTTATTTTCACTGACAGTCCTGTCTGCGCTCTTTGTTTGCGACATGCATGCACGTGCAGAATATATTCACACATTTCCCCCTACTGCCTCTGAGCAGGTCATTAACCCCAATCTGTCTCAATAGCACTCCAAGCCAGAAATTAGCACCACCTGATTGGCTGTTTGGGTGAGGGTCTATCCTAATAAGGCGGTGTGCCCATCTCGAATGCTAATCTAACATTAAATTATTTAATGTCCATATGACACCGTGTAATGATAACATGGATTTCCTTTGTGGCATCATTTTACTTAGCAGTCAGCAGCACTGTGAGAGCTTTAAGAAGGTCAGATCAAAAACATGTGTCCATTTGGAACAAGAACTGGGACGAGTGGAGTCGCTGCACCACGTCCTCCCAGAATAAACAATAATGAAACCTGCTCTGCTGTGGAAACTCGGGGGGGTTGGGTTTCCTTTATTGTTAGGGAGTGTAGCATCAACACCATGACCCCTGACTTCCCTGAAGGAAGGCTTTGGGCTTTGGCTTCGAAAGGGGTGTCAGGGAAATCCCATGCATCATTGCATTTCAAAGATACCCTTTACAAGCACGGACCTCCCAAAGGAGTGCAAAAAACCTGAACAAACATATTTAGGAAATGAGCAAGGATGTACAGAGTTCTGGCTTTAGCACATTACTTCTTTCACAGCGTGTCCTTTTTTAATGCATGCCCTTGTCTGACCAATACAAAGTCGGTGTTGTAGAAGCAGAACAAAGTTAACCCAACTTGCAAACCTTAGAATCAACTGGCTTTTAAAACAATCCAGAGAACCACAAAAGAATGTTGTAACTAACCAACATTATCCAAGTGTGTTTTATGGGGTGCCGTTTGTAAAGTTACACAGTCAAAAATTACCACCAATATTTTTGTTTTATTTAGCCTTTTACAAGAAAAAAGAACTGATTTATTTTTCAAAGTCAGTTTTTCACCATATGATTCACACATTTATAAATGTCATCGTTTATAAACTAAATATTTAACTTACAAATTAAATATTCTGTTAACAAGCTAAATATTTAACGTGTGACTTAAATATTTAGTATTGCGCTAAATAGCTTGCAAGTTAAATATTTAGCTATCAAGTTAAATATTTAGCTAGCCTCCTAAATATTTAACTGAAATATTTAGTTGTCTACCTAAATATTTAGGTTGCAACTTAAATATTTTGCTAGCTATATAAATATATAAGTTAAATATTTTGCTAGCTATATAAATATATAAGTTAAATATTTAGCTAGCTACCTAAATATTTAGGTTGCAACTTCAATATTTAGCTAGCAAGCTAAATATTTAACTTGCTAGCTAAATATTTAAGTTGCAGCCTAAATATTTAGGTTGTTAGCTAAATATTTAAGTTAAATATTTAGGTGGCTAGCTAAATATTTAACTTGCTAGCTAAATAGTTAAGTTACAAGCTAAACGTTTAGCTCAAAACTAAATATTTAAGTCACAAGTTAAGTATTTAGCTTGTTAATTAAATATTTAATTTGTAAGTTAAATATTTAGTTTATAAACTATGACATTTATAAATGTATGAGTCATATGGTGAAAAACTGACTGAAAAATAAAGCTGTTTTTTTCTTATAAAAGACTAAATAAAAATATCGGTGGTAATTTTCGACTGTGTAACTTTAAAAACGGCACCCCATACTGTTTGGCTAATTTTGTAAAGAACAAAGTATCCAAAAGCAGTACTTAATAAAGTAATGTGGGTACGATAAGTGTAAATTGGGATTTTTCACCTGAATGAGCCGTGTCTCAGTTCAGGGGTTGCAGCCCACTGACCACGGCCCACGAAGGAAGTGATGTAAGTGGCCGACAAATGTGACCCATGAATTGAGCCACAGCCACTATCAGAGTGAGATCAAGAATCTGAGTTCAAATTGTTTCAACAAACAAAAACCAGAGAATTTTCTTTCTTAAAGAGTTCCCCTTTGAGGTCACTTCCTGTTTCACTTTGGCTGAGCCAAGTTCAAAAGCAAATACGCCAGTTATGTAACAAAATGGATAAAATCGTGTGTATTATGCCAAATTTCTTACAGTATTTATAAAGATGTTTTCTTTGACTCTGTATTTGACAATCATTTTAAGGCAGTTTCAGATTTTCTTTATCTGTTTTCACATGTTCGTATTTTACAAACATTGTATGGCCACAGCACAGTGAGACAGTTTGTTTCTTTTGTTGACCATGTTTCCCTTATTGTCTGATGTTTTAATATCACCACTAAATCCATAAATGTCATTGCAGAAGCTGGTTGGTCTTTATGAACAGCACCACACAGACGTCTGGCAGCTAAGTCCTTTCAAACTGAGTGAATAAATGCCATGTGGCATTATAAAAACACGGAATGATGTTTATGAGTGGAGTAATTGTTTACAACGCCCCGCGATATTAAAACATGAAATGGCACAGGCAAATGGTTCGAAAATATCGTCACTAGTCTTACTGTTTATTTAATACTGTATTCTTTTGAAACTTTGCTGCATTTCTTCTTTGATTTGGCTCATTGTGTGGTTTCCTGCTTATTTTCTTTTCTTAATTTTTTATAAATACTTTTAGCCTTTTATGCCTTTAATCTAGGTCTTTTGCAGTTCTTTCTTGTGGAGCTGTTTTGGATCTGATTTTCCTGTCTCTTTTTTTATGCGCAGACAGTCCTTCCTGTTTCCCACTCTTAAATCTGAGCAGTGCAGGCTGCAGACGAGCTGGTGTTGGCTCAGCCCTAAGACTGAGGAACAGATGTAGAGTATGGCTCGGAGCTGAACCCTCCTCCCTCATTGCTCTTTCTTCATCTTTTCATCCATGCCCCTGGGGTCACCTTGCTGGGACTTAATGGCATCCCAGCTGTGCATGTGAGCAGGCTCAGCCGGGTGCACTGTGTTGGAAAGGGTCCCAGTCCCTGAGGTGTGCACCCAAGTGGTGGAGTGGAACAGACTGGGCAGCAGGCTGGAATGCTGAGGTTAGATGGGGAGGGGGGGCTAGGTGAGTTTGTTTTTTAAAGGGATCCCTGATTAAGTTGTAACATTAGACTTTATTTGATAAACATTTATTTTAACTGTAAAATAAAGACTGTAAAAATACTGTAGGCTGTTTAGTTTTGTAAATTTTTAAAAATACGTTTTAACACGGACTGAACCATTTTATTTACACACAAAGCATTCTGGGTAAACGATGATGTGGATAGGTCCTCGGTGCGAGGCTGCTAGTGAGCTATATCCACCCTGAAGGTTAATCTTGGACAATATCTGATGATTGTGTTTTTTAAATGAAACCAGAGAGCGTTGACAGAGAGGAGAAGGTAGAAATGACTCAGCCTGGAACTGAAAATATGGATGGAGGACAACAGAGCTGCTTCATGGAAGAAGAACCTCAGCTTAACCTGTTAGCCTTCATGCTAGCGCCAATGCTATATTGCCTTATATGTACAGCATTAGCTTAGCGCTAGCGCGACGTACAATCTAAACTGAGGTCCTTCATCCATATTTTCAGTTGCAGTCTGAGTCATTTTTGTGTTCCCCTCTCTGTCATGTCGATGGAGGACCTCAGTGACGAGAGGAGAATATGTAGCGCTGAGCTAATACATATATATGGTGATAGCGTTGGGGCTAATGCTAAAGCTAACAGGCTAAGCTGAGGTTCTTCTTCCATGAAGCAGCTCTGTTGTCCTCCATCCATATTTTCAGTTACAGGCTGAGTCATTTCTACCTTCTCCTCTCTGTCAACACTCTCTGGTTTCATTTAAAAGAGTCGATCATCAGATATTGTTCAAGATTAACCTTCAGGGTGGATATAGCAGCCTTGCACCGAGGACCTATTCATGTCATCATTTACCCAGAATGCTTTGCGTGTAAATAAAATGGCCCCGTCCGTGTAATATATTTTCAAACTTTTAGTTTAAAAATGATAAAAACTAAACAGCCTACAGTATTTTACAGTCTTTTTTACAGTTAAAATATATGTTTATCAAATAAAGTCTAATGTTACAACCAATCATGGATCCCTTTAAAAGACAGCAATGTGCCCAGATTTAATCATTTTACAAAGCATTATCAAGAAGTGAGTCTTTGAAATGCCTTTTTAAGTTGCTGTTGCGTTGCATGTTTTTTGTGTATTTAATGGAGACAGCTCAGTGGAATGTCTCTCGTTCAGTAACAAACCTGACACCCGTTTAACCCCCTTCATGTTAAGGGAACGTCGGTCCATCCAAACTTCTCAGAGGACAGTGATGCACATGGGGCCTGCAGACTTTCCCCACCTACGCACATCCGTCTGCCACCTGCTGTTCAGCAGCTGTGCTTGTGGAAGACATTTCAAACCACTTAGCTTGCATTATATGCCATTCCAGTTGTAGAGTTCCTCCATTACGGGACTCTGCGGAGACAGATGGAAGTGAATTCCCTGTCTATGTGTTAGTTATGTTTCCCACTTTTGTAATAAACATTGATTTTGAGTAACAGCTTAGCACAAGTCACATACAGCACCTATCAGTTTACATCTGCTTGACGTGTAACAAGTTTTCCATCCTTTTTGTTTTCTGACTGTTTAGTTTTTTCTCCAGTAACGAGGCATGTGATCATATTTTCCAGATGCAGCTTTTCAGTCTTTATTGCAAAAAAAGTGAATTATTTGGAACGATTTCTCCAATAAATCCATATTGAGAGTCTTTAAACCTGAACATCTTACCCTTGAAGTATAGCCTCCCACAGCTGCCTTCTTGAATTGGCAATGAAGCTCAGGAAACTTGCTCTAAAGTTGCATAAATTCTGCTCGGTGAAGAAATTTGCATCTTGTTTGTCTTAAGGGCATCCAGGAGGTCAATTTTTATATCCCTTATTTTATATGAAAAAAGAGACAGAAAGATTGCGTTCTGTGCGCCGGAAATATTTTATACAGTTTTGTTTGATAAAGTTTAGTTTTGTTGTCCCTATATTTCTTTTCCAAGTAGCTTGTGCATGAGAATTTAACAGTTTACAAGCTGGTGTCAAGCAAGTGGGTGTATTTATGGTGGAATGAAAATCTCTTCTTCTGAACATATCTCTATTGTCACACTTTGTGTTTTTGTCTGCATCCTCTGTCCTTACTCCAACCATGTCTGTGTTATCTCTCAAAACATCTGTAGATCTCCTCTTTACCTTTTTCCTGCATTTTTAACATCCTTCTACCAACATACCCACTGTCCCTCCTTTGGACGTTTCCAAACCATCTCAGTCTGACCTCTCTAACTTTATCTCCCACGCAATCAACTTGTGCTGTACCTATTTTCCAATATTTTATTTCTTCACTTGTTTGCTCGCTTATTGGCTGTATTTTCAAGAGATAAAAGATGAATAAAGTACAAATATCCCATCCAACGTACACTATATTGCCAAAAGTATTTGCTCATCCATCCAAATGACTGTGCACTAGTGCACAAAACAAGGTCTATGAAGACATGGATGGCAGAGTCTGGTGTGGATGAACTTGACTGGCCTGCACAGAGTCCTGACCTCAACCTGATAGAACCTTTGGGATGAATTAGAGCTGAGACTGAGAGCCAGGCCTTCTGTCCAACATCAGTATGTGCCCTCACAAATGTGTTTCTGGAAGAATGGTCAAAAATCCCCATAAACACACTCCAAAACCTTGTGGACAGCCTTCCTAGAAGAGTTGAAGCTGCTCTAGCTTCTAAGGCTGGACCAACATCATATTGAACCCTATGGATTAGGAATGGGATGTCGCTTAAGCTCATATGTGAGTCAAGGCAGGTGAGCAAATATTTTTGGCAATATAGTGTATGTGATGACATTGCCGTAGGCCATTAGAGCATCTTTGTCCACTTATCTCCTCGTCTCATCTGTGACATCCTCCCCCCTTCCATCCCCCCAGCTTTCATTGTACCTCTTATGTGTCTTTGGGGATGATGAATGCCCTCTGGGTGATTTCTGGCTTGGGTCATTGCTGCTTCATCATGCTTCTTCTTTTGTCCTATAGTTGTGTTCTATAGGTGTCTGTTCCTAAATCTTTTCCTTTTACTTTTTATTCTGGTTAGTTGCAGTTTATGCAGCATGCTTTGTTTTAATTGTCAGCTATATTAGTCAGCTTGAGGAACATCAAAGTTTTATGAAAGCACATAAGCTGCATCCTTAATTAGACTACACACTGCACTCACGTTGAACCAGTTCAAACAGGGGGCCACAGAAGAACGTTGGTCTGCAAAAGATTCTGTCAGAAAATCACATACAGCGGGTAAAATAAGTATTGAACACGTCACCATTTTTCTCAGTAAATACTGTATATTACCAGAGGTGCTAATGACATGAAATTTTCACCAGATGTTGGTAACAACCCAAGTGATCCATACATACAAAGAAATCAAACCATACATGCCCAGAAATGAAGTTATTTGTAATAATGTGGAATGGCACAGGGAAAAAGTATTGWACACYCTTACTGAAATTTATCTAATACTTTGTACAAAAGCCTTTGTTGTCAATGACAGCTTCAAGACGCCTCCTGTATGGAGAAACTAGTGGCATGCATTGCTCAGGTGTGATTTTGGCCCATTCTTCCACACAAACAGTCTTCAAATCTTGAAGGTTTCGTGGACCTCTTCTATGAACTCTGATCTTTAGTTTTTTCCATAGATTTTCTGTTGGATTCAGGTCAGGTGATTGGCTGGGCCATTCCAGCAGCTTTAGTTTCTTTCTCTGAAACCAGTTGAGAGTTTCCTTGACTTTGTGTTTGGGCTCATTGTCTTGCTGAAATGTCCAGCCACGTTTCATCTTCATCATCCAGGTAGATGGAAGCAGATTTTTATCAAGAATGTCTCTGTACATTTTTCCARTCATCCTTCCTTTAATTATTTGAAGTTTGCCAGTACCATAAGCTGAAAAACAGCCCCACACCATGATGTTCCCACCTCCAAACTTCACTGTTGGTATGGTGTTTTTGGGCTGATGTGCAGTGCCATTTGACCTCCAAACATGATGTGTATTCTGGCATCCAAACAGTTCAATGTTGGTCTCATCTGACCAGACTATATTCTCCCAGTATTACACAGGCTTGTCTAAATGTTGTGCAGCAAACTTTAAAGGAGCTTCAACATGCTGTTTTTTCAGCAGTGGAGTCTTACGTGGTGAGCGTGCATACAGGCCATGGTGGTTCAGTGCATTACTTATTGTTTTCTTTGAAACAATCGTACCTGCTAATTCCAGGTCTTTCTYAAGCTCTCCACAAGTGGTCCTTGGCTCTTGGACGACTCTTTTGATAATTCTTTTCACTCCTCTGTCAGAAATCTTGTGAGGAGCACCTGGTCGTGGTCGGTTTATGGTGAAATAATGTTCTTTCCACTTCTGAATTATGGCCCCAACAGTGCTCACTGGAACCTTCAGAAGTTTAGACATTCTTCTTTAACCGATGCCATCATTATGCTTTGCAACAATAAGGTTGTGAAGGTCTTGAGAGAGCTCTTTACTTTTACCCATCGTCAGATGGTTCTTGTGTGATACCTGGCCATCATTTGGGACTGAACCAGCTGATATTAACTTGCACTGACAAGGGGCAGGCTTGRTTTCTAATTACTGAGAGAGTTCAGCTGGTGTCTTGGCTTTCCATGCCTTTTTACACCTCCCTTTCTTCATGTGTTCAATACTTTTTCCCTGTGCCATTCCACATTATTACAAATAACTTAATTTCTGGACATTTATGGTTTGATTTCTTTGTATGTATGGATCACTTGGGTTGTTACCGACATCTGGTGAAAATTTCATATCATTAGCACCTCTAGTATTAAATGTACTGAGAAAAATGGTGACGTGTTCAATACTTATTTTACCTGCTGTATATTGTATAAACTTTTACAAATTTGCACATCATGTTTGAAATTACTTTAATAGTCAAAAATGGGTGAGATATCACAGCTGTTTTGTCTCGTTATGGACCCTTAAAGCAAATTTAGTTTATTCGGCCTTGAGATTTGCTCAGTTTTTAGGGAAACCTGTAGCATTATGTAATGTTTCTGCCCCGGGGAAACGTCTCTTTCAGCAGGGTTTGTTATCAAGGCGAAACTGGGCCGAGCTGAGTATTGTTTCTGAGGTAGCTCCATGGATGAGTTAGCCACGTCTCTTTGCATCAGAAACACACACCCAGCACACACTTTGGTCACGCTGCCTTCTTTTTGCCCACCCTGCATCTCTTGTCTTCCCCCCGCACACCCCCACAGTCTTACTTTTACCTACATGTATGATTTCCTCCATCATTATGTCATCCTCTCTTTTTGTTCCCTCTGTCAGGGGCGGCCTCTCCACTCAGCTAGGTCTTCGCTCTTTTCTTCCCTGACGCATAATTGCCTCCAGCCTCGTGCCCATCCCCAACCCCCCATCATCTGTCGAGATTTCCAAAGAGGAAACAAAAGAGGAAGGACAGTAGAGCTTCTTGAGTTAGCGGCAAATAAAATAATGATGGGGGGTGATAACACATTTGGGCTTTTATGGGAGATTTCTCAGACCTAATTTTGGTAGGAGTTAAGTGGTCCGAGCAGCCAGTTGGATTTCACCTGAGAGAGAACGTGTGCATACACTGTGGTCAGTGAAAGATAAATGGTGTTTTTTGAACTTAATGGAAGGTTGGAGTACTTGGCGAGTGATGGGTTTTCTGTGTGTGTGTGGACAGTTTTTTGGCATACACTCCTACTTGTGGGGACTTAATGTCACTTATGGGGACCTGGATCTAGTCCGATTAAGGGGAAATGCTGTTGGTGGGTTGGGGGTTAAGTTCAGGACTAAGGTGTGAATGTGAATGGAGTTTAGGTTAGTTTTAGGGGCAGGTAGGTAGCTGTGAGTTTAGGGTTAGGGTTAGGCTTTAGAAAATAATGGATAATATTGCCAAGTCCCCATAAAGATAGCTGTACCAAATTGTGGATATGTGTGTGTGTGTGTGTGTGTGTGTGTGTGTGTGTGTGTGTGTGTGTGTGTGTGTGTGTGT
>NW_013952471.1:1956072-1968414 GCF_001266775.1 Austrofundulus limnaeus
GTGTGTGTGTGTGTGTGTGTGTGTGTGTGTGTGTGTGTTCAGTCTTTCACTGAATGGGTTCTCCATAATTCAGAAGCCTTTATTTTTGTGCCGTGCCACTCAGAAGACAGAAAACCAGAAAGGGACAGAAAAATTGTTGCGTTTATAACTGTTAATACTTTAATAAGGTCAAATTTAATTTACTAAACAACACAAAACAACACGTAAACATAAAGCTTTTCCTTTTTACGGTTGCCCCCAGCTTTTCCAGCCAGGCTTCTCAAATGTGAACTACTGTCCTCGCTGGTTATCCTCATTCTGCCCCGTTCCCTCCCTAATCTGTACTGCCCGGCTGCAGACGAATCACAAGACAGAGGCACTGTGATTTAAACGAGCCTGTCACATGCTGCCTAATTCAAGTAGGCTGTGATAATTCGCCCTTTCACTCGTCATCCGTCCTCGTCGCAAGGACACCAAATAACCTGCGTGTTTCCATGATGATAAGAGCAGCTTTTGGGAGGGGGGCTCCAGTGTTTGTGTGCGCTGCAGGATTTCTCCCCCCTCTTGCGTTCTCCTCATTCATACAATCTAAGACCGTCTCCCACCCATCCCCCTCCTCGCCCAACACACTTATTATCCACCTGAGCCCCAGATCGCCTTCTCATTCACTAAGCCTGCTTCAGTTCCACCAAACTTGTTCCAACTCTCATCAGTTAAACCAAACCCAGACACAAAATGAGGCAGGGTGCTACCCTTCTTTCAGTCAGTTGAAGGCCCCTGTTGGGAAACTATTAAAGCCTGACCTTTTTAACACACTATAAAAGTTAATGTCATGAACAAAATGTATTGAAGAAATCAGAGCAAGAGTTGTTTGTSTTATTTAGGATTGAAAATGGTTACAAAACCATTTTCAAAGACTTTAGGCTCCAACAAACCTCAGTCAGGCAGGTTTTACTAAAATAAAACGTCATGGTCGATGTTGTCTAAGAGCGACGTGTGTAATAGATTTGAAAGTCTCAAAAGAATCTAGGGTCATTTCTATGAGACCAAAAGCCTTTCACACATTGACTGGTGTTATTGTTCATGAGCCCACCATCAGGAGAAGGCTGACTACCCACAGCGTGCATGTCAGGGCTGCAAAGAGAAGAATAAATGGAATGACCAAATCAATCTGACTTTAATTCCAAAGAAATGCTGTGGAGAGAACTTAAAGGAGACATTTATTTGAGTAAATGGATGAACAGATTTTTAAATTGCGAAAAATGTTAATGGTACATGTTTTTTTTAATGTTTAGCGAGGTTTGCTGTCTTTTTTCCTAAATACTTTTATATCTTTGAATTGGTAAAAGGGAGATGTTTTCAAAATATCAATAGGCTTTGAGCTTCTTTTGCACAATGGTTTTATTTGCAATCCATTTCTGCTAGCTGGGAAGATGGGAAATAAAAACATATTTTGAGTGAATAAAACACATTTCCTATCGCAAATACGCCTTCTGTAACAATGCTTTTATAATATAATTTGCACTTTACAGATGTATATCAGATCATTTGCACCACTTTAGCCTCCTGGAGGATATTTCAATTTGCAGTTTACTTGGCACTTTGTATAAACTGTTGACATAGTCTCACAGATTCTATTCATTTCTGCCTTTTAATCCTTCCACTTGACATGCAGGAAACATGACATCCCATTCAAAGAGCAGATGGCACAGCTCCAGAAAGATTTCAGACGAACCTGAAAGGAAGAAGTGTGAAGAAAAAACAAAAGGTCCCGAGCTGGAACCAACCCATCTGCTCACAGATGGATGCAGAATTCATTTGAGGCCGTTACAACAGTCTTGTTGCTATTTTTGTCATCCCACTCCATCTTTTCGCAGAAGGTGGGATGGGGCTAATAGAAAAATGGGGAGAGGAGTGAATGTATGAGGAGGTGTCTGATCTCTAGCTGGAGACATGCTCCCAGGATGCATCTGGCCTTGTTACCAGCGCTGGTGCACACATAATCATCGGCTTTGATGTCTTTTATTACTCATTAATCACAGTAACTGTTTAGAGAAACTTGTTTGTTTGGAGTCCCAGAACACTATGGTTTCATAATGATCTCAGCAGAGAGCCTGTTTGTAGAGAAGAAATATTTTTATTTTGCTATTTATTACAACAAAAAGGACTTTTGGAGACAGTTTTTAATATATGGCTCTTGACGGGGATAGTCTGTCATGAGTCCATGTGAGGAGATGAACCTTTTCTGTGAAATAGTTTAATCTTGAATAGTTTTAGCTGCTTGTAAATTCAATATGACACCAATATTTTAAATAATAGTTAATGACTTTGGCTGTGTTTCAGCTCAGGGGCTGCGTCCTCCGAAGTCCGCATTTGTTTCATCACTGCCCCATGCCGAAGGCTGCCCCAATCCGTGGACTATTTCTCATGCGGCCGATGAATGCGGCCCAGAAAACCCTAAAAAAGGAAGGCTAAAGAGTATCCTCCCGGGCCGAGGACATTTAAAGATTCATTGTGTCAACAGCAAACTAAACAGGATAATTTTTTTACCAAGTCAGTGTAGTTTGGAAGTCCAACACGAGTCGAAGAATTTGCTTTTAAATGTGTTTAGCAACTTAAGCAATGAAAGTTATGCTGCAATGAGATGTTACATCCAATGCGATTACAGGTACGGATACTGGTGCTAAACCCAAATTATTAACGTTTAATATTTATTTACGTGTAACATTTCAACTGTGAAATTATTGCTCCAGTGAAAAGACCTGTGAATAAATGACCAAGTCAGAAGGAGCGTGATGTAAAATGAATCATCATGATAACAGGGTAACTCGTGGTCATGCAAACATACATCATTCAATGACTAGACTGTCTCATTTCACAGAGGTTTTATGCAGCCTACTTGGTCTGCGAAGGGTGTGACCTCGGTGGGTCGAACTGGGACACAGTTTTTGAGCTTGGTGACAATGCAATTATTTAACAGATCAAAGTCTCCTTTGTAGTAAAACAAAACTTGACTCTGTTTTTAGCATGAACACAGGACTTTATGTGAAGTAAGGAGACCACGGTGCTTTTAGTAGAGCAAGAGATACTTGTCATTTCTTTGTGTGATTGTTAAATCTGTACGTCTAAACACGAGGCAAATCATTTCTCTTTCCTTCTCTCCCTCTGTAGTCACTCATATTCCTGGGATGTGTGGCAGCTGCTGGCCTTGGCCTCAACCTTTTATGTTTGGCCATCTACCTGAGCTGTTTGTGCTGCTGCAGCAAAGACGAAGAGGAGGAAAGCAAGAAGCCCAACTCGTGCTGTGTCACCTGGTCGGCTGTCGCTGCAGGTCTTATCACATGGTGAGGGAGCCACGACACAGATGAGCTATGACTAACTGTATTCACCATGCATTTTGTGCTCACTGCTGATGTCTGCCAATCATTCTTTTTGTTGATCTTTCTAAATTCGTAAGCAGCATGACTTTATCACCACCGTAACTATAGTCTTTTTGAAACTTACTGTATCACGTGGATAATATTTGGCATCATGGTCAGTCTTCTGGTTTGATACCATGATTCTCAACCAAAACTTTAACCTATGATCCTAGATTTGACCAACCCTAGCCTATAGACCCAGAAATATGAATCATGACAAAAAAAATCTCAGCTGAAATGAGCTTCAGTCACAGAGTGGAGGTGAGGAACTTTATATCAGATCCACTGCTCCGCCACACCCAAAGGAGTCAGCTTATGTTTGGGCATCTGATCAGGATGCTTCCTGGACACCTTACAGTGCAGGTTTTTCCTGGCAGGGTACCTACTGAAAGGAGACCCTAAGCCAGATACAGAAATCACTGGGGTGGTGGGGATTATGTAACCCCTCTAGCCTGGGACCATTTTTGGTTAGACCAGGAAGAACTATGGAATGTTGCTTGGGACAAAGATGTCTGGATTTCCTTCTTGGAACTGTTACCTTGAGGGTGGTGGGTGGGTGGATGGATGGATGGATGGTGACTACTATCCATTGTGACTCTGAAACAGAGGTAACCCTAGGTAAATCCACAAAAGTAAAAGAAACAAGATAAAACTTGACACCAACCGTTGCTGATGTCCTCCGTTGACATTCAATAGTGACCAGCCGTTAACAGTTTTGTTGGAATCATCAGGCCTTCATTATTCAAATAATCTCATTAGGTGAATAGATGGAASGGGGGCTAAAATGATCTTTTCAAACTACTACACAAAAGTGTTGAACAGGTCTCCTTTTTGATGCACACAACATTTGTTTCAGATTGGACCATGTATGTGTGATTTAGAGKCAATCATGTGCAAAGTGGATAGGGCTAAAGTGATATTGTCAAACTAATAAAGCAATGTGTTTAGCTGGTTTCCCTAATGACACACACAAAACTGTGTGCAGATTGGATAATGTATTTGTAATTTATAGCCAATTATGTGCAAAGTGGGACCATGACTCCAAGACTTTTTTAGGTCCTGAGATGTTACACATGTGTACCAAATTTCATGATTCCAGGTTCAAGCATGAGTTGGGGCTAATTTTTTTAAATAATTGTAGTGGGTGCTGTGGAGGAAATAAGCCATGCCACCCAAAAATTGACTGCATTCCTGTAATGGGTTGGATTAGGATTGACCATAGTGAATTCGGTGCAGATTGGCTGACACGTAGAATTTAGACCCAAATGAATGTCAGCGGCGAGATTTGTAATTAAGCCACGCCCCCCAAAAATTGWACTGCATTTCTGTAGTGGGGTGGATTAGGATCGACCATAGCTAACTATGTGAAAGTCACAGCTTTCTGAAAATGTAACGGACGGACGGACGGAGAGCATTTTTAAGTCCCCCGCCTCGGCAACAGGGGACAAAAAAGCAACTGGACTTCTAATCTATAAATGAAGATATTTCTTRTCCTATCTGGAACCTGTCGATATATTTTTTTAACTCAGTAGTATCAATAATCTTTACACCAAAGCATTAAAAAYAACATCCAGACATTCAATCAAAAAAGCAACGTTTTCTTTGCAACAATTCTTCACTTGCTCAGTATGTGTAAAGTTTTWGGCCTGCACTCTTGTTAGTCCACCTGTGTTATGCAATATCTAAAGGTTCTGCAAATGCCAGGACTGCTTATGCTTAAATTTCATAACCATGCAGTCAGTTTCCCTTCTTTCCTTTGATGAATCCCACTCTCTGATCTTTCTATGGAAAATCTCTTTTGAACCATGAGAAACTGATGTGGTTAGCATTTCACTCTTTGAAAATCTTTGTCAGACTCCTGGTTTCAAAAACTTCATATAAAATAGAATAAWGAATGAAAGATCGGGCATTAATTGCTGTTAGGGTTTAACAGCCTCTGATATTATGAGGTTCAGTAAGCATTTAAATTAGAACTGTGTTTATACATCCTGACTCATTTTATCCTGTTGCTTTTGTGAAAGTCATTGGAGTGTTTTGTCAATATTGCACAAATGTAGATGTTTTATTGCACATTCAGGCCAGCTGGAGGACAGACTTCACTTTTTCTCTAGAACAAAGAAAAGTTATGCATTTATAATCAGTCTACAGTTGGCTCGGATGTGGGCTCATAGAAAAATTAGACTGCATTTAGGGGTTTCACAATTAGTTTTAAATAATCTAAAATTCAAAACAAGAAAAAGATAATCAAAAAAAAGTTGAATAGATCCTCTGGACAAGTTCTTTGTTTTAAGCATTTTGTCTCTTGGTTAAGAGATGACTTGAAGGTAAACGCAGCCTTATAAAAGTGCCTCCACATGGTGGACAAACAAGTTTAACGATGACAATCAAAACTGTTTGTTCCATCAATCTAACAACTGATCATTGGGGCCCTGATTGTCACCATTTATTGACAGAGAACAATGTGCTTGTCCTTCCAKCCACTGGAGCACAAGTTAGGAGTCATCAGGACTTTGTACCACAGAGCAGACAGTGTCCCCCACAGCCAGTGAGAAGGAGAAATCCCACACAAGACAGGCCCTAAAGCAATGTGGTTATCCCAACTGGGCTTTCTTCAAATCAGGCAAGAAACCCAAACAAGACTCCAGCCAGCCACCAGATGAAAATGAGGACCCCAGACCCAGACCAGTTGCGGGAGTTTCAGATAATCTGAGAAGATTATTCTCTAAACATGACATCCCAGTGGCTCTTAAACCATAAAACACATTATGTCAAAGACCAGTTCACCCCAAAGATCTGATCCCCCGCACAAACAGAGTAATGTGGTGTATGCTAAGTGCCAGGAGGACTGTGAACAGGTAAACATCAGGGAAATAAAGCAGATGCTGGCCAAAATGATGGCCCAGCACAGAAGAGCAACATCATCAGGTCTCTCTACTCTGCAGTCTACACTCATCTACAGGCCAGTGGTCACTCTTTCAGGGATGAAGATGTTCTCAACCATGATAGAGAGGAACGTTTGTTTGAGAAAGGAGTAAACAAAGCCATTTTCTGGAAAAAAAAAACCTCCGCCATTAAACCGGGGTGGAGGCCTTCATGTCCAGTTGTCCCCATCTTACAGTGCTGTTATTGCAAGTATGACTCAGCCCCCTGTGAACAAAAGTCGATAATCAGGGCCCTAATGGTCAGTTGTTAGGTTGATGGTCCTCTTTTGCATGTGAACAGTTTATCCACCCTGTGAAAGTACTGTATATAAGGCTTAGTTTACCTGTAACTCTTCAGACTGAAGAAGTCTCTTTTACTGAGATGCATCAGGACATGAAAGATATAAAGTTCACGATGCTTACGATGTCAAAATACAGGTGTTGTGATTAAGTATGCCATTTTTCCAATGTCCAGTCTCAGCACAACTCACTTTGTCCTAATTCGACCCGACTTGGTGCTAAGTTGTCTGACCTCTGCTTTAATTTCAGATAAAGTAATGTAGTAAATGTGATTTGTTTTGGCTGGAGTCAGCTGGATCATTTTAAACCTTTGACCCACTATCTTTTTTTAGATTTCCAATYACGTTAGCCTAACTGCACTGTACCGAACAGATTAATGATACRAGCATTGTATCATTAATTTCAACGTGACGTTTCAGCTGCTTCTGCACTGGTTACCGCTGCTTTGAGACGCAGATTGTATCATTCCTAATAAAGTTACAGAAACACACAGTCTGATTCAACGACGTGAGCACAGGCATCAGCAGATTAGGTCCGTTGGTAAGATGTGCTGTGCAAAAAGTAGATAATTGAATTTGTTACCAGGGTAGTGGAAACCCAACCATGTGACAGGCACGCTCGTCGAGATATTAAATTAGGCTCCGAACATTACCCTCACTTCACCTTTTTGAGCTCATTGTCAAACACAAAGTGATGCTTGGTAGTGTAAAATATCCTGAATCCTCAGCAGAACTGGCTGAAGCCATGTTGTCAGTAACTATTGTCGCACTGTTTTACATCTCCTTCTTGTTTTTTTGTTTTTGGCAGTTTTTGACAAGATAATTGCTGGCCATTAAAAGGAATACAATGGGCCTCATGCAAGAACATGTTCGTATTCTTATCCTAAATGTCTCTTACTTTTGTTCGTACGAAGCGTTCGTACGAACATGTCACGTCAGATTCAACAAACWCTTCTATCTTCAGGAAAAGTGTGTAAATGAGCTGCGTAAATTCCACCTGTTCTATCCAGCTGCTCGTGCACACGAGAGGAGATTAGCATAATTACCACCCCAAAAACACCATATTAGGCTATGTTTCCTGCCTCAGATACAAGGAAGTGTTCATTCATGAAAATGACAGCGAAAACTAAAAATAAAAACTTTACGAGTTCAGAGATTGAAGTCCGTCTGTCAGAGATCCAGAAAAGAAAATCTGTCATTTTTAGCAGGTCAGCTGTGGAATAAAAAGAGCTGCTAAAAGTATAAACAACTGTGTTAAATCATTTTCATTTGTTCAGAAGCTGCAGCGCTGCTCACCAGCATTTTAAAATGATTTCAAAATATGTCTGGCACTTTGGAGAAAACCCAGGACTCGCTGGAGGGATTATGTATCCCCTCTGGCCTGGGAACATCTCGGAGTCCCCCAGGACGAGCTGGAAAGTGTCGCTGGGGAGAGCGGGGTCTCCTGCTGCCCCCGCGACCCGATCATGGATAAGCCGGCCGGACGTAGAATTTATATTGTGAGTCTAAATTATTACATTTAWAATTATAACTCTAATTCAAGCAGAATAGCCCATTGTCAACATAATTATGGAGTGTGATTTATTTCCAACTCTAAATATCTTCAAACTAACGAAATATAAAGTTATTAATGAAGAAAACCCGTCTGGATGACAGCAGACTGACTTCTCGTAAAATATACGACAGGTCTGGACCACTCGTGAATTTTGTTCGTATCTGAAAAAAATCTTAGAAGACAAAAAAGTTGGTGAACGCCACAAATTCTCCTAAATCACTCGTACGCACAACTTAAGAACAAATCTGTGCGTACGAACGGTTCTTGCGTGAGGCCCACTGTGTGTTCTGTGTGTCAAATTACTTTTGGATTACTTGGAGCACTTAACTTGATGTCACAAATTTATTCAACAGTTTCTTTCCGCGAAGGGTCGCAAACGGTTTCTGTTCACACAGAGTAAAGTAGCCTTCATCACTTAAGTACTTGTTACTTAAAATGTAGAGGGGCCTGAAAGCGGCGGCAGCAGTCTTTTTCTTATTAAAGATGCATATTTCAAACTTAAACGAGAAAAGTTGTTGAAACTTTTAACTTGTTGAAAATTTAGTAGAAGAGATTCTCTTTATCTACAATAAACGCTGGTTTTAAACAACACACGTCTCACTCATCTTCTTTTTAAAATGGTTGTTCAGCTGTTACCAAACCACAATGTTTCTGAGTTTACTGTCCCAGTACACCAATGACGTATTTGGCATTTCATCATGTTTTTACTTCTAAGGATTCTAAACATAAGAGTAAATTTATTATTTTCTGGAATTCCTTTGAAGAGCTCATTTGCCCTGATTTAATTTTGTTAAAAGACAAAAGCTGTCTGAGAAAACAGCCTGTAGGAAATAAACGTCCTTCATATGAAGCTATGTCGCTTCTACAGAAAATTGATGTAACTGCAAACTGCTTTTCAGGGAAACTGTCTTCATGTTCATTAGTTCAAATGCTTCTCCTCCTTTTCTGCTTTTTAATGACGTCACACTAAAACAAAATCCCTTTAAATTAGACCAAATAAGTCGTCTTCCTTTTTGATAAATCTTATCATCAGAGTTGGCTTGGATTTTTAGCACTAAAACACAGAAATCTAATTTTTTTATTATTTTTCAAAGACATTGTTCTCTTTAAAAATTTGCTTCAGTACACTTATCAGCTGCGTTTTGTTTTTAGCTACCATTATGTTACTTTTTTTATACCTTTATTTAAACAGGAAAGTCCCATTGAGATTAAAAACTCCTTTTCAAGGGTGAAAAGAGGCAGCAAAAGTTACACAACAATTACAATTATTTATACAGTTAAAATGCCATAAAATAATCATTAAAAATGGTCAGAATTTAAGGAAGTCATCTCTGCTGTCAGTCTGGACATAAAAGTGCTCAATGAAATAAATTCAGATAATCTCCAGTCTTTTTGCAACATGTTCRATGTAGTCGGAGCTGAGCAAACAAATCTAAGTCAAATACCTTTTTTCCCCAGTTCAATGCAGGAAAATAGAATAGAGAGCAAAAAAATCATCTTTTAAATGCAAAGAGTAAGAATCAGCATTTCTCAGTGTGATTAGATCACAGATGTAGGAGGGCAACAGCCCAAGCATGGCCTTATAAATAAAGTGTGCCAATGTTCCAACCTCCTGGTGGACAACAAGGTTTAGTAACAAACCTCAGAAGCAGCAGTATCAATTCTATGGAGATATTGAGCTGAAGTGTTCCTATACAACAGGTCTCTGTGATCTAAAATAGATAAAAATAAATAAAAATATTTGAATCCTCTGCTGTTCATTTTATCCTCTGCTTTGTTCGTTTAAGCCTCTGTTTTGACATTTTAAGTAAGTAAGTAAAATTTTATTTGTATAGCGCCTTTCACAGAAATAAATTCACAAGGGGCTGTACAAACAGTTAAGAACATCCATTCAAGAAGACACACATGACAAACATGGGGGAACAGGTGTACAGGTCACGCAGCAACAAAGACAGAGACAGTTGCGTTACCTTTAAAAAATAAATAAATAATATTAAAGAAAGAAACATGGAACCATTTAAATTCATGCTCTTATTTTGAAAAGAATGGAGTTCCTGTTCTGTGTCCTGTAGCCTGCCCAGAATGCATTGCTTCAGTTTTACAACAAACAGGTAAATTACTAATATATCTGCATGTTTTCTTACTGAAGCCCTGCCATACATAAGAAAACATAAGAAAATGACCAAGAAGCAACAGAACTGGCAATAACTATTATTTGTTTTACAGCCATGATTTAAAAGTCTGTTTCTACAAATCACCTCCCCATTCTGCGCTGATATGTGCCTATCTAGTTTCAGGCAATATCAGCCAAGTCATTCAGCACTCAGCATTAATGTGCATTTTGACCAAAAATGCAATTTCTGTATTTTTTTTAAATAATAGCTTAAAAATGTTAATTAATATTAATTTATTTAGAGATGTTGCATGCTCCCATTACCATCTTTCTGTATCTGCTTGAAGTTCTTTACTCTGATTAGGCTTGACATTGGGCCGAGCCGACGCACAGTCATGTCTGTTCTGATTAACATTATTAAAGCCAAAGCAGATGTCACTCAGCTATGGCTGCAGCTCCACCCATAATCCTTTACAATATTTCTGAAAATATTCTGAGTAGAATCTAATGAAGTTCCTGGAACCAGTCGATCGGTATGACTGATGGTTCTATCATGTCTCTATGCTGAGCACAGTTAGGASGTGAAAACTGGATTTTCAGGCTTATCAGTTCACAGTTTGGCACATTTCAGAGAGTAACATTTTTAAAGTGATCCCTCTCAACATAATACATGATACTAATTTTAGAGCTTCAATGTTTTCATTCTTGAGGTTTCTGCAACCAAGAAATTCTTCTTTTCTTCTCTTTAAGTCAATCCTTCTGACCACCCTAAGCTCTGAAACAGCATGAACATGAAGTCCATAAGCTTTCCATGTTTAAAATGCATATTAAAGTTTTTTGAGTGACTCGATTAGGACAACTTTAAAATCCAAAATCATTCTCAGTTAAGTTTTTTTCTGCCATTTTTGGGAAATGTCTCAAAATCCAAACATGCCACAAACTATTTAAAGTAGCCAAAGGCTTTTTTTCTGCTGCAGGCTGACGTTTCTTTTTTTTAAACCCTGAATTTCTATCCCCATCTTTCATCTCCTCTTTTCTTCATTTATCATCATGACAGTTCAGCTTTTGCTCAATGCATGCCTACACTAATCTATGATATACTTTCTCACTGGGACAAGAAATACTTCAAGGAACAGGGAAAAGGGAATTTATAGGACTGAGGGGGATTAAAAAGGACAATATTCTTTTTTTCCCCTCTCATTTTAATTTCAAGATCTATTTTTTTCCTAAAATATATTCATTTTATTCAAGGAAGTTCATGTTTCTTTTCTTCTGAACACATCTTTATTAAGCTTTAACACAGAAAAAAGTAAGATAAATAAAAAAAAGTACAATTAAACCCACTCGCCCCTATGGAGCCTGCCGTGGGGTGTGGGTATTTTTTTTTCTTTTGCATTCCCTTGCACTACATTTGCGTTACCTCGCAATACCTTTATGTTCCCTTGTAATACTTTTACATTACCTTGCAGTACTTTTACGTTCCCTCATAATACTTTTACATTACCTTGCAATACTTTTACGTTCCCTCATAATACTTTTACGTTACCTTGCAAAACATTTACGTTCCCTCATAATACTTTTACGTTACCTTGCAATACTTTTACGTTCCCTCATAATACTTTTACGTTACCTTGCAATACTTTTACGTTCCCTCATAATACTTTTACGTTACCTTGCAATACTTTTACGTTCCCTCATAATACTTTTACATTACCTTGCAATACTTTTTGTGTTTCCTCACAAAAAACATTTATTACTGTTGTGCCTGCCGGCTTATAAACAAATTCACATGCTCACCATTATACGGGAGTTAGCCTACTAATTCAGTTTTGGAATGAACATGTCACAGCCACGCGTGGAGGTTTGTAATATGCAGATATTTTAACTCTATGCACCCACACAATATCACCGTCAATTTTCCTTTAGTTTCTCAAGGGTAAAGCATGTCTATACTTCTCTCAACCAATGACCATATAGAACTGTTGACTGGGGCTGTGTATTGGCAAGAATTTGGCGATACGATACATATCATGACAGAGGGGTCACGATACGATAT
>NW_013952471.1:1968667-1979918 GCF_001266775.1 Austrofundulus limnaeus
CTTAACAATAGCCTCTACCTCAAGAGGTAGAATTGCCAAATGGCTGGCTCACTGCTGCCAACTAGTGGTCAGAGGCTGAACTACAACATAAAAATGAACAGCTGGCAGGAAAGTTGACATTTTAAAGCTTAATAAAAAAATCGATACAGGGCTTTAGAATATCGATACAGTCTCGGGAAATAAAAATATCGCGATATTTCAGTGTATTGATATTTTCTTACACCCCTACTCTTGACTTTTTTCCAGCAAAGAGAAATCAAGCATCTATAGCTTATGCTATACATAAAAAAGTGATTAATTTCTTCACTGTTCTTTAGGTGTAAAGCAAGAATACCAAGTATAGGTCAACTGCATGGGCACTGGTTTCAAGATCCTCTGAAAAAAGCATTTTACAACTCACTTCCAGAACTTTTGTATCTCGACAGTCTCACAGACCAGTGTTTCCCAGCCTTGGCAGCACGGCGGCTCAGTGGTTAGCACCGACGCCCCACAGCAAGAAGGTTCTGGGCTCGATCCTCGGTTTGGACCTGGGGTCTTTCTGTGCAAAGTTTGCATGTTCTCTTCGTGCTTGCGTGGGTTTTCTCTGGGTACTCCGGTTTCCCCCACACCCCCAAAATCATGTACAATAGGTTGCCTTCAGGCCCAGGCCTCCCTTGAAGAAGAGATCTGAGATCTCAATGGGACTTGTCTGGTAAAGTAATGGTAAAAAAATAAATAAATAATGGTAAATAAATTGGTCCTCAAGGCACACTGCCCTGCATGTTTTAGACATTCCCCTGCTTTAACACACCCGATTCAGATGATTGCAATTCAACAATAGCTTGTTAATCAATTATCAATTGAAGTCAGCTGTGTTGAAGCAGGGAAACATCTAAAACATGCAGGGCAGTGTGCCTCGAGGATCAGGGTTGAAAAGCACTGCCACAGACAATGGAACAAAGTGCGTTTCTTAAGMCGATGTCACACTAGACAACTTATGCCAACTTATGAACATTTTAAAGACATCTACATTGAAGATGGAATTGGAAAAAAATAACAGGAAGCATTGTTTCGGTGCATACATAATGTAATTCAAACAAATTAATCAAATATATAACTTTTATTAGCAATTTAGACAAAAAATGTTTCATAAGTTGGCATAAGTTGTGACAGGACCTTATAAATTACATTTAATACAAATATCAGAAAAAATTTGGTTTCCTATTCAATCTAACCGGAGTAATGCAAATTCTCCTGATCCAATGAAATCAAATTAATCTAAGATGGTTATTTATCGAGCTTTCTTTTACGCCTCTCCAGTCTCCCTCAGAAATGTCCACTTACAAGTCGTTCATCCTTTCAGTTTTCCTAAATTCAGTCAAGTTTTTATAATTTCCCACCAGTGTGTTACAAATGAAAGATATCTGGCCTCCGCCACTGCTTTTGTTTCCTGCTATGTCTTCCAATATAAACAAAGAGGGTTGTAAATAATGCTTTCAAGTTCATGTTTCTAGCTGCTCTGGCTCTTAATAATGTTAATGCTCTTAATGGTGTGAGAAGTTTATTTTTGGCAACTTAATTTTTTTCCCTGTGCTTTGTCCACCTGCTCCTTTAGTTTTGTTGGTTGCTTTTATGTTCTAACTCCACTTTTTACCTAATATATTGTTTTCCATCTGGAGTCAGTCCACTTATACGTCTGCTCACAGCAGCACGTTTGCACTTCAGGAAAAAGTCGAGCTTTGAGGACTCTGGAGTCCATGTTTGCGGTGAACTGGTGGTTATTTTGTTTGGGCTCTCACCCCAGCTGATCCCATTAAAATCCTAGGATGGCTGCTCGTGTAAAAGGGGCTTCAAAATTATGCAGATGCAATCCAAAAGCCAACACTTTGTCATTTCGGCTTCAAAGTGTGTTGTTTACATAAATTAACACAGACATGTAAACAATTTTACAGCTTCTCTGCTCCTCAGATACACAATATTTTGCATAATGTCATTTTTTTCTCTGATTTTTATTTATATTTTTTGCTTGAGCGTGTTTAATAAAAATGGTTTTAGTTGTGAAAGCACTCAGAGGCACTTCATTGAGTTTAGGAGTTAAATGTGCAGCACATGTGTGTTTTTATGGAAGAAACACAAGAATGCATTTGGAGAACACAACAGCAAGTCATACTTGAATGATGATATCATTTCAGGTTTGTGTCTTTTATTTTTTTATTTATTGAATGTTTTTTTCTTTTTTTGCTGTTGTGCCATGCTCATTTTTGGTGCACCGCCTTTTCAGGATGGTAAAAGTAAACTAGAAAACACTGGAAGAAATTTTGCAGGATGGAGCTACTGCCTAATGTTTCAATCTAACTTTATAATAAACCAAAAAAAAGGGGGGGGGGGACAGCTCACATTTTGCTGTTTAAACTGTGTATTAAATGTAAAGAGAATCAAAATCAAATGAAAGGTTAAAGCCACTGCTAATAANCATTTTTTGGTAAGATACTTGTACTTTTACTCAAGTATCACTGTGTGGTACTTTATACAACACTGGTCCGAGTTGTGTAAAAAAGGGATTTCCGCAATGCGGAAAATGCAGACGGAATCGTGGAAATGAAAGAAAAAAAGACAGAATAGAATGGAATCCAGTATAAAATGTGGAATCTTGTGGAATTTGCTCATTTGGGCGAGTTTCTGATGTATTTTGGCCGCTGCTCCTTCCTGTACCTGCCGTTACCTCGTTTATTTATTTAATTACTTATTCACTTTCAAGGCAACATGTTCATTTTTATGTTTAATTTGAGTTGAAAAGAATAAAATGCCGGAGAATTAAATGTTCAAGTTAAGGCTGTTAAATAATTAATTTTCATTTAATAATCAGTTGTTGTGCATTATAGGTTTGGAGAATCATCATTTTGTTTGACTGAGGGGCTACTAGTGGTATGACAAAATGGCTCAAGGTGTACACGAGTCAGAAAAGGTTAGAAACCATTGCAGTAGGCCATAGTAATGTTTTGTTTTGTTAAAATGGTTGTGCAGCAAAAATCATAGCTAATAGCTATGTGTAGCAAAATAGTCTAAAATGACCAAAATTGTAGCTAACAGCCAAATTGTGTATAAAACAMTTGTTAAAAGCTAAATATTGTAACACTATTGCCAAAAGCTAAAATTGGCAAAACTGGAGCTCTAAGCTAAAAGACCAACTATACTCCCACTTAATTCCCTTACAACAAGTTGAGTTTTTTTTATAGGAATGGTTCAAAAGTAGAGGAAAACGTAACGTTAATTTTGGTGTGTTTTCTTCCTGGTGTTTTGTAAGCAGCAAGTTATCCTGCGAAAGTATCGACGCAGGCGATGACCTCGGGTGGGGAGCTGTCYAAGAGCAGGGATTAAGTCTGTGTGTGTGTTAATGGAGATTAATGTGGTGGTCTGAGAGCTACTCAGAGCGGTGAGTCAACGCCGCCTCGGTAATAAACACACTGCTGAGGGAGTTAAGAGCACTCTCACTGCAGCACAAGTTACTGTCAGGACAAGTGACAGCGATGATGAAGGAAAGTAAGCTCAGATTTTATTGCGGGGTAGCTCCCGGCTCTCATGGATCCATCACATAAATGCTTTAAACTGAAAACATGTTCGATGAGATGAGCTGCTGCTTTTGGGATTTGTTCTCACTCTGTGTGCATTACCCATCGTAAGCCGTTGATTTACTTGATAATTTGAGTTTTTAAAGCATGCTAAGCTAAGTCTGCATCACATACAGTCGCATTTTTGAAAAATAAAATCATCTTTTTTTTATCTGTCCCTGATAGGTGAAAGATAATGTACTGAGCTTGGTCTGGGTGRAACTGTGTCTGTCAGCAAAATATCCTCTGAATGAATTACAATGAAACTTTCAAGATGTAATTGTTGGATTGTACTCAAGATGGCTGCAACAGCTAATTAGCATTAGCCAACACAAATAAATGGCTGTAGCTCAGGCAGTTTTACAGATATTGAACCAAAATTTGGTGTGGTAGCTGAAAGTCTTTTCTACGGAAGAGCATTGCATTCACCAAATTAAAAAAATTAGACACCTGATCTCATAATTACAAGATCATGATCTCATAATTATGAGAAATTATCTTAGAATTACGAGAAAAGATCTCATAATTATGAGATAAGATGTCATAATTATGAGATCCTGATCTCCTGTGGGTTTTGAGCAGGTAACTGTCCTGGGCGTGTACGAGTGTAATGCCGAACGTACGAGTGCCCAGAACAAGCTGTATAATGTTAATTCACCAGAGTTTAATAAAGTTGTGACCCAGGGTTGAAACAGGAGGAAGTGTGTGCTCTTTGTGTACATACAGGACGTAATTTAAGCATTTCGGAGGCATTAGCTACTTATAGCCGTAGCATCCCGTACRACAGGAAGAGAGCGACTTTCAGAGTTGGCTTTTCACTTGAACAACCATAAGGAAGATGCCTAGGTGATGTCGACATACTATCATCCATACAGCATCGTACCTTCTCTGTGATGTTTTGTTCGGACTGTATTGAATCGGACTCTTATTTTGAAATATCCATTTGCCGGAAGCACCACTACCAGCTAAATGACGGTGTTATGTTTGTGCCGAAGCTGAATTGAACAGAACACTCTAACCGATGTGCAGGTGGATTGATTAATAAATCCACATTAATAGATGCAACACCATCCACATTAAGTAAACTCAATATTTCCCAATATTTCATACCTAAGAGGAAATAAAAGCATAAATGTGATAGTGCCGTCATTATTACTTTTCCTGTAATGTAAATCAGCTGACCCTCTTTAACTTATCTCGTAACATCTCATCTCATAATTATGAGATCCTGATCTCGTAATTATGAGATCTTTTTTCGTAATTATGAGATCTCTTCTCGTAATTATGAGATAAGTTCTCGTAATTATGAGATCTTTTCTCGTAATTATGAGATCAGGAGTTCTATTTTTTATTTGGTGAATACAATGTTCTTCCGTACTTTCCCAACACAGATCAGAGGACGTTTTTAGTTTYAAACTCACGAAAGGCAGCAGACATTCCTTCAAGGAATTTCTCAAAACACTTTCCCCCCATTCAGTTCTGAACTTGTCCAAACGTATAATTGGGCACGATGGCCTTTATTTTGAAACGTGCACACGCACTAACGCTCTCTTCTGTGTGTGTGTGTGTGTGTGCATGAGTGAGTTCGTTGCATGCAGCTATAGACTGTTAAGGAGTCTAATTCTTGAGCGGGACAAAGAGCCCAGTGTGCCGTGCACAGTTCCCAGTCTCCCCCCACATAATCAACCATGATCCCGGGAGACAAAGCCCTTTGATTGGGACGGACAAGGAGCAGTGCAGGGTCCGTCTGATTGGCAGAGTCAAGACTGAAATCGGTATTGAAATCTTTTGACAACGCGGGCCTAACTCCCTTTTGGCCCCCCACAACCGCCTTTTAGCCCGGCTTCAAGAGAATCCAGAAGAAAGTTCGCTCATGGGACAGAACAGGAGAAAAAGAAGGAAGTCTGACGGTTTAGTCAGAGCTGAGACCCTGATTAGTTACAGTCTGGAATATATGCTTATGATGTGTCTATCTAACTCAAATGGCTGCCATTAATGGTTACTTTTATTTAAATTTGTTTTATCAACTAGTTTTCTGATGAATCTAAATAATTTTCCTCCAATGGCCTTTTCAGTAAACCACAASTTAAAATGTAAACAAAGTTACAAAATATAGTTTTGAACTGCAGCAACCTGGTGATTTTTTTAAATATTTTTTCTAGGAATTCAGGTTAACCCATTAGGAAGAAGAGGGAAACAAATCCAAATTAGCTATTTAAAAAAATTAATAATAAAGATTGTAACATTAACAAGTATTCTTTTAACATGGCCTACCTGCTAGCATTGCTATTTTTTAGCTTTTAGCTAGCATTTGGCTATTTTTGGTTAGCCCTCCAGCTAGCATTTACAGTGTAGTGCTTTGCTAGCCTACTTTTAGCCTATGTTTTTCTGCTTGAAGCTAGCAATTTGTTCCTTTTAGCTTTTAGCTAGTGTTCTACTTTATCCACATTTACCAACTCAGTTTGATTCTMAAGCAAAGTTATTCCACACTATGTTGCTACAGGAAATGTGTTGTTTTTTTAAGTGGAACTAGCCTGGTAAAAATCAGACCCTTGTCCTTCACTTTGCTTCGTACGAGGGTCTGGACTCTCTGCTATAGAGAAGCGATTCTTGCTGGAGGCGTGGCCTCTGCTGAAGCGTATGTGTATGTCGTTGTAAACGAGGCTAAGCTAAGGAGCTAACCGGAAATCGCATGCGCTGTAAACAACCCTACTGAGAGGAGAAAAGTACGACTAAACGAGACGACTGTGAATGAGAGCTGCTGCTTTGTCGGGCAAATTCAATTTAATTTGGAAGCCTTATCAATACGGACWGGCTTCATTCACTTCCTCCACTGCCATTGCTAACTAACTAGCAGACACTGCGCAGAAAATCGACGTCATTCAAAACTCCGCCTTCTGTTRGCTGATTGGTCCAGGTAAAATAAACTACAAGCAGACACTGCGCAGAAAATCTGTGTTCTGTTCTCTGATTGGTTCGGCTAAAAATCTGCCAGTGAWATCCTTGTCTATGGGAGAAATACCAGATGGAGCAGTGAAGGGAAACTAGAATTGAGCGGAGCTGTGTAGGAAGGTAAGGGCCAGGCTAAAGTGAAACTGTAGCTCAGACGAAGCCAACAGGAACTGGCCTGGCGTGCACAAAGCACGCTAGTGTWGAAAGGTTTCTGACAGTGACGTTGCTTAAGACGAGGTTCGGGCCGCTCTTTGTAAGAATGTGATTTTAAAAAAGCCCCTGCTATAATTTTAAATCTGGATGTTTTATCTGTGCTGTAATGGGACCTGTGTGACATTTGAAGTGTTTAGCCACATTAATAATAACTCTATTGTTAGGAGGTGGGTGTTGTGAGACGTTTTGGCTACAAGTGATCACCCYGTGGACCGGGTTGATGTCTGGGTCACGGCACTGAGCGTTTGGCCAAGACTCAAAAACGAGCAGGATATTCCTCAGCTGCGCATYTTTAAGCGTGCATAATTTTACGCTGTTCTCCAAACGGTCGGCTATTTATCTGCCAAGCATTCAAAGATAAATCCTGATCAAGAAAARGAATGTAGTCATTGTGCGCGTTTTGGAAGAAGCACACTTGGCGCACAGAAAACCTTCATCCACCGCGCACGTCCAGCTCCATCCAGGTGACGTTTCTGGTGTGGTACCAGCTCTAACCTCTGACCCAGAATGGTGTGTATCTCAGAGTGCAGAAGTTCAAAGTCTGACTCCTCGGGGGAGTTGGAACATCCTGAGCTGTCGGTCCTGAACAGAGGTGAAAMAGAACGAGCAGTGTGGAGCTGGATTTACAGCCTCTGATTAAGGTTAAGACGAGTCCCACTTTGGGTACTTACAGCCTTGGTGCTGATTTATAGTTCAGCTAGTATCATATTTTCTCATTGTTGTTACCGCCTCAACTCTTGTGGACTGAACGGAACCACAAAGTGCATGCTTTCATGCATGAGTCGTGGTGGGAGGTTTGCTTCCTTTCAGAGTTCAGGACCATTTCGATTATTTATGTAGTTTTATTCACTTTGGTATGAAGCAGGGTGCAGGAGGACCTGAGTGTTTTCAGATGACAATCCTTATTTCRAACTGTATTTTTGTGCTCCTTATCTAATCTCTCACACCTAATTAGAAACATGCTGGAGAAAAAAAATAACAATCAGGCCACAATAACACTGGACTTAACTGTTCCTCACAAATAGCAAATCTATTATTTTTCAACTCCAGGGGAATGTAGGCAGCATATTTTAAAAAAGAGAGACCATYTGCTCAGATAATGTGGAGTATTCCAAACCTAATTTAAAGTCTCACTGGACTGTGAAATGGTTAAATTGCTGTTGGATAGACTCCGGTTATTTTGGAATCGCTACATTTATATATTTGTTTTATAAGTACAATATTTATTCACTAATAAAAAAACCTTTTCTAACAGATTAATTTTTTTTCTTCTGCATTTGATTGATTTTTTTTTTTAAGTAGCTATCTGTCAACAACTAGCCTGGCCCTTGCAGTTCCACTCAATTCTAGTTTCCCTTCTCTGCTCCATCTGGGATTTCTCCCATAGATAAGGACTTCTCCAGTAGAGTTTCGACTGGGCCAATCCGTGAAAGGAGGTGGAGTTGTGAACGATAACGATGATTTTCTGCGCCGTTTTGGTCTGCCGGTAGTTTAGCAATGGCAGCTGAGGAAGTGGATGAAGCCAGTCTAGTTGGCTTCCAACTTAAATTAAATTAGTCTCACAAAGCCTGCAGCACTCATTTACAGCCATCTCGTTCAGCTCAGTACTTCTCTCTTCCCAGCAGGGGATGGTTGTTTACAGCGCACACAATTTCCAGTTAGCTTCTTAGCCTAGCTTCCMTCAAAGTCAAGGTGGTGTACGTCACGGTCAAATGTTAGCGATTGGGRAAAATCAGATCCAGTCATTTTAAWRTTCAGCAAGAAATCACATAGTCGAGGTCCCAGACCCTCCGTACAAAGCAAAGTGTAGGAAAACGGGCTTTTTACCTCCGCCAACGGCGAGAGGTAATGTTTTCGGTRGCSTATGTCGGTCTGRCTGTCGMTCMGTCGTTCTGTCTMTGGACAACATTACTCAAAAACTTGTGGACYGATTGTCATGACATTTTTYCCACATGTGGGTACTYGGCCAAGMAACACACCTTTAAATTTTGGTGATGTTCCGGATCACGWTGRGGATACAGGAATTGTTTTTCTTTTCATCCTCTCAGTTCYGCAAAGCTGTGATGCTTTCACAGGGCTTCTGTAAAAAACTATGACAGCTTTCAGTGTTTGGACTTCAAGCTTTATAAAAGTAATGTTAAAACCAAATGTAATGATGAATAATTCGTGCCGTAATGTGCACATTTTTACGCATTTGGTGCACATTTAGAGAACGTTTTGTGACCAGGAAGTGCGTGACTGCACCATGAAACCTATTTTTCCCATTTCCTCAAACACACCACATTGTCGGCAGGCACAGATCAATGAAGATTGAGGCAGAGGAGTGACGCGGTGGACTTCAGACTCGGAGGTTGTTTGTTTGTTTGTTCATTTTTATTATTATTTAAATGAGGCCAGATCAAGTCAAGAGCTATTTGTGCGCCCCTCTATTCACCTCTCCTCAAACTTTGGGGAGCGTGGTTGTGACCGCTGTGTATGGTCCTCACAAAGATAGGAAGACGCATGTGTGTCTGTGTGATTAGACGCGCGATGAAAACTCTGCTTTTTTTTGAATCACGTAGCACCGATGCGAAAGCTTTCAACAATAATGTCGGGTGACGAGTCAGACTTTTTTTTTCCACATTGGACTCCACCGGGAAGAAATTCCGTGCATATATGTTCACTACATCAGAACTTATTTGGCAAATGTGTTTCCATCTCTGCTTTTGTGCATTTACTCTTACAGGATGGGGGAAATTGGACTTGGCGGAGGTTTGCACTCTCCGAGTGCTTCTAGTGCTTTTTTTTAACCAGGCTAGTCAACAACCAGCTTCAAGACCATTTGTTAGATTTTTCCAAATGTTCTGTTAGGAATGTTAATAGCTTATTTAACACCAGGTTTGGTGGATTTCCTGTCTTGGTTAGATAGARCAGAGCTGCACAAACTGAGGCAGGTGGTTTTATGTATTTGTTGGTTGACAAGATTTGCAGTTTTTAGCTCTGGYGTTAGTGACCAAAATTGTAGAACTATCAATAAAATTGTTCTGAAATGCAATTAATCAGTTAATCACAGGACTCTGCTGCACGTCTTAACTGAATACTGTAGGTTTGTAAAGTTCTGGAGTCATTTTATTTAAGAAAAACTAATTGGTCAAATTCTAAAATTCTTAATTTATTCAATGTAAAGTTTCTTCAACAAACCTTAACCACTCAAACTTGTAAGGATGTTTTTTTTTCTTCTTTACAGTGAGGTTTAAACAATTAAAACACACTWAATCTTAGCAACTAATACCAGAAAACTGGCTTTCCCAACAAGACACCAGTCTGAAGGGGCTAAAGCAGATTTTAAGTAAAAAAAAAAGGATATCTAACTACTTCTTTCTAGTCGGTGAGAGACATTCTCACTAAGGCCTTTGCTTTAAATTAAAGATGTTTCCTTGCACCAAATTTCTTTTTCCATCTCTGAGGAATCCTCCGGTCTTCAGCCCAACAGGCTCAAAWATAAAAATCTCACTCTAACGAAGGAAGTCGTGCTTCGGTGGAATCTCAGAGTTTGTGTCGATAAGGGATCCACACTTCAGCAAAGTACATTTGCTGCTCTGCTCCTTCTTTATATACTCTGAGAAAATTATGACATGCTATAAAATGATATTAGAGGCATAGCCATTATAATTTCAGATAAAAACATTTTCTTAGCAGGTGCTGAAAATGAGGTTTTTACAATAAACACCAGGGGCGTTGGACATTGCATAGAAGAATAGGTTTGAATCAATACACACATGTACAGTAAAATAAAACATTTATGTTTATCTATATACTCWCTTTTCTTGAAGCTAAAACCATAAATGAAAATCTTCCAACARATTGTCATCTATCCTGCTCAAGGCGGCATCTCATTTTTCACAGTTATCTCTTTGTTTCTGGTATATTGATTRCTTTTGTTCCTTCCGGCTTTCCTAAATGAGCATTCCAGAGTGAAAAAGAATCAGCATCCCACCATTTTCACTTTGCTGTTTGTTTAMAAAAAGGCAAAGAGGGGTTCACGGTGCCTTCAAGATGGCAAGCTGCGATAACGTCCGAGAAGATTGGGGCTATGGATCGTATCTTTTTTGATCAGTGCAGATCACTTACACTGTGAGGATTAGATCCAGGCGTTTGAGAGATTAGCTGGATTGGCCGGTTCCCCGAGGCGCTCTAGATAAAAGTCTTATTCTCACACAAGAAGCAGGGATCAGATACATGGTTTTTGTTTCCGCATCTGCAGTTTCATCTTCTCAGTGTGAGGGGGGAGGACGGATCAGATCAGATCAACRAAATCACGGCTGTCTTGAATATAACAACTGGACTGAGGTTTATTTAGTTATTTACTGAATGAACTGCATGTGGTCACAATGTAGACAGAAAACTAAAGGTTTAAAGTGTGAAAAAAACAGATTTTTTATCAATATACAGCGGGTAAAATAAGTATTGAACACGTCACCATTTTTCTCAGTAAATATATTACTAGAGGTGCTAATGAC
>NW_013952471.1:1981573-1983162 GCF_001266775.1 Austrofundulus limnaeus
ACATTGCTACAATGGCTGCTAACACAGACTAGAGAGAAGAATCTGTAATATTTAGAATCACTATCATAGAGAGATGAATAAAAGCCAGAGGTCAAATAATACTGTTTTCGTAAACAAAGACCAGGGAATTTATTTTCCTATAAAGTTCCACTTTGATGTCACTTCCTGTTTCATTATGGCTGTGCCAACCAAGTTCAAAAGAAAATATGCCAGTTATGAGACAAAATACGCAAAAGCGTGCATTATATGCCTTTTCTTAAATCTAAAAATGTTTTCTTTTGACCTTTTGTAGTTGAAGGATATGCATGTCACAGGCACTTTAATTTTTTTTGATATTTTATCACAGAGCTCTTTAGATGAACAAAGCCATGAAGATGTGAACAATTTTTTGTTAGTTTCCAGCATTTCATTGTGTTTTATAGTTTGTTCTTGTCAAACAAAAGCCAAAATCTAGGAGAAATTATTCTTAATTTCTAATCCCTCCTCAGCTTTATATGATACAGGTTTATATTCCTGTATTATGTGAACATATATACCTTATATCCCACCTTCTAACCAGCGGCTGCCCTGAAGKGGCAAGAACTAAAAGTGAGCATTTCAGAGAAAAGTTGCCAAGATTTGCTACACGTTCTGATAAAAACAGATGATTTCAAGTGAAATATTGCAACCATCGTACATTTTAAGTGAAATTCCTACAGTAAGGAGGTGTAAAAACAGATTTTTGAACTTCAAGCCTTTTATTTATTTTAACTGTTCTTTTTTAGCCCAACATTTTCTCTTCTATTTAAGGCAGGCAGAACGCTGAAAACAAACAAAGTCAATATTTCCAGCAGAATGTCCCTGCGAGTGCCGTGTTCCTATAAACAACTTCACCCTCCGAGCAAAAACGTGCAGTAATTAAACTCGAGTAGCGGGCCCGTGTCTCGTTCTGGAGATATTCCCACCCATGTGCTGTTTAATGTGGTCTTTGCCGACAAATTAAAAGCGCAACACATCAAATTAAAAGCCCGAGTTTTGTTTGTTGATCTCCTCAGAGGATCACAGTGTCTCCATGAGGAGCGCTTCAGTTGCTGAATGATTATGAGCTTAAAGAGGTAAACAAACCGTCGTCCTCATTAGTGATGGATAAATTATGAAAAATAGTTGACAGCATCTATAAAAGAAATCTGCTGTTTCACCTCTGAGTGTTTCAGTTTTGGCTGCTTTCCAGTCCAAGCTGTTGACTTAAAATAGACATTTGGTATTCAGTGGTACGGTTGTATCCTGAGGACCCCTCCAGTGGAACCAGCGAATGACCCCACAGAGCAACCATTGCAAGGAACAGATCTGTCTATATTTAGATGTTTGACCTATCTGCAAGGAAACAATTCACAGCAGTTCAGTCCARTTGTAACAAGAAGCAGAATGTTAAAATAAATACTCAAATCAATACACTGAAAAAAAAGGATTTTTGGGTGTAGTAACATTTATTTAAATGTTTTTTTAAATTTTACAAAAAAATATCAAAATTTCTAAACTACTAGAATTTACTAAATAAACAATATGCATTATATTATATATCAATATTACTGTACAAAAAAGTAAATGCT
>NW_013952471.1:1984054-1987287 GCF_001266775.1 Austrofundulus limnaeus
AAGTAAAATTCACCTGATTTATTGACAAATCTTTTTACATTTTATGTTTACAGGATTTTCGCTAGTAAATCTTACGTTATTTTTTACAGTGTACTAGATGTGCTCTGTTTTCAAAAAATAATTTCTTAATATTCCACCGCTGCTCATCTCGTTCCTCTCGTCTGCCCTTCAGGTGACCGGCACCATGGGCAACATGAGGACCGGTCTGCACCAGCACCTCGCAAGGCTGGATGAGATCTTCGCCACGCGGGGCGACTACGTGCAGACCCTGCAGTTCATGCAGCAGATGGCCGACAACGTGATCAAACAGCTGCTGGGCCTTCCCGACTGGGACGTGTCCAAAGTGGACCTGGCATCCATCGCCGATCAAACGGCGAGCGTCGAGTATTACAGGTGAGGAAACGTTAGTGCAAAGCAGATGTTCTGTTTGTGAAACAGTCCCATTCCGGAGGCGAGGAGTGTATTTCCCTTTAAAATTTTTAAATGTTCCTTACTTTTTTTTTTTGTTGTTTTCTTGCCATGATGTTACACAAGGTTGTTGTTGGACACAGATTTATGCAGGTGATGAAAGCAGTGCATGCTTTTCAAAAATGCAACGCGCTGCAGAACCGTTTCAGAATGCAAATATTCATGTCGGAGACGGTCCACAACGGGGGGGGAATTATAAGAGGCGGCTTCCAAACATGAGTTAAACTCGCCCACGGATCTGGAACGACATGACATATTCATGAACATTAAATTTAGACATTTTCATTTAGTCATGGAGAAACTATTGCCTTTCTTGAAGGATCACATATTGTCATCCACTTTTTATGTAGAGTTTTTAAACTAAGATCATCTTAAGGTGAGAAATAAAAGAGTTGTCACCATTTTGGTCAAACCTTGAAAACAGCGTTACGTATAATTTCATGTGAAATATGATGCTGAGAGTATGTGGTGCGAAAAACTCAACAACTACATCAAAATTGAGCTTATCTGTAAAATTACTGAGTTGCAGTTGATTGGTTGTTGATTGGTCGTAGCGGTACATACGACAATTAATGTCTGAAAAGTTCATTGAAATCTGCTCAGCGGTTCATGAGATATTTTGCTAACACACCATCAGCCTTCGCCTTTTAACAGCAGGTGATAAATATGCTCAAGCATGTGGTATCAAGTCTTACACATGGATGCAGTCACGGAGCATTTCAACACAATGATAGACCTGATTTGTATGCAGGAAGTTACTCTCTGCATGACCTGGTTACATCACTCGGTATTTACTAGATGGAATGAAATCAGACSTTACATGTATGTGTCATCCACTTGTGTAAATAAGAACTCCCTTATTGACTGCGTTTGCATGGGACGCTTGGATCCCGGTAGAGAATTAGCCGTCATTCAGACATCCTGACTACAAACAGTAATGATACGAGTGCAGCAGCCAACAGACGCAGCGTGTCGAAAAATAGGCCTCGCTTCACAGGTGCTAACTTTACGTCAGCTGAAAAGCCTGGACCTTTGATAAACTGTTGATTGTCTGTAATATGGATACGTTTTACAAATCAGTTTCACATTAAAGAGGCCATCTACTATTTATTTTTATCTGGCTTTTGTCCCCAAAAACACAGTTTTAGGAACCTCAAAAAGTTGTTTTTTTTTTAAACAGGTTCCAGAGCAAAAAACATCTTGAAACGCACTCCTTGAGGTTTTGTGCAGACAGCCAAAACACAACCTTTTTAAAATGATGACATCATCGCACGTCATCAAATCTAACCTATGACCTTAGAGTGTCCTCTTSTTATACTTGTGTTGAATAAAGGTTTCTATTTTTATTGATTTTATTTACATACTTGAAGCTTTGGGGGAGTATTTTCCAGGCACACAGTTCGATTCTGTCAGCAGTATTCCTGAATTTGCGACACTACCCATAATTCATAGCGGAAGTTGGTTTTATACTACGGATCYGGGTGTATATCCGTAGGCTTTTTGTCGGAAAAAAACCCTTCCCTTTGGTGGGTAAAATCCTCCTTCGTCGACATAGACTGTGTCTAAAGTCAGAGGCTGGGTCCTCCGGAGGACCCTGCCTACCCGGTCTAGAGGGACCGGGTCCTTGGTACGTAGACATGTGTTTACTACTTGTTGTTGTTCCAGMCAAAATGTTTCTAAAGCATTTGTGTGTTTTCTTKAATTGTTGTGGCAGCCGACAAAAARACAAGTTGAACCCAAATCAAACTGCTCAAGCCGRCAGTTAAAGCAAWAACAAACTGCTTGTGTTGGTATTATAAGTAARAAACAACTCCCTAAATGAATGAATCTCTGGTTCTCATTTTGTGTACCYGAAATATAAAACCGGGGGGCAGAACTAGCGGTCTGTCATGGCAGCTTTTTACGCTTTTATAGAAACCTGTGGACACCGCAATCYAATAACTATGTTACCTTCAGTTATAAWAAAGCTGTATAWATCAAAAATAAAATTGACTTTGCATCYWAGTCTATCAAAACACCTTGAAATTGGCCTCTGTCTCTTTAAGAACCTCCTACCYTTTCCTYCATTCCCACTTCAGCYCGTCTTCACAACAATGCTTTGGGGGAGGGGTGCTCTGTGGGGCAGGAGCTCGGCTGCAGACTGAGCTCCAGGGAGGAGCTTRGRACCAGCAAGTATTTAGGCAGCTCCACAWGYCTACCACAGGCGATTGTAGGCTTTCTCAAACATCCATGAAAGAGTCAAAGCAACACTCTGAGTATGTTTTTGATGAGGGAATGACATACATTCCAATTGGTTAAATCACAATTTATTTAACCAATAGGAAACAGCTTGTACAAATTAATGATGTTAGGTCTGAACTTTGTAATATTGTATGTGGAGTTCCACAAGGTTCTGTACTGGGACCAAAGTTGTTTCTTTTATATATTAATGACTTGGTAAATGTGTTGGGGTTGTTTAGATGTGTTTTGTTTGCAGATGACACTATTTTTTTTTTTGCTTGGGTAAGAAAATAGAAGAGATGATGGAAATAGAAATTGTAAATCGTTTTAATCATAAGTAATCATTAAATTTGGATAAAACAAATTACATGATATTTAGTAATAGAAATAAAACAACTGATGTTCCATTTAGAGTGGATGGTGTTGAAATTTGCAGAGTCAGTGAGATGAAGTTTTAGGGAGTCATCATTGATGAAAAACTGACATGAAAACCTCATATAAATTACTTAAGAACAAAAATGGCAAAATCTATGTCATTATTGTAT
>NW_013952471.1:1988180-1990904 GCF_001266775.1 Austrofundulus limnaeus
TAATAATATACATAACAATATACAAAGCTCACAAAAGTAGATTTTACACAATACCCCCTTTAAATGCTGCTTTTCTATGCAGACGACTGGTTCACGTGCGAACAGTTTCTCACTGACTCATCAAAGAGCCACACATCCTCGGAGCTCTACAAAACGGGTGTTTTTTGACCTTTCTGCTTTTTTTTTGCTCATTCATGAAAGCACAGTTTTCTGCACTTTGGATTTGACCTTTCCCTTGTGGACCTTTGATCACCCGGGCGAATAGTAATCCCTGTTGCGAACAGGACCATCTTTTGGCYCTTGGTAGCATTTCTGTGGAGTCTGCAGTGACAAATGGGCAGTTGTGTTTGTACTGATGTRATGAGACTCCTCTGCTCCACACAGCTTCACACTAAAAGAGCGGGCAGACTAACGCTGTAAGCTTTTAATGGACTCATTATTYCTGCCTGGACCCCAACAGTTTCTGTATGGTTGAATAAAATAAAAAATGTTTTTAATTGGACTGACTAAAGGAGAAGTGCTCTCACCTCATGTTGTTTCTACTCTTAAGGCATAATGCTGATTTCATGCTACTTTTCTGAGCCACACGTGCAGAGTTAGTTTCTGTATTTCATTCTGGATGAACAAAATGTAGCTCAACAGAAGCTTTCATGTTGTGTTTGCGTTTACTAACCAAAGGTTTCACGGGGAAATATCTTATTTTTTTTGTCATAACATGCTCCCCCCTCCACCTCCTTTTGTATCCACYCTTTACTCACTTTGAGTAATTGGATTTGGGTGACGGAGGCGAACATGGCGGCGCCCCCAGAGCCTCCCGTGTCGCTTCTTCAGCTTCTTCAGCTGCACCCCGTCAGAAGTGGGGAATATTGAACAAGAACGAAGCYGCGAAGAGGAGGTGTTGACAGAGAAAAGACAAGCGAGAAAGAGAAAAGCTGAATAAACAKGGAGATTGGAGGAGATTAAACAGCGAGAGAAAAATTGGGGGGGATAAAAAAAGAAGAGGAACAAGAGCTTCAGAGATGAGGTTGTGTGGACAGGATTTTGTCAAGTGCTTAGATTACAGGTTAGTGGTAAGTAAAAGAAATTTAAAAAGATAAGGTAGGACTGAATTGATGAACACTGATGAAAAATAAAAACAGAGGAACACTTGACAGGTGGGACACGGTGACAAATTTCAGTGTAGAGGTGAAAAAAAATCAAAGAAAAAGACAGTTTTTATGACAACCCTCCGTTGTTTTGAAGCCATTCATTATTAAGCACCTGAACAGATTTTGTGTTGCTCAGCTGCTGCTCACAGAACAGATGGTTAACCTAAAGAGGGCGGAGTTTGACCTCAAACATCCACCTCAGCTGACCATGTGTCTAATAATAAATATTACAAGTTAGCAGGATGACTTTTCTTCTTCTTTTTGATGAGCCATGCTCGTTTTCTTAAGGGATTGTTCAAACCAAAAATGGAAAGATTATAAGCAAACAATATCCTACCTGTTGTAGATAGTGATTTGAATGGCCTCAATTTGGATGTTTTTTTTTTTTTTTCACCAGATTGATAAGCAAAGCTTGTGTTTTATTTAATGTTGAATTGTGTAAGTCTTTAAATGAATTATAAATCTAATTTTTACCCAATGTAACGACTGGACACTTATTTTCTTTAGTCGTTCTTGCTTCAACTTGCCCTCAGAACACATTCAATAGAGGTTGATGCTAAATTGGATCTGCCGGAGGGATGGTTTTACAATCCTGGGATGCAAGTTTTATTAAATTGTAGTTTCTCTTTGACAAATCCCTCCCATCCGCATGTTAAACGTACTCAACATCGGTAGTTTAATCTTTCGTTGTGTCTTTCTGCAGATGGCTGACCTACCTGCTGCTGCTCATCCTGGACCTGATCATCTGCCTGCTGGCCTGTCTGGGACTGGCCAAGCAGTCCCGGTGGCTGCTCACCACGTGAGTCTGACATGACCTGTAAAACRGTAACATTCACAAAGATTAGTTTTTGTCGTCGTTTATGTGAGGTTGCTTCATTTAGGAGTGCATCGCACAGCAGAACGGCAAGMTTGAACTTGGAGAGAAATGGATAAAAGATAGGAACACATAATTTTATGAATATTGATTGGTAATTTTATAGAATAAGCAGCCCAGGAAGTAGAGGTATGGTCAATTCTAAGTGACTAGGGCAGAGAGTGGGAGCTTGGTGTGGGCTTTCTGTTTCTTCCCATGGGAAATTGCTTGTGTACAAGACAGCTAAGCCCCTGGATAATATCCATGTACAAACACGGCTCAGCTTCCCCTGTCCCATTTGACCGTTTGCCTTTCAGCGTTGCCAGCAGGACAATGAACTGGCTCCGAGCGTTGCCGTCTCAGTGGCTTTYCTCTAAAACGTGAACCGGAGAGCTGTGAAGAGATGGGAGCAATGCCATTAGATGTTATCAGCAAAATAACTTCCTGAGGATTGTCATTTCGGTTTAACACTTGACCTGCTTTGAATTGCTTTGAACAGGAATTACGTTTGATAAGAGACACGAAGAATACGGTTCTAATGTAGCGCTGTCGTTTATAGCCTTTTTTCACMTTCATGTTTGCTTAAAGGGATCCACGATTAGTTGTAACATTAGACTTTATTTGATAAACATTTATTTTAACTGTAAAATAAAGACTGTAAAAATACTGTAGGCTGTTCAGTTTTTATAATTTTAAAACTAAATTTTAAAAAATATATTATAA
>NW_013952471.1:1993452-1994867 GCF_001266775.1 Austrofundulus limnaeus
TGCGCTCTGCCATGAGGAAGTCTGGCTTAAAGACACGGCGTTTCTGGTCCCAAAAGGCGTTTCTGGTCCCCACCTGTCGTTTTGCTCCTCAGTATGGCTTCCTAAAAACGCTGCAGGATTTCTCAAACATGCATGAATGAGTCAAAGCAAGACTTTGGGCATGTTTTATTATGAGAGTATAACGATACAAAACTCAAAAAAGTTAATTTTACATGATTTTCCACCTTTAATAGTGTGTTGCAAAACAAATTTCACGCCGCTGAGATGAACCTTTCTTGAGATATTCACATGTAAGGTAACAGGAAGTGATGTCAAAGGGGAATGTCTGTATGTGAGCCGAATGTTGCCACGATAACTAACGGACTGTAGAGAAGATTCTGTTTCTTTAAAATATTTCTATCACTAGAATCACTATCGAAGGGAGACGAGGGAGTGTCAGAGTTCCAATAATATTGTTTCAATAAAGAGTTCCCCTTTAATGTCARTTCCTGTTTTACTTTTACTGAGCCAAGTTCAAAAGAYAATCTGTTAGGTATGTGACAACGTGTGTAAAGTCATGCGTATTAAGCCATGTTTCAAATAGAAAGATGTTTTCTGTGACATTCATATCTAAAGCATGTGCATATCACAGGCACTTTAAATCCTTCAAAAAGATTGATCTTTGAATCCCTCCGTTTGTCTAAAGGTGATATTGTAGGTTTCTTTTATTTAATTAAGTAGTTCAAGCAGCAATATTTCTTTTTTTTTCAGTCACGACGGAAATCTACTTCCCAATAGGATTTAATTCAGAGTGACTGGTGTGTATCCACTGTTACATCATCTACCCTGCTCTCCTGGCCTCTGCGACTCACTCCATGTGCTTTGCTTGAGGTTTACTTTCCCTCTGCTGCAAAATCAGTGAAGCTCCTTTTGCCTCCCAGAGCGCACGCCTTCGTGTCGCTCGCCCAGTTGGTACTCGACCTGCTGGCACCGAAAGGGCAATCAGAGGGCATCGCTCTCGTTTGCCAAGTTACTGAGTGTAACACTTGTGTTTATAGCAGCTCTTGTAGTTCACTGGAGTCAAATGRAGAGCGGACGAATGGGGAAGTAGGTCAGCGATTCCTAATTATTTTAGCATAAGTCTTCGTGAAACAAAGCAGTGTTTAAATTCACGCTCCTCATCGCTTGTTGTTAATGCAACATTTGATCTTTTTTTGCTTAAGAAAATGTGAAAAAATATTGCATGAAAATAGGCTTATTTTGTGTGTGCGCGCATTTTTTTTGAAAATCACCGCAAACATCACAAGACATTCTGGAGACTCACCCATGAATATCTTGGTCATCTGAAATGGTACTAAAATATTTAATACAGCGGGTAAAATAAGTATTGAACACGTCAACATTTTTCTCAATAAATATATTACTAGAGGTGCTAA
>NW_013952471.1:1996493-1999986 GCF_001266775.1 Austrofundulus limnaeus
CATTAGCACCTCTAGTAATATATTTACTGAGAAAAATGGTGACGTGTTCAATACTTATTTTACCCGCTGTATATACCCGGATAGCAAAAGATGTTAATTCAATGTTGAATTATGGTCAAAAAAGTTGATAAGTCACAACATACAGTATGTTGTCTCAGGGCACTGTACACAAAAAACAATCTAAAGAAGCCAGCAGATTGCATTAAATCACTTTACCACAAGCCGTGATTCCGTCCAATTTTAATTTGAATTTTGAGCAAATTTTAAAAATTTTACAAAAAGGAAAAAAAAATGAAGAAATGCGAATCAGATGTGTTTCCATCAACTGGCTGTGAATCAACCAGGCTACGCACATGGTRGAAGTAAACAGGAAGTAAAGTTGCAAACTCGCAGGGTCCACGCATCTCAGTACAATGCAGAGAAGTTATCAGGAACGTGTTGCTACTATCGGGAAAGTTGTACTTATTCTGTCATATCAACTCATTTTGGCAATGTTCCACGCTGTCTGGAGACTAGAGAAAGAAATTRATTCTCTTCACGTTATGAGAATATCTGAGAAGACGCCGACAGTGGGGGGGAGGGTCCAGCTGCAGTCGCTCTGGTACTGGTACCGGTACCTAACAGACAGCGGGAACAGCTGATCAACCATGTGAGGTAATTGCTTCTTTTGCGCATTAACCTTTTTCGAAAAACCCTCCTCAAGCGAGCATATAAACTTTTTTGCTAATTAGAGGAAGTTTTTTTTTAGAATTCTGCCGTTTCCATTCACCTTTTCTAAGCGATACTTCAAAATGTGCATTAAAAACCGTTGATGGAAACACGGCTACAATCTCCCAACCTGAGCAGCACATTGGTGACAGTGGAGAGAAAAAACTCCCTTTTAACAGGAAGAAACCCCAGCAGAACCAGGCTCAGGACAGGCGGCCATCTGCCTTGACCGGCTGAGTTTGGGAGGATAGAAAAGAGACACAAGTTGTGTTTCCATTGACCATGAAAATGCGCAAAATAGAATTTCAAAAATAAATTTGCTCAATTGAAACACGTTAATTTCGGGGAAAAGTGTTTTTCGACAAAATGTTTTTGCACTAGGAAGAGGTGGTTTTTCGGCCATATTGAAATTGGTGTTTTTCGCAAAACTGCAATGGAAACACTTTTTTTGCATCACAGGAGTCACGTGATCAACAACCGGCTTTTTCTACTGGCGAAAAAGACGACGAAGAAGAAGATAACAGGAAGTAGAAGTAGTAGTAATATCACAGAAGTAGTAAAATAAAGTAGTAAACTCACTGACTACAATTTCCCAAAAACACAGCATACGTAGCCGCTCCCAAGTAGGGGCTTGTTGCTGGAAAGCCTCGATAAAAGACGCCGACGTCTCCTCTGATGATGAGTGCTAGTGTCATGGTAGCAACATGCTATGTGTTTACATCCATCGCCGCCATGTTTGCAAGGACTTACAAATGAGAACAAACGTATTCATGCGTGACTTTAACAGCGTTTCTTACTTAATGGAACCACCGCAGTTGCGAAACTGTGTTTTTTCGACATTAACAGAATATTGACAAAGTTTTGCGCACATTTGCAATGGAAACGCATCTACAGACAAACACAGAAGGACTGGTTATTAAAATGCCAATGTTGCATCAATGTTGAATCAACATTGATATAGCATCAGTTATGGTTGAAAACCTAACATTGTTTCAAGAAATAAGTCACCGGACACTAATTGTATCATTTCAACATGGATTCAGTATCATGCCTAACCATATTTCAGTGTTGATTCACTCATATTTTGCTATCTTTGTAGGCATTACTGCAGTCAGCAAGACTGGAAGGCAGACTTTGATTCTGATGTTCCTGTTGAATCCTGTTTCTTTTCATGATATGTGTGAGAGTTCATCACACAGAGGCACCGACAGAAATAACACAGAGTAGTGAGAACGGAAACGATACTGTGGGGAAGGTCGAGGGAATACAGGCAGAAAGAAAAATAATGGTTAAAATCAAACAGGGTGATTTGTATAGGAGGTCGTTTCATTGCGGAAAAGCTTTGTACTTAAACAGTAATTTGTTGAGACGTGTTGTTGAATCAGTGTGTATACATTTATTATTATTATTTTTTGTTTTTGCAAAATGCCTCTGAAGTCWAATTAGCTGAAGCTTATTGAAATGTTTTGTGAATCTAGCTAACTCAATCTGATTTATCATCAGAACTGATTTGTTTTCTGTTATTGATTTTCCCCCACGAGCAGAAATCCTCACCAGCGGCCTATAATCTGTCAGCCTGTATGGTCCAGTGTATTTAATGCCGTTTTTTTGATAAAATGACATCATCAGGGTGGGAGCTACTGAGAAACAATAACAAACGGGAACATCCTCATGAGTGATGGAACGCCCATCGGCCCAGGGGGCTGCAATCAGATGTAGGCCAATAGAGCTGTGCCTGGTTTACAAAGCAACTCTGCTGCAGCAACAGAAATGTGATCTCARGTTTTAGGTCAGCCCTTCTTTCCTCTGTGGGATCATGGTGTTTCCCTTAAACAGAAAAAACTAAACTTGTGAAAATAACTTTTTACTATATCCCCATTACGTTTATTGCATGAATGCTGATTCATTCACTCAATGGTTCTCCTGTTTATAGTTTAATCTGTACATTTTTTTTTACAATTAAACTACTCCTACATACTTGTTGCTATTAATGCTATTCCTGATCACTGTTTTTTTAGATTTCTCTTTATTAGATGTTGTTTTTGCTTTGACAAACAGACAAATGAAGTCATGACAGAGCAGCCAAACATCAAGGTGACAGATATGTTTGTGAGGAGTAAAATTAAAAGTAAAATGTATGAGGTGGTGAAAAATATCACATGGTAGTTATTCTTGCAGCTGTCACCTAAAAGGTTACCCGTTGTTTCGAAATGTCTTGATTTAGTGAGAAGAGGTACTGTCATTAAAGAAGGAGCGGTCTTGTACTCATGCTGTTTGTGTTGCTGCAGGATGATGGTGTTTGGAGTTCTGACGTTGATCCTGAGCTGGACGTCTCTGGGAGCTGACCTGGCCACAGCTGTGGTGAGCTGTTTCACTTCCTGCCTCCTCGGCTCACTGCTTTCCCCCTGATTTACAGTAAAACACCACAAACTGTGTGAATCGTTACCACGCCTGACAGGGATAAGAAAAAACTTTAACCAATGACTGGATTTAAAGTCATGAATCTCAACAACTACAGACAAAGTGTAGTTTTATTGTTTTTGCTCGGTATTATTTATTTATTTATTTTTTTTTTAACTTGGCACAAAAAGTAAGGAAATGTGATTTTGATAGATTGTTTCTTATGGGGTGCCGTTTGTAAAGTTACACAGTCAAAAATTACCACCAATATTTTGGTTTTATTTAGCCTTTTATAAGAAAAAAAAGAACAGATTCATTTTTCGAAGTCAGTTTTTCACCATATCATTCATGCATTTATAAATGTCATAGATTATAAACTAAATAT
>NW_013952471.1:2000209-2004963 GCF_001266775.1 Austrofundulus limnaeus
ATATTTAGTTTATAATCTATGACATTTATAAATGCATGAATGATATGGTGAAAAACTGACTTCGAAAAATAAATCTGTTCTTTTCTTCTTATAAAAGGCTAAATAAAACAAAAATATTGGTGGTAATTTTTGACTGTGTAACTTTACAAACGGCACCCCATAGTTTCTTTGATGCTTCTTAGCAATAAATCTTATGATTTTTAACCTGATTGGCAGCACCTGGGGGTACCAGAAGCTTAAAACAAGTGTCAACTAGGTTTGGGCAGTATTGATTATATTCATACCATGGTAAAACCTTTAGAAAATCACACGATACGGGTGGTGGGGTAGGGGTTGGGGGATCTGCGCCGTGTTGAGTAACTAATAATTAATGGACAAACGGCTGCTTGTGAGCATTTCCATGCACATGGTTTCATATTCTACGTAGAGCCAGAGGGAGGCAGAGAAAAAAAACTCAGCTGTTCTGATGTTGCTGTCACAAAAAGGCTTTGCTCCCTATTACGTTGAACAGATCAAAAATAAATCCAAGTACGTCTTTTAAAAGGTTTTAGGCTTCAAAATAATCTGACACTTACCATGGTTGCATCTGCGCTGCTGCATACTTTTAGGCCGTCTCTGTGCCGATAGTGTTTGTAGGTATTTCCTCATCTGCGTGCAGGAGCTTGCGGACCTCGTTAAAAAAAAATCATTGGAAAATTAAATTTTGAAAAGAGTCCAGCTATTTGTTTGACTTAAGAAACCCACAAATGGTCACAAAGCTGTCAGTCAGCACTACACCGGCCCACCTTTTTCAGGAGCCGGCGAGTCTGTCGCTACCTTTTTATTATTATTTTTTCACCTTGCTCAAAGGTTAACCCCGGATTTACACTACATGTGTGTCTGCTCCGCTGCGCACCGCAGCGCAGCGGAGCAGACACGCATGTAGTGTAGCTGTTCATTTGTGTCTCACTTTATACAGCCTCTGCTCCGGTCCAACAGAGAGTGTGGAGGAAGGAGATTGCGCAATAAATTCAGTGATAAGTGTGGAAGTCACAGCAAAAAATAATTAATTCTGTGAAAGACGAACTCCAAACACAGCTGAAAACATTGATATAAAGGCTTTTGATATCTATGTTGAAACTGTCTCGCTGTCATCTTTCTGAAACTTCTGATTTCAAAATAAAATCCACGTGTATCGTGTGTGTACACATATGCTACATGCTACATGTTTCCATCCATTTCCCAAACAGAACGATACATTCCGACAGCATTTGTGTAGAAATATATCCATATACTGATTAATATAGCTGGGATTTCGACATTATTCCGACAAATTATTTCGCCTAATAGAGTCTTATTTTGAAAATATGGATGTTGTGCTCATTCCTCTTCCTGTTGATCCGACGTAATCTTTAAAAATTGACTCCGGCGCAGCGGCATCCGGCAGAAATATGATCGGATCTAATTTTGCCACCGTGCGCAGCCAGTGTAAACACTCTCATTGATTATAACGGGTGCGTATTTGCTGCGGAGGTCGGTCCGGAGCGGAGCGGAGCCGGATCGCATGTAGTGTAAATTACTCTTAAGAGGCACAACTGACAAGGGTCCTCCTCTGAATAAGCTTGGGGACATTTTGGGGGCATCTTCACAACGAGCCTAGAATGTTTGTTCCAGCTTTTATAGCAGCCTTGTGGAAATGTGGCGCTTCACCTCACATGACTATTACAGTCATCATTTTTATATACTGTCACCATATTTTAATACCGCAGTATACCAAAATACTATCATACTGCCCAAGTCTAGTGTCAATAGCAACAGCAAAATTAGCTGTTTGGCAGAGAGGATTTGGCAGTTTTTTTATGTGCGCAATCCACTCTACTGCTCATCCCACAAATGCATGTTCCTTACAAATGTGGCGCCATTCAAAAGGGAAACTAACAGGCTTTCCAATGGTGTAAGACTTATTGTGAAGAAGCATTGTTACAACAACAAAAAATATATCTAACAAACACAAATTTTGTTACTTAGTTTAGTTTGTCATTTTGTTTATTTTGTGGTGAACTTTTCATGACCCGGTAACAAACACCAAGTTCAAACACACAACTCTTGAAGGATCAGGAAACCCTCTGACCCTCAGAATACAGCTCAGATTGGGATGTTTCGGCTCCCTCCATCTAAACGGGGAGTGTTGTTGCTGCTCTCTGATGTTGTCAGACTAAAATCCAGCTTCACCGGCTTCATTTGCATTTCTGAGGATCTCCATGGGTGGCTCCGCTCTGACATACATTTTTGCATCGCTAGGCGACAGATGCGTGTTGATCTGCACGGGAGAATTCAAACTGCGGGTGTTCTGTCGTTTACACCGGATTACTTCCTGAAAGCACAATAAATATATGCACAACGAAGTAGCCCCCACATCTAATTATAGACCGTGGTTCGTCAGAACTGCGCAGTTTCTCTGCCGTCCCCTCAGGYATTCCAACACCGTTGCCCCTCAGCTCCTCTGTCTCCTTTGCTGTTAGCAAACGAGCTCGGGTTTTCAGAGAGATTCAGCTCGCTTTATCTCGTCGGAGTGTTCGGGGCTCGTTAGCGTAACCCCCCAGAGAAGGTTAAGCTACAACGCGGTGTGTTTGTCCTGGGCCCGTGGGACATTTAACATTCAGACAGCACGGTGCGGATGAGCCTGCTCATCACTTTTATTATTTTTGCCAACGCGGGCTCCTTGTTAGCACTCTGCACCGCAGCGAAAGTGGTCGTGATTGACAGAACAGAAAAGTATTCCTGTCTAAAAGAGGGCTTCGTTTCCTCGTTTTTGTGTCAAAAAGACAAAATGTCAGACAGGTTCTTAGGGATTTGACACGCTGATTCATTCCAGCTTGAAATGATTCTTTTAGAAAACATGGGTTCGCCTTTTTCACCTGTTTTTGTTTGTTTTTGTTTTTTTCTTTTATTAGGGCACAAGTGATTTTTGCGTGTCGCCTGACAAGTACATCATGAGTCAGACAAAGGGGATCATCACTGCTGGTGAGCTTCGGTGTGAATAAAATGAATAATAATATAGTGAATAATGAATAATAATCAAGAATTGTCTGGTTGATAAATGAGTGTTGAACCATGCTCTTGTGTTTTCCCACAGATATTGTTCACTACTATCTTTACTGCAACCAGACTCTCTCTAATCCCTTTCAGCAGGTAGGGGATATGTTGCAGTACGAAACAAAATAAGAATCAATACTTTACTCAGCGTGTTTGTTGAACCACTAATCATTTCCACATCTTGGTTAAACCTTGTCCCACTTTGTTAACAAAAAGAAACATCACGTTGATTTCCTGGTTAGAAGTTGAATAAAGAGGTCGTAATATCAAGAGTTGCTCTGGGGATTTGCAAGTTTTTATCCAGCATGTTGAGTATTTCCAACAACTTTCGATTCAAAGACATATTTTTGTGTGTACAAGTGATCAGTGAAAAGTGGCACATCAAATCAAATTAGGAGGAAAGTCATTTTTAATCAAACTAAACTAGAGACGTTGCATTTCCTGTGAAAATGCAGTGTGAATGCTTAATGTTGAAATATTTTTACTGAATGGCTAAAAAAAAGCTGAAACTAGCCTAAAAAGTTTAGAATAAGGCAGCTGAAATGAGCACAAATAAAATGCAAAGAATGCACGTTTGCTGAATTAAGCAGTAAGGAGCTGAAATTATTACAAAAAATGAGTTTAAAAAAGCTATAAAGTTGATACAAACAGAAAACAGCTAAAATTAGCAGAAAATMGCTGAAAGAAATTCCTGAAACAGAGAATTTCAAAGAAGCATAAAAAAGTTGAGATTAGCAGAAGAGCAGAAAAMGTGAGAATGATCATATAAAAGCAGAAAAAAGTTAAAATCAGCAAATAGAATCCAAAGGAAGATGAAACTAGTGCAAAGTAGTTTAAAAAGCAGAACTAAGACAAAAGTGTAAAGATTTATGAACATTTTGAAGGGTTTTAAGGATGTTGAAGACAGCCATTCATTTTCAATGAGTAAAACATGGTCAAAAAAGGCTAAAATTTTCAAGAAGTAGACATTACAGATGTAGCAAAAGTCATAGCCGGAATGTCCTGATGGAGCTGAACGTTTTTTWTATAAATTGTTGAKATGGCACAAATATTGTGGAACAAGATAGCTGCTGAAAAACTTACGGAAGATAAAATGATTTCAATAGTAAGCAATCACACAACTAAACACATTTTCAGCTTTCTGGCTTTTTAAGCTACATTTTGATACTCAAATCATCATGATGTTCCTAATCGAGATAGGTCACAAATACAGTATCAACATCAACACTGCTAGAATAAAAGAAGAGAATTTGCAAAATCTAAATTATCTAAAAACTACGGAGCCAGCGAGGGGACATGGGGAGTTTTTTTTCTTCTTTTGCATTCCCTCGCAATAGTGTTGCGTTACCTCGCAATACTTTTGCGTTACCTCGCAATATCTTTGCGTTACCTCGCAATACTTTTGCGTTACCTCGCAATACTTTTGCGTTACCTCGCAATATCTTTGCGTTACCTCGCAATACTTTTGTGAAACTTCACAATACTTTTGCGACACCTAGCAATACTGTTGCGACACCTCGCAATGCTTTTGCGTTACCTCGCAATGCTTTCGCGTTACCTCGCAATACTTTTGCGTTACCTCGCAGTATGTTTGCGTTACCTCGCAATATGTTTGCGTTACCTCGCAATACTTTTGCGTTACCTCGCAATATGTTTGCGTTACCTCGCAATACTTTTGC
>NW_013952471.1:2006102-2009443 GCF_001266775.1 Austrofundulus limnaeus
ATATTGCGAGGTAACGCAAAAGTATTGCGAGGTAACGCAAAGATATTGCGAGGTAACGCAAAAGTATTGCGAGGTAACGCAACACTATTGCGAGGGAATGCAAAAGAAGAAAAAAAACTCCCCATGTCCCCTCGCGGGCTCCGTAAAATACAGATGAACTAAGCATTTTCTGGAAAAGTAAATTGTTAGGGGTGTAGTAATTGCAGCTTTCCTACTTTGGCCGATATTTTTTAAATAACTGACGCTATCAGGTGTTATAAGGTCACAATACCCTTAAAACAAGACAAACTTAGTTTAACTGTAAGTGAATGTAGATGAGAAGCCGATTTTTTCCACCGATCTTCAATTTCCCAAAATTTGAAAAATCGGCCCCCCTAATTGTATATGTTGAGCGCTGATCGGCTGTTGAAATTGGTTATAGTTAAAACAGAAAAACACACCTCGCCTGGCCACACCAAACAAATGTAAAATAAGATGTCTACATATCCTTTGAGAAGAAATTCACTAAGCTCTTTGCTCAGACCTCATTTCTCTGCCCCTCAAGTCTCATCTTTATCATTTCTTTCTCTCTAGTCCCGTCCGTCTGATTTATGCCCCAACTTCAAGTCACAATTTCCAAGCGTCCCACTCTTTCTTCCCCGTTTCTGTTTCTCCTGTATCTCTTGTTTACCAGAGCGTGCCTAAGTGACACAAAGCTGCCGAGACAAAAGAACTGTGACCATAAAATAGCTGATTTGATGAAAACAATGCGGTACGCCTTTGGTTTCTCTTTGATGTTCTGTGCCTCCGCTCTTCAGAGAAGCAGAGTAAAAAAAAAAGAAATAGTAATAAAATTTTGGGTCACATCTCTTGCTTCCTCAGTTTCAGCTAAATCAATTTCTGCAAGCTCTGACCCAGCAGAGCTCCAATCTTATTATCTGGCTCTTGACATGTCCCTCGGAGCACGAAGGAGCGCAGCAGCTGAGGGCAGACAAGCATCAGCCCTCCTGGTAAACAAGCTCTGGGCTTTTCTGCTGCACAGATTCCAGCAGGTGCAAACTTTACAAGCAAGCTGGAGGATGATTGGCCACCAAACAAGCTTTCTATCTTCTTTTTTTTAAATCTTTTATCYTCCTACTGTATTTCACTTTCGCACTTTCAGGCTGCAGTGCGACCGCAATGTCCACACCCAACTATATATTTTGGTTTTGGACTWCACACTGTGCCCAGTCTGTGTTTTCCCATTGTTTTCTGTTTTTATATATATATATTATATCCCTTTCTATTCCTATTGTCCTCCCCCAGACATTTTCTGTCTTCTATTTGTTTTATTTGTCTCAGAACAATCCCATCTCAGCTGAAGTGAAACACCAAATCCGGCCCATTAGAATGTACCGCTGAAYGCAGCTGGACCGCAGATCGTTGTCTACTGTAGATATAAAAATAAATGTCAGATCAGAGAAAAGCAATTGAGTTAATTGACCATATCCTGTTTCAATTTAACATTGTGCCACAGGCCGGGGGGTTTCCAGGCTTCCTGCGTGGGTTCAGTGACTGTAAAGATTAGACTTTGGAAATACATCTCATTATTTTATTCCTAGACATAAATGATTTCATAAAAAAATAGATCCGTGTTTTTTTAAGGTAAAAGGAGAGCTTGGTTTATTGTGCTGAATGTGGAAGATGATTCTGCCCCCTGTTGTTAAAAACGTAAATCTACAGGCTTACTCTGACAACTTAATGTTAGCATGTTCAATAAATGAATGATACAGTGAATAAATTAAAGAGTTTAAAATTAGACTTTTTGATTTATGTTTAAAAACCTGTAAAATCGTGCATTTTAAGGTACCTGTGACATGCATGTTCTTCAAATACAAAAAGTCAAAGAAAACATCTTTATATTTAAGAAACTTGGCATAATACACACAATTTTACCCATTTTTGTCACATAATTAGCATGTTTTCTTTTGAACTTGGCTCAGCCAAGTGAAACAGGAAGTGACATCAAAGGGGAACTCTTTAACAAAGAAAACTCTCTGGTCTTTGTATATTGACAAAATATTATTTAAACTGACTTGTTTTCCTCACTTCCTGACGGTGACTCAAAATAATTTAAAGAAACATCTGATTCTTCTCTACAGTCTGTGTTGTTGGCTGTTGTAGCAATGCTCTGTTCACATGCAGACATTCCCCTTTGATGTCACTTCCTGTTGCTTCACAGGCAGATATCTCAACAACCGTTCATCACAGCAACATGAAATTTCTTTTGCAATATTTTATCAAAGTCATCTTTCTAAAAATGCATTCACGTGTATTACAAAAATTTGACGTCACAGGCACTTTAAGGGAGAAGTCCTGAAATACCTACATTTACACAGCTCATGAATACATGAGTCTACATTGTATAGTAGATTATTAACTGAATTATCAGTTATGAAACCATGCAAATAATACATTTAGGGCAGAATACTAGATTACACTGTCTGAGATCTTTGTATTTGTTATGGGATATGCAGACTCTGTCATTGTGATTAAACCATTAAGACATTATTAGGATATATTCTACATGCTCCTAACATGCAAATGTCTTTAATCCTTTGCAGCCTCTGACCATCTTCCAGAGGTCTCTGACCACCATGCAGATCCAGATTCAGGGCCTGCTGCAGTTCGCCGTTCCTCTGTTTCCCACAGCCGAGGTAGTGCTGTGAGATTGTTTTAATTGAAGCATCAGAGGATTGTAAATAAAAACTGCTGCGGCGTTTTTTTTTTAATATTATTTTTTCATTGATACAACCCCTCTCCACACAGAGAGATTTACTGGGTATCCAACATTTGCTCAACACCTCCGAGGCCAGTCTGCATCAGCTCACCGCCCTGCTGGACTGCAGGGGACTCAACAAGGTTTGTTTACTAAAGCTTAATTGGGATCGCAGCATTACAAACCAACGGCCAGCTTAAAAGTAAGCATCCACGCAGGATTTGACATTTGAACTGCGACTAGATGAAGAGCAGAGCCAGGAGAAATGAAAACAGTCAGCCTCAGCACCATCGACATAGACAGTCTTTAGTCAGCACACATTAATATTTGCTAATGTAGTGACTGTTCACACTGTTAAGTCAGCCTGGATGAAGACTTTTGCCTCTTTCTCGATAGTCTAGAGACTGATGTCACAGTTGATAAGGTGCATTTAATACTGATAACTATGTGACAGAACATCACTTCAAAAATGATCAGGTTTAGTTTAGTTTTTTTTTCCAATAAACTTGTGTATATATACAGCGGGTAAAATAAGTATTGAACACGTCACCATTTTTCGCAGTAAATATATTACTAGAGGTGCTAATGACATGAAATTTTCACC
>NW_013952471.1:2010698-2014657 GCF_001266775.1 Austrofundulus limnaeus
TGGTGAAAATTTCATGTCATTAGCACCTCTAGTAATATATTTACTGAGAAAAATGGTGACGTGTTCAATACTTATTTTACCCGCTGTATATATATCCCACTTGGATTAGTGTATTCCAAGTTAGAACTTGGTATATTTACTTCATTAAAGTGTTTATGTAATTTTTTTGATGATTTGTAATTTTACCAAGTGTTTTTTTTATTTTTGCTTTTCTTTAGTTACATTTAAAACATAAAATTGATACATTTTCTGTTTACTTTAAAAACTAACACCTAGTTACACATTACAAATTTAAATTTGACTGAACTCATCATGAACAAGAGTTGTTTATGCACTCTAAAAATGAAGTGTTGAATTTCTTAAGTTTACATAACTCGATTGAGTAAATTCAACACTTCATTGTTTTAGAGTGTGTGTAAAAGTACGTTTAATTTCCTGATTATCCTGAGCAGTTTTATGACTTTTACTTAAGTACTTTTCTTACCAGTGAAATAATTTTTTTCCAAAGTCATTTCCTGTTATGGTATTTTTATATTTACTCAGTTATTTATTTGAAGTACTTTAAATACCTCTGGTGTATGCAGTTGACTGCTATCATTAGAAGCTGCAGTGTTGTAGAAATATTGTGAAAAAGACAGCCCTAATAGGCCAATTATGGGTTGTGTGCACATTTTATGGAGGGTCAGGCTGTGAGTGAAGCAGAATTCAGCTGGTGGTCTCACAGAATGTGGGAATTTCTGACTGAAATACACTTTTTGATGCCTCAGTTTATCAATTTGCGATATGTTGGATTCATGGTAGTGTGTGTTTAATGACATAACTATGAAAAATAGTAAGCAAAGAAAAAAATTTGCGACCCCCCCCCCCCCCCCATAGTTGAAGACCTCTGTTGAAACAGCACTGTTTTGTCATTTGTTTGTATGAACGTTCACTTTTTGCCCTCTTTAGGACTACCTGGATGCCATGGTGGGGGTGTGTTACGACGGGGTGGAGGGCGTGCTGTATCTGTGCCTGTTCTCCATCCTTGCAGCCTGTGCCTTCACCGTTATGCTGTGTGCCATTCCCAGGGCATGGAGACAAATAGCCAGCAGGTCAGTTTGTTTCTGCTGCTCGCATCTTCCTGCCTGAGCGCCCTCGCTTTAGCATGCAGCACAGATCTCCATTATGCTAACAGTGTGCTGTTTAAAACAACCTGTGCAGTGTGTGTGAATATTTCTTCTACAAGTGGCTAGATGGGTTGCCACAAATGCAAATTCTGTCGTCGTAGCTCAGTGCCGAAAGCAGACGGGCGATAATGATTTTGTCAGTTTAGCTGTGCCTTTAGGGAAAATATCTCATGAATCACTGGCTGGATTTTAATGAAACCTTCATAAGATGACTAATAGATGATTATGATTAACAGTTGGAGTCAGCCTGATTCATACTGACATCTACAACTGATCAGAGTTATTATAGTTAATTAAAACTACTGTATTTATTCAAGTATAATACGTAAAATTAAATCCATAAAATCATCCACAAAGTTGGGGGTAGTACTATACTTGGATAAATATTTTTATTTATGTATTTTAACTGAAATATCGGCTTCATTCACAAAATTATTGAGTCTGGAAATGAGACCGCATCGTAAAAAGCAGCTAACACTCCTCCGTGCTTCAGAGCGAGATAATAACAGATCCAGGCAGGTGACATGATGTGAAAAAAGGGGGGGGAAGTATTCCTGTACCTTAGTAATAATAGCGAACTAATGACATTAGCGTGCCACCGGGCCGCTCCTCGAACAACAACAAACATGTTCGTCTGTAATGGCTGCCGTCTACCGGTGTTCTGAAAAAGGTTGTATCCCTGAAAAAACGTTTCCCCACCAGAGGGGGCGCTCGCGAGTAGGAAGTAATCTGCTTTTCCCCCAGAGATGGTCCAAATCTCATGTGAAGTCTCTGACTTTTGTGTTGGCTCCTCCTGGTGGACTGTGTGTAAAATGCCAGAATTGATGCTGCTACAGCTGATATACAGTATATTTGTTGTTAAAATACCTTTTAGTACATATGTTGTTAAAATAAAACGAACAGTCCAATGATCATTTTACTGATATGTATAAAGACTGCAAAGGCTGAAAAGTCTTGAAGTCTGTATGAAATTGGAGGTAGTTGGAGATTAAAATTTTATGCTTTTTAAGCTCAAAGAAAGGTGGGGGGGTCGTTTTATGCATGAGATCATGTTATACACGAATAAATACGGTAACTAAATAATGAAAACTGAATTGAAAAAAACATTTTAGTTAACTAAAATAAATAAAAACTGTAATAAAATTTAAAAAACGATAACTAACTAAAACTATATAAATATTTTACAAAACTATCTAAAACTAACTGAAATTATAGATAAAATATCCTTAGTTTTACTGTTTGTCAATTTATTTTGAGCCATGTGGATCTTTTTATTTATTTATTTACTCAAATTCGAGCAGTTTCACTTTACCTGTGGTTCTTAACACATGTTTACAGTCTGCTGCCGCTCAGCATCGTCTGCTGAATGACAACAGCAAAAGTTGGAAGAAAGCAGCAACGTCCACTTAGGGATTTCTTTGAATATGACTGCGAGAAAAATCAAAGCAAGTGTCTTGTAGTGGAAACAGGTGATAAAACAGGTGAAACGCTTCTCAAGGGAAAAACTGCATGAATCAAGCTCCCACAAGATGGCTAACTATGAGTATCTTGACACGRTAGCTTCTCTCAGTAGCTCCGGTGAAAAACAAGCAACAGGCAGCACCGGGTTGGAGACAACTGTTGTCATCATCCTACAATAATCACCCAAGTTCTTAGTTGGCAAAATTGAGTTAGGCAATTATTTTAGGAAGGTGTTACTATAATGGACTGCTTTAACTAGCGACCAAATAGCTGTTGGTTAGCTAACACAGGAATCACAAGCTGGAGGATGCATTGGCAAATAAACTCGAAAAAACTYCAACTAATAAAAACTAAACTAAACTAAAACCAAGGATTAAAAATGCAATAATAACAAATAAAAACTAGCAAATCTACTGTAAAAACCAATTAAAAGTAACTACATTAAAAGAAAAAAAATGTAAAAAATGAAATCTAATTAAACTATAATGAAAAATCCAAAACTATTATAACCTTGCAACTGATTCCCTTTTTCAATGGAGTCAACCTATTTCTAGTTGGCCAGTCTAAAGCTAATATAAAGTTTGGTGTGGTAGTAGCTGACAGTCATTCACAACACACATTCCAGATGTTAACAGATCATGGGAAACTTGCCAGTATTGCATGAACATAATGCATTTTCCAACATGGACTAAGGCACAACAACATATTTTTGGCACAATTGGAACTCCGTAGTAAGGCCTTTGTTTCTGGCCTCAACACTCTGCTGTAATTAATCCATCCTCCGTTTTTAGAGAACGGGATTACGATGACATCGACGAGGAGGACCCGTTCAATCCACGAGCGAGGAGGATGGGCTCCCAGAACCCCAACCACGCCAACATGCACAGCTTCTGCAGCTACAGCAGCAGCATGGGCAGCCAGACCAGCCTTCACCCGCCCGCTCCCACCGTCTCCAACGCCCCCATGCCTGAGTACATGTGAGTGGGAGAGGAGCGTTTCGCTTTCACTTATTTATGGAGTTCAGTTTAAAGCTTTTAAGTTGCTCTTTTGTTCATTCGTTTCCCCCTTTTTTTTGCAGGAACCAAACAGCTCTGTTTGGAGGAAACCCTCGGTATGAAAACGTGCCTCTGATAGGACGAGGCTCCCCACCTCCCTCGGTGCGTTGGGCCCCACAAACCAAGTCCTTCATATAATGTTACAGCGGGTAAAATAAGTATTGAACACGTCACCATTTTTCTCAGTAAATATATTACTAGAGGTGCTAATGAAGTGAAATTTTCACCAGATGTTGGTAACAACCCAAGTGATCCATACATACAAAGAAATCAAACC
>NW_013952471.1:2015838-2017642 GCF_001266775.1 Austrofundulus limnaeus
GGTTTGATTTCTTTGTATGTATGGATCACTTGGGTTGTTACCAACATCTGGTGAAAATTTCATGTCATTAGCACCTCTAGTAATATATTTACTGAGAAAAATGTTGACGTTTTCAATACTTATTTTACCCGCTGTATATAAAAGCTAAAACACGAAGCCTTTTTATTATTCATACACATTTTTACATTGCTTTCTTTATTAATACTAACATTTACATTTACTTAAATATAAATTCCACCTTTTCTATTCTTTTCTTGAAACCCACACAACATTTAGTGAGTCACTGTGCCTTTCTCTGCTTCCGATGTCTAACAAGAGTCGTGTAGTGCCAAAGCAAAGAGAGGAAAATTAATGTAGTTAATATTTAATTTAGTCAGAACACTATTTAACCTCTCAAGCTCCTTTTTTTTCCAGGAGAAAGAGATGCAGGTCTTAACTTGTTTGACTGTTGTCCCAGAAGATTTTCTGCCTTGCTGATTTTTTAATGTATTTTTTTACATGCTGCTAAACTACTTGTCCTTTTATTATATCACTGGGATAAAAATAGAAACATTTAGAATTAAATTTTCATTAGGTGCAGCCTTTTACATGCATCCTGGTAGCTGCATTATTAAAGTGGTATTTAGTTAAAAGAAATACTCACAAAATACCTATTGTTTTCCCCCTGTACTGATGTTGTTTTTGCAACTTATATAAGAAAGTTTGAACTATGTGAATAAATTTATGCATTGTTACAATCGCAATTCCAATGAAACTGGGACATTGTGTAAACAGAATATGATGATTTGTAAATTCTTTTCAACGTCTATTCAATTGAACATTATATTCTGTTATTTATGTTTTACACAACATCCCAACTTCATTGGATTTGGGGTTGTAGTTCTAACTAGTGGTAAAACTGTTTGTAATGCTCTCTGCTTTATCTTTTGTTTTGTTTTTCAACACCATCAGTAATACAAATGCTCCCCCATGACTACAACTGTGCAGCATCATGCAGTCATTTTCAGCTAACAGCTTCTTTTATATATGTTTTTTTATTTGTTTGTTTGTCATGTGTGTGTGTTTCTATCTTTTGTTTCTATATTTCCTTTTTTTTTTCCTTCTTTTATCAACTTTTGGAGATATACTCTCAGCCGTATAGACATCGAGTAAGTCTTTTTTTGCTTCTCCTCTCCCTTCCCTTTCCTCTGTTGTACAGTATCTCCACGTGTTACATCTCTGTCACTTCATATCTTTTTGGTTCCTGTGCAGTTTTTCATTTTTTTTTCCTGTTTGGCATGGCTCTCAACCCCAAAACCTGCTGTCTTCATTTCAGAGCTGTTTTTTTTTCTTAATATCAAATGTTTGGTCTGCCCCCTCGCGTTCAACGGGTGGTACTGTAGTTTGTCCTCTCAGGTAGCTCCCACTGTGCATGCAGCAGTCTTGTTCCAATCCCTCAAACCTACGGCTTGTGCTGCCATCGAGTGCACAGCAGCAGGCGTCATTTTTAATTGCTGTTTAGGTATTTATGAATGGAAGAAGTTGATTTTAAAAGAAATACTCCACTGACATTAAAGGCCCAGCATTCCTGAAAGCAATGTTTTATAGTCTGCTTATGGGGTGCCGTTTGTAAAGTTACACAGTCAAAAATTACCACCAATATTTTTGTTTTATTTAGCCTTTTATAAGAAAAAAAAGAACAGATTTATTTTTCAAAGTCAGTTTTTCACCATATGATTCATACAACAAGCTAAATATTTAAGTTTAAAGCTAAATATTTAGCTAGCTAGCTAAATATTTAAGTTGCAACTTAAATATTTAGCTA
>NW_013952471.1:2018340-2020156 GCF_001266775.1 Austrofundulus limnaeus
TGAGCTAAATATTTAAGTTTAAAGCTAAATATTTAGCTAGCTAGCTAAATATTTAAGTTGCAACTTAAATATTTAGCTATCAAGTTAAATATTTAGCTATATAAATGTATGAATCATACGGTGAAAAACTGACTTTGAAAAATAAATCTGTTCTTTTTTTCTTATAAAAGACTAAATAACACAAAAATATTGGTGGTGATTTTCGACTGTGTAACCTTACAAACGGCACCCCATATCTGCTGCCTAACGTGCCAGACTTTTATATTAGAATCATCTGAGAAATGACAGACTTGTAGCTATTTTGGTCAAACCTTGATTATAACTGACTTTATCTAAAATCCTATAATATTACACAATCGTTTACTGCACGATTCACAGCTTTGACCAAAGCTCAGTATCTGGAAAACCAACTGAGTTCTAGCCATGTTTATGGTTTCATTATCAATAGACTATGGCAGCTATTTTTAATCAGTTTGTCTTCAAAGGTTAATCACTCGTAGATGTTCATCAAATTATCATTTTATAAAAGTTTTATTAGAATTTGTTCAGTGGTTCATGACATATTGTAGGGGACACACACTTAGCCCAAAACACTATTGTCTGCCTTCACTTTTCATCAGCTGGCGATAAATATATTAATCGTGGACATAGGTTCTCAAAGAATAAATTTTCAGTGAACTCATCCTTCTTTCTTCCTTTTATCCCATTCTAAATGATTACATGAACTGATCCCATCAGCACAGAGTGGCTGTATAATCATCTCTGTGTCTGTCTGTGTTTATCCTTTAACAGTACTCCCCCACTATGAGGGCCACCTACCTGTCCATGACCGAAGAACAAAGTAGACACTTTGGAGGCGACTTCCAAGCATAGACTTCTTTACTTGTCGAAGGTGGGAAGCTGCTTCACTTTCCATCAAAAAAGCAGGACTTTGTGGCTGTCAGAGGTATCACAAAGACAAAGTCTGGTCAAGTCCAGCCTGTGCATTTCCAGGTCAACAGGAAAAAGCAACATTTGTACTGTTCTTTTCAGTATTTAAAGCTCCTAGCTTTCTGCCCTTTTTTTTAAAGGAAGTGTAATAGATAGCTGAGGGTAGTACCTTTTTCAGCTGCGACATCAGTCATAAAGCTGGCGTATGGAGGAAAGAGTAGAAGTCTTCCTCCAGGCTAAGCTAAAGGCTAATCAAACGATGGTCAGTGGTGCTGAGTGCCTGTGTAACGGTCTATGCTGGGTGGGGGGGATCCTGGTTCTTAAGTACCACTATCCTGCAAGTTTTACTTGTTTCCCTGTTCTAAAACACCTGATTGAATAACAGCGTTACCTCTTCAAGTTCTACAGAAGATTTTTCATCACCCAACAAACAAATTAAGCAAGCACCATGTTGTTTTATTTTTATTTTTTTTTACAAAAGTTGTTTCACAGGCTTGATTAAAAGAATAATTAAATGGGCCTTTGTTTGGCTAGTTGTCATCCCTAAATCAGAGGCGTACGCTCATTTTCACAGAGAGCCACATGAGCGCAGCCCTCAAAGGTTCACTTGTGTTTAACTTTAACTAAACACAAAGCGTCACCTTGTCTTATTGTTACAGCTGAGCACAGCTAATAAGCCATAACTGAACTCTACCTGTCCTGATGCATCTCAGTAAACCAGGTAAAAAATCAAAAAGAAAAAAATTGTATAGGTCCTCTGGACGGGTTCTTCTCTAATGAAACGTTTCATCTCTCCTCCAAGAGACTTCTTCAGTCTGAGAGTTTCAGGCAAAATTCAGGCTTTTAAATCACACACACGACAGGCCCTGGAGCAGTGTGGTTATCC
>NW_013952471.1:2020900-2022869 GCF_001266775.1 Austrofundulus limnaeus
GTGTACAACTGACTAAATGTGAAATGAATAATACAGGAATACTATTAAAAGTAGAAGTAAGAGAGTTTTACTCACTGATGACTTGTAATTAGTTTTGAATTCAGAACTCTCCCACTTTCTGATGGGAACGTCCATGCATATTCAACATGCATTATGGGGGATGTAGTTTATGGTCAATGCTGGCTTTAAAACTGCTTATTTTGAGACATTAATACGGGGCTATTAACAAAATAGCTCAGGGGGCCACAGTTACTTAAAGCCAATAGCTCAGGGGCAGGACAAGTTTTATCTTTCACCTTTTAAATGTATTTTGTGGCACTGAATTTRAAAGTTCTAATTTGCCATTGGTGTTTTCATATCAAATTAATTTAAAAAAAGTATATATATAATTTCTTTTTTGTTTATTAATTTTGACACATGRGCCCTGGACTGTACTCTTTTCTATGACTGATATCAAAGCTAAGGTACTACCTATTTGAAAAAAAAATCACTTCTAAAATGCTCAGACTATTAGTTTTAAATAACTTGCTTAACTTCAGCTGTTTTTATGTCGAATTTCACAAACGTGAAACAAGTTAAACGTCTGAGCAACCTTCCCAGCGATGTTTTGCTGTAAACTGTTTTCTGCTTCTCCTTCTACAAAGCRTTGTGTATTACTTCCCACAATGTCCACGCAGGACTCTCCAAAGAATATAATGTGAACATATCTGACGTAAACAGACCCGTGATGTTTCCTGGACGTGAAGCACAAACCCAGCACTGACAGTTACACTGCGGGAGGAAGGGGACGGTGAAGAACAGTTTTATTTGTCACAAACACAAATGTGTCTGAAACAAAACTACCTTGAGGCCACAGCTTCTGTAAATAAATTGTACAATAACAGACTGTTTGATTTGATTCGAATTTCTTTCAAATTTGTGCCCTTTTTTAGAGTTTTTATATAGTTCTGTGTGACAGTGTCACATGAGATCACAGTTATTTGCATCATTAATTCTAGTACATCCAATACAAATCTGTTGTTTCTTATCAGAACTTGGGAAGCTGTGACATTCTAGCTGTGATTAATATCATTTTGTTCTTTTTATTATTATTATTATTATTATTATTAAATCAAGCTTTCCAAACAGCACTTTTTTTAAAAAATGACTTTTTTTTCTCTGAGAATTTATTTACATGCAGTGTTGATTATTAATATTTTTTAGCATGTTAAACTGTAAGGGCACTGAGAGCGGTGCTTATTTTTGTGTGACCAGAAGCCTAAGGGTCTAAATGTGAGTTGAATAAACCAGCTTTGAATACGAAATAATGAGTCTTTCTTTTGTTGGTGGCTGAGTTTGAAGAAAATATTTGGATTTAATCATTTTTTAGACACTTGCAATGAAGAAAACAAAAACACTTTTGTCTTTTTATTTCTTTGTAACAGCACTGAATAGCTGTGGCTAGTGCTACCAAACATTTTTTTTATTGTTTTATGGTTTATCTTGCAGTTGCTCTACATTAGGTTAGCTGTGGGTGTAGGGGATCTTTCGAGTTGGATCGTGGTATGATTGTAGTATAAAACCATCCCAAGAGTCATAAATACACATTTTTACATTGAATCTTTTAGGGGTTTTCATTCACTGTCATCAGCAGTTTGAAACAAATTTAAAAATGTGGTTTAGTTTTATCCAGCAGGTGTCAGCATAGCATCACCAAATATCTGGTTTCCGTCCACCTATGAAATGAACAGGTGCTTTTTAGGTCAATACCATAAGCAAACTATATAAAAGTGTTGACCTCCGAAATACACACTTTTCAGTGTGTATAAATGCAAAAACTGTCAAATAATTGGAAAATAATTTACTTGTGCCTCTTCATCTTCAAACTGTTGATGTTGCTGAATATTATGGAAACCTACAGCGGGTAAAATAAGTATTGAACACGTCAACATTTTTCTCAGTAAATATATTACTAGAGGTGCTAATGATG
>NW_013952471.1:2024914-2026307 GCF_001266775.1 Austrofundulus limnaeus
GAGGAATGTCATTCCATGCTTTAGTATAAACATAGAAGAAAGACCTCTGGCCGTAACAGTTTTTAAAAGTTGGTAATATCAGTTGTCAGCCCTGTGATGGACTTGCGACCTGTCCAGGGTTTACCCTGCCCCTCGCACTGTGACTGCTGAATATGGGCACCAGTGACCCGCGTGACCCTGAAAAGGAAGAAGCGTGTACAGAAAATGGATGGATGGATGGAACTTTCTACTTCTTGCTTTGTTTAAAAATGTAAGGAGTAAAAAGTACAGATAATTGTGTGAAAAAGTAAGAAGTAGAAGTTAAAAAATAGGCTGAAAAATAATTACTCAGGTAAAGTACAGATACCCAAAACTTGTACTTAAGTACAGTAAAGAAGTATTTGTACTTAGTTACTTTACAACTCTGACTGACGCTATGGATCACAGTGAATTGATAAAAGCTAAATCATAATCACAGACATCTCAATTATCATAATTTTTTAGATTGTATTAATTATTATTGTATAATTATGATGTGCTAAATTATTATATTATATGACATAGATTATATATTTTATAATTGTATAAATGATATAAATTAGATGCCAACCCATGATTATGAGATGTTTTTAATGAGAAAAGTGAGAATTTTAAGATAACCTCCTATGAGACGATGTATAATGAATCCTTGAATCCTTATTATGGAACAATTAAATGCTAATTATGAAATGCTAAGTCTTAATATTGACACAGCATATCATATTTTGACTTGATTTTTRCCCCCCAGATATGCAAAAATGGGTTTACACAGTTAGGATTAAAAATAATAATAACTAGACATGGGTTTTTACGATGTAAAAACAAGTGTGCATTGCCTTGCCTGCAGCTTGAACTGTGACCAAGTTGAAATGTGTTTGCTGATCAAGCACCAGCTTGTGCCTGCCATGTCAGCAGTTGTTTGTAATGAGGGTAATGTGTGAGAATATGACAATTAGAAAATATGTAGTTTTAATGAAATATTTTGTTTATGGCTGGGATTGAACCCAATCTCCCACGTGAAAGCCCATAGTGTTCAACATGAGACTATAGGAGCTGTTGCAGTAGTCACTCCCAGTGTTAGGTTTGTATGTGTGCTGAAAGAGGCCATATTGTGAATGCAATTGTTGACACTAAACTGCAATATATTACAACACTAAAGGAATATTAGGACAATATTATAGTGAAATATCAAAATACAATCATGTTTGTATTGTAAACACTGAACTACTGAGTTTAAATATTATTAAACTATGGTGCAGTACTGCGTACACTCTAAAAATGAAATGTTGGATTTACTTAACCGTGTTATGTGACCTGGTTCCACTTAACTGAGTTGAGTAAATTCAAAGGAACATGCTCATGTTCTTTGGTTAAA
>NW_013952471.1:2026802-2028565 GCF_001266775.1 Austrofundulus limnaeus
AAACTGACAAAAGTCTGCGTTTGCGCACCAGATAGTTATTTTTCATAGTTGTCAGATTCAAATGTTCAGCGTGGTCAGTGTTTTATTTTACAACCGGAAGTGGGCCGCCATTGTTTACAGTAGCTGACTTGATGACGGCACGTGCACGCGCTGCTGGCTGAAGATCTCCAGGGACACCACGCGCGTACGCAAAAACACATACAAGCACGCGCAGGGGYAAAAAAAATACACAACCACAACAAAAAAGCAGAGCAGCAGAAGAGAGAAGCTAGGAGGAAGCAGCGCTACCTGTACTGTAGGTGGGCTACATTCGGCTCTTCCTAAAGGAGGCGAGTAGCTGCTGTCCAAYTAGAAGAAAAGAAAAAAAGGGTAATTAGCATCTCTTGGTACCTGAGCCGAAAAAGTTTGGGGTGATTTTTCAGTCAGCAGACGTGAGTCCTCGTGTCTGAGTAGTATCTTTTTAGGGTGAGGTGGATGCGTGCAGGTACCGAGCCCCCTACGGAGCAGGATGGTCCAGTGTCCGGTCCGCCGCTGACGCGCCTTCCCCTTCATCCGGACCCGTTTGGACCATGAAGGACACGGGGGGATCCAAAGACCACCAGCTCACCGTGAGTCTACAAACATTTTAAATCCGTTCACCTGAGCCCTSATGTCTGCAGTGAGTCAATTAGATGTTTGCCAGAGGTCAACTCAGAACATCCACTTTATGTTTTTATTAAACTGTTTGGAAAAATATTCATAAAAATAAATAAAAACACCTTAATCGGATTCTGCAAATTAATTAATAAGGATAGCTACAGCTTGTCTTGGATGATTCTTCTGTGGCATCTATTTATTTTATTTTAAATAATCAATTCAAGCATGTTAATTTTAGAATTTTCAATTTGTTTACATAAATATAAATTACAACATTAAAACAAATTAAAACATTATTTTGGAGCAAAACTGTCAAAAACAAAAACTTCAACATCCAGGATAAAGAGGATCTTTGTACCAAAGTACATTTAAAACAGATCTGTGTCTCGCTGTCTTTAAAAGCAGAAAACAATGAAAAATATGATAATAAATGCAGTATACTACTAATTCTGTTCATTTGTCTTAATAATCAAACAATTTTATTTCTTCTTTTCTGAACACAGAAGACAGAAACTAACACAACAATAAAAATAACCTAACAATAAAACACATCTTAAAGCAACGGTAAGTTCAGGGGTGTGCAAACTAGAAGGGGAAAACTCCCACTTTATTATGCTTTATTCAAACAATAATCTAACTTCTCTTTTATAACCTCAATGAAATCTGTTAATATAATTGGCGTTATTATCTTAACATGTAAATGTGAGCTGGCCATAATAAGAAGTCATCTTATTAACAGTTAACCATCGTCACCATCAGTAATAAGAAGATAAATGTGTCCACTGTGAATGCTTTTTCTCTTATTACCTCCTCCAATGGCGAGGTAATGTTTTCTGTCGTGTCTGTCTGTCTGTCTGTCTGTCTGTCTGTCTGTCTGTCTGTCTGTCTGTCTGTCTGTCTGTCTGTCTGTCTGTGGACAACATTACTCAAAAACTTGTGGATGGATTGTCATGACATTTTTACCACTTGTGGGTACTGGGCCAAGGAACACACCTTTAAATTTTGGTGATGTTCTGGATCACGATGCAGATACAGGAATTTTTTTTTCTTTTAACACTCTGAGATCGGCAAAGCTGTGATGCTTTCACAGGGCTTCTGTAAAAAAACTGAACTGGATTGGACAGCAC
>NW_013952471.1:2028669-2034480 GCF_001266775.1 Austrofundulus limnaeus
TTTCCTCAAACACACCACATTTCTGAAACAACCAGTCAAAACAGTATCTCCACTAGGATTGTAAACAGAGAGCTGCTGGGCCTCAAAGTTTGGAGACGGGGGAGCCAGGAAGCACTTTATAAAGAGAGTCAAACCATTACAAACTCATACAAGGGGATAAAACAGACGTTTTACATGGTGAAATGTGACTGATGAAAACTTAGGAGCTTAATCCCACACCAGTTTGACGATGAATAACGTCGGGTGACGAMTCTGACTTTTTTTTCACATTGGACTCCACCGAGAAGAAATCCCGTGCATTCTGCTGCTTAAATGTTCACTACGTCAGAACTTATTCAGCAAATGTGTTTCCATCTCTGCTTTTGCACATTTACTCCATTACAGGATGGGGGAAATTGGTCTTGGCGTAGGTTCGCACTCTCCGAGTGCTTCTAGTTTTCTTCCCGTTATTATTATTTTTTTCCCATTACACCTCCCAGTACTATTGGACAATACACCGTTCAATTTCCTCTGGCACAGCCGGCTAAATGTGTTCTGCAGCACACAGCTAAATTAATAAAGTGGCACTTTCGGCTGCCTTGGTCTCTCTTGACCAGCATGTAATAAACCTACAAGGTGCTGACAGAGAAAAGATCTTATTATTGTCATCTGGTGCCCTTGTGAAACTGAGGTAGGTCAGAAATACTACGATTGTTGAAGGAAACGCTCTAAATTCAGAGCAAACTTGAGCACCTTTGATTGTTTCGATCGAACCAACACTTTATGTTTCATTAAAAGCCATTTATGTAATATTTAATTAGAAATGGACAAACACACCTAGCAGGGTACAGCTGAATATGCATTATTAAATAAAAACACAATCCTCTGATTTAGTGCTTTGGGCTATTCTGTGTTCATAAGCAGCAGTGGTTGGTTTTATTTGAAATGATCTTCACAAACTGCTTTTTTGAACCATGTTAACTGCTCAAGGCGCTCTGCAACACAAGCCACCTTCACACATGTGTAATTTGTTATTCTATGAAATATGTTTGACACATTATCAGATGAGCACGAGTTTTAAACATTGTTCTATGGAAACAGCGCAGAAGAAAATGGGATTATTGTCTCTAATTAAAAATGTTTTGGTATTTCTGCCTGTGCTCMGTTGGTTTTTATATTAATTCTCCCAGAATTAGGGCTATTATGAAACTCTTTCTGCACAACATGCTGGCATCTTTTATTATGTACCTTCTTTTTATTTATTTATTTGGTAATTCATGCATTTTGCTGAGGAGACATTCCTGATGAAATCTAGGTGAAATAGTCACAACTTCACAAAGCACCCTCCYAGACAAGCCACGAAAATGTTTTCTCACCTGTTTTGTGCGGAGCCGACGAGGGGACACTGGAGATTATTTTTCTTTTGCATTCCCACGCAATAGTATTGCGTTCCCTCGCAACTGTGGCTGCCGGTTTATTAAACAACTCACATGTTTACCATTAGCGAGTTAGCCTACTGCTTTAATTCAGCTTCACAATCAATATATCATACAGCTACGCACAGAAGTATGTCATATGCCGATATTTTAACACAGTGCAGCCACGCAACATCAATGTCAATTTCACAAACTTGTGGCGACACATCCTGTTTTGGTAACCGGATATTTCAGAATAAAAGTTTGATTTAATTCAGTTCATATTCAAAACAAACTTTTGCATGGGAACGCAAAAGTATTGCGWGGGAACACAAAGTTATTGCGTGGGAACGCAAAAGTATTGAGAGGGAACGCAAAAGTATTGCGTGGGAATGCAAAGGTATCTCGAGGGAATGCAAAAGTATTGCATGGGAATGCAAAGGTATTGCGAGGGAACGCAAAAGTATTGCGTGGGAACGCAAAGGTATTGGGAGACAACGCAAAGGTATTGCGTGGGAACACAAAGGTATTGCGAGGGAACGCAAAAGTATTGCGAGGGAATGCAAAAGTATTGCGAGGGAACGCAAAGGTATTGCGAGGGAACGCAAAAGTATTGCGAGGGAACGCAAAGGTAATGCGAGGGAACGCAAAGGTATTGCGAGGGAACGCAAAAGTATTGCGAGGGAACGCAAAGGTATTGCTAGGGAACGCAAAGGTATTGCGTGGGAACGGAAAAGTATTGCGAGGGAACGCAAAGGTATGGCGAGGGAACGCAAAGGTATTGCGTGGGAACGCAAAAGTATTGCGAGGGAACGCAAAGGTATGGCGAGGGAACGCAAAGGTATTGCGTGGGAACGCAAAGGTATTGTGAGGGAACGCAAAAGTATTGCAAGGAAACGCAAAAGTATTGAGTGGGAACGCAAAGGTATATCGAGGGAATGCAAAAATATTGCGTGGGAACGCAAAGGTATTGCGAGGGAATGCAAAAGTAATGTGTGGGAACGCAAAGGTATAACGAGGGAATGCAAAAGTATTGCGTGGGAACGCAAAAATATTGCAAGGGAACACAAAAGTATTGCGAGGGAACGCAAATGTATTGAGTGGGAACGTAAAAGTATTGCGTGGGAACGCAAAGGTATTGCGAGGGAATGCAAAATTATTGCGAGGGAACGCAAAAGTATTGCGAGGGAATGCAAAGATATTGCGTGGGAACGCAAAGGTATTGCGAGGGAACGCAAAGGTTTATCGAGGGAATGCAAAAGTATTGCATGGGAATGCAAAGGTATTTGTGAGGGAACGCAAAAGTATTGCGAGGCAATGCAAAAGTGTTGCGAGGGAACGCAAAGGTAATGCGAGGGAAAGCAAAGGTATTGCGACGGAACGCAAAAGTATTGCGCGGTAACGCAAAGGCATTGCGTGGGAACGCAAAAGTATTGCGAGGGAACGCAAAAGTATTGCGAGGGAACGCAAAAGTATTGCGAGGGAACGCAAAAGGGAAAAAAATCCCCGATGTCCCCTCGTGGGCTCTGTAGCTTTCCTAAAAATTTAAAACTAAGCATTTTTTTTCTATAAATGAGAGAAGCTCAAATGTAGTGCCACAATCAACAAATAAACAAGATTTATTTGTTGCGTCAAGCTTTTATTCAGCTACGAGCAAGTTTAATATACAAAAATACAAAATGTTCACATCCTCAAGTGTAACATCAGCAAAATTACCTCCGACTCAGACGTGTTTTTACGTAGACAGGTACCCGTTTATGACAAGAAAGATGGTGCTCTTGTGTGCTGTAAATGTTCCCATAAAGGGAGACTTCAGGTTTATTATTCTACATTCAGTAAATTGGATTTCTCTGCACTGATGAAAATCAAGGATGTCTGAATGAAATCACTTTTGTTGCAGGTTGCCCTGAGGATCCGACCCCTCAGCGATGCCGAACAGGAGGAGGGGGCCACCATTGTGGCTCACAGAGTGGACGACCAGGTGACATGGCCATCCCTTTATTTATTTATTTTTGTGTGTGTGTGTGTGTGTGTGTGTGCTTATCTCTGTGTGCGCTCGAGTGACTGATGGGGTCAGTTTGTGTTTGTGTGGGAGAAAGCTGTTGTCTTTGTTTTCATATCCTTCCTGCCTGTCACGAGCCTGCAGAGATAAGGTATCTGCAGGGACCTCGGGCACGGCAGCAGCTCTTTCTAAAACTTGTTTGTAAAGCTCAAATGTCACATTTAATTTGTGAGCGAGTGCTGGCTGGGCCAGAGCTGAGAGAGCGACCTTTACAGCAACTGGAAAATAAAAGGAAATTATTTTATAAACTCACATCTGAATGCTTAGCTGGAGTGAATGCTTGGGGTTCGTTTCATGTCATTCATGCTGATGATGGTTTGATGCATTTGCCCAACAGAAGGTTACAACTTTACAATTAAATTAAAATTTAATGTGATTATATTTGATAAAAGGGATTGTTGTTATTATTATAATTTTAAATAATTTTTAAATCAGTCAAAAAAATGAAAAAAATAGATATATATAATAGAAAAGATACTTAATGTTTTGCTTGACAAGTGACCTGCTGCACAATATATTATAGTCATAAAACACCCAAACGAACAGTATATCCTGTATGTATGTACTTAGCATGTTACCATATGATTAGAGAAGAACTTACCATCTGTGTGAGCTCCACGAGGGCCATATTTACCACTAGGTTTTTACTTTCAACCAGTCCCCCTTGGAGACCATTTAGCAGGATGTGGAATGATGATGAAGGCACTGCAGAGGCTAATGAGCATCGTGACTGAGAACCTGCAGAGGTGTTTCCTCACTCTGTGTAGGCTCATTTAAACATTTGTGTGCCTGCTGGTGGTGGGCTGGCTTTTATAGTTGTTGTTTTTTTACTAAGACATCAGAAAAGTAGACAGAACTCACAGTGACACTGTTTTCTTTTGGTATAAGTGACAAATGTTGGATGAAGGGGTGTTATATTACTGTTTTTTTCCTTGTTTATTTTTATGAGTTATTAAAAAACACCTTCTAGAGACAGACAATCCACCTTGTTAGGGTGTGACTTGTTTGTCGGAGGACGTAATTTAATTACAGCAGCTCTTAGGTACAACATCAGCACTTCTGTCTGCCATGACATCATTAAAGCAAGCTTGGACTCAGGGGGATTAGAGAGCATAACAACAGGAGGGTAGTTATGGTGCCGACGCAGCCCCCATAAAGAGGCTTTGTTATTGTCTCCACCTCAACTAAAACTCTGCTAGAAAACATGTTCCGTGTCTTCAGTATGACTCACTGTAATGTGTTGATTTTATTTCCAAAGAGCACAGTCAATGTGATGGAGAGCTTCAGAAATGGGTACTCAWGTTATAGTCTGCGATATTGTGACACATATCAGGTCCACTCAGGCACGTTTGCTGTAAAGGATTAGTAGAGCTTAAAATACACAGTTGTTATCGTGGCAGCGGGATTTAAAGAGGGTTTTTTTTAACCTACGAGTTTAACTGGGCTGTCCTCACCTGAATGGAGAGGTTGGTGAGGGAGCGTACAACAACATAAGGATGCGATAGGATTATAGTGCTGTCGAAAGCTGAACCTGTTTACCTCCTCAGCAGTTAAAACACTTGAGAAAAAGGTAAAATAATGCGCACTCTCTACGAACTGTACCGTTTTAAACCCAAACTCTAACTTCCAAGACACATGTAGTAATTATTTTGTTTGCAAGACAGTGGGCATGTGAGGYCCATATGGCTCAGACAGATTAGGCTACTGATGGCTGACTGGARGGGAGTAGCCAGATCTGGCTGTCCTGGCAGAAAGCAGACTACTCAAAGCTGGCTCTGCGGAGATGAGCTCACTGGATTGGTTTTAACCCTGGATAAACCCTCGGCCACCTGCTCTTTTTCTCTCTATTGTTCTCACCTCACTGGACAAGATGAAGGAGGCTCACATTTAATGGGTTTGAGGCAGTAGTACACCAGTTAAGGCAGCTGGTGAGGCGGATTTATGAATAAGATGACTCCGATGTTACTGTAATACAAGAGTTAGAATTATAACAGTCTGGTCAGACTAAACCCTAAATAGTATTAAAATAGGTCTGAAACTTTATTTTAACACTTTGGTATGAAAAACTTCACAGATGGTACATCGTTTGTGTTTACTTTCTAATTGGATCACGCTTGAGAACAAACTTAACCTCTGTCTATAAAGACTCAGACAGCATTTCCTTTTCACCTTAATTATAAAATGTCACAAGAGGTTAGAGGTCGCTCCTTAACAGGCTGACAGCAGAGCTAACTTTAGCCCTTTAAAGATATAGATAGTCCTTCGAGACACCTGATAGGACCAGGTTATCCCACTACTACCTTTTCCTCGAAGTACAAATCTGTTTTTCTGGCCTTAAGTTATAGGGTTTATATA
>NW_013952471.1:2034630-2038716 GCF_001266775.1 Austrofundulus limnaeus
GCTTTTATTTATCATTACTTCACAACAAAATAAGTTCCTGATTTTTTTTTCTGATTACAATTATAACAGGAACGTACCTCTGTTCCCTGGTACCTGTGTTTTCTGGTACCTACTTTTCCCAGTAGCAGGGGTGCCCAAACTTTTTCTGTGAAAAGGCCAAAATCTGTGGGCTGTGTGGCAAATGCAGTAATATAATACATGAAATGCAAATACCATTTAGGCATAATCCCTATATTCTTTACAGCCAGTGCAGTTTTTTTGTTTGTTTGTTTGTTTGTTTGTTTATGCCTGTGTACTTGAAGAAAGTTTGACGTAAGCTCTGGCAGCAAAGGCTGGGAGATTTCATAAATTGAAAATACGAGTATTTCTGGTCTTAAAGAATGTGCAAATCTACATATGTGCTTAAATCTAACCTAAATGTCTATTGTAGTTATTTGTATTTCATGTTTGATTTTAATATAATTCAAAGACAAAGTCAGCACAAGTAACGACTAATTGCACTACAGCCCCTTATTTATTCATAAGGCCAATAAATGGAATGGCTATAAGTGGGAATACAGTGTTTCTACATAGGACAACAGGAGATTATGACCTAGTAACTAGGACAACTGCTAGCAGGACAAATCAAATGGCTTGGTGGGCCAATTTTGGCCTTTGGATCCCACTTTGGGCAACTCTGACCTACAGTATGTTTCCTCATACCTGTGTTTCCCAGTACCTATGTTCCCTGGTACCAATGTTTCCTAATACCCAGTACCTATTTTCCCTGGTACCAATGCTTCCCAATACCTATGTTTCCCAGCACCTATGTTCCCTGGTACCAATGTTTCCCAATACCCAACACCTATGTTCCTTGGTACCAATGTTTCCCAATACCTATGTTTCCCAGGACCTATGTTCCCTGGTATCAATGTTTCCCAATACCTACATGTATGTTTCCCAGGACCTATGTTCCCTGGTACCAATGTTTCCCAATACCCAGCACCTATGTTCCCTGGTACCAATGTTTCCCAATACCCAGTACCTATGTTCCCTGGTACCAATGCTTCCCAATACCTATGTTTCCCAGCACCTATGTTCCGTGGTACCAATGTTTCCCAATACCCAGCACCTACATTCCCAGCGATTAACGGCTGTCATCYCAGCCAGGGTGAAACCCCTGCACACGGGACARGATAGCGATCGCAGCGTTGCGAATCGCACTCTCAGGTCGCTTGTCTTCACAAAATTTGATTGGTTCTTGACTCTGAAGACGGGTGTGCATTACGGACGTGTAAACTAAACAAATCTTGCGGTGCTAATGATATTGAAAAACAAACACACACCAAGATACAATATGAGGAAAAACTTACCATAAACTTCACCCTGGTGCCAATAAATTCCCACAAAGCTTTTTAGTAATCACTTGGTGAAAGTGTTAGCTAACGGCAGTGTGTAGCATACTCTCTTCTCATTGGTCAGTCAATGAAACCCTCGCTGATTGGTTGTACACTAAGCGACAGCGACAAAAGTTGAACATTTTTCAACTTTCAAATTTCGCGTCGCAAGCTCGCGTGTGCACGTCTACGTGTACGAGCGCYAAATTTCACATGCACTATTTTCGCCGGTCGCTTAGCTGGAGGAGGGCAAGCGATTATCGCCTCACCGCACAGGCTCCATAGGAAATGAATGGAGAGCGAGCGACGTCGCCTCCCGTGTGTCGAGCCCTTAAGAATCATGTTTTACCTGCTCATATTGTAAGAGAAACTTGTGTCTTACTTTCCCACCGACTTGTTAATCATGTTTTCAACAGGACTTGTCTGTCCATATATCCCACTGGAATGCTTTATAGTGAGACCTTGTCTCCATGGAGACACCTAGACAAAGCCAGGGTCATATTGGTTTTTGTTTGTTCCTTCTTTATTCTTGATCCACATACAGTCCTACATAGACGTGAAATGAGAAAACAAGTTGTTTTTCTCTCCTTCCTGTTGTCTTGTTCTTGTGTCCACAGGTAAATCGAATAGAATCGATACACAGATCAATTGTTAAGCTCGGCCTAATTGCACAACCTGGTCTGTAAGTGCGYTATAAAAATTACATACAAGGGATTGATGTTTCATAGTCAATARCTGAGCTGTTTTGTTCTGACAGCAGACTACTTCAAAGTTCATCTTATATAACAAGAGGAGCATAAACTTAAAAAAGTTCTTAAACATAAACACTCAAGGGCAGGTAAATATTGAGCTTTAATCAAAGATTTATGTAGCATTTTGCCCGTAAGTTTTTATGTGAAATCAAGATATTTAAAAGAAGATTTGTTTTGGTCCAAACATATGTACATTTGATTGCATTATGCTATGAATTGGCTAATTTTCRGCCCCTGTGGAACACAAAGCAGCTCATCTCAAGTGTTCAGTGTAAAGTTTCTTCCAGTGAAAGGAGATTCAAGTTGCCTTCATCTTAGAGACTGCATAATAAGTAGTTACTTTTGTTCAGCAAAGGCTGCGCCATTCAAAAGCAAAATCCTAAATCAAACAAAGCTTTCCACTCCAAACACAAGTTACCTTTCTTCATTGAGTATACAGAAAACGTCAGCATGTAACCTATCCATGGCACAGTTTTTCTTTGCCATGAACAAATTGTCAAACAATAGCTGTTTAGAAATGTAATAACTGCATCAGTGCATGTTTTGTAATGAGTCAAACAAGTTGTAGTGTTTTAATTGTGTCTCTATCTAAGCTAGAGGAGGAAAAAGGAGTTACAAAAAYACCTTTCTATAAATTTGACCCCCCACACATTAAGGATCTGGATCTAAAATAGCAATCGTATTTAACTCAGTGGCATCCAAGAGGATAAAGGACACTTTCAATTTTAAATAGTAGCAAGTGTAACTTTGTTCAAAAACTGGGTTAAGATGTCAATCCAAAAAGACTTTGTGTTTCAYACAAGTAGATGATCCTTCTTTTCCTCTTATCTTGGACTCACTCTCTCCGTTTTGTTGTGCAAGGGATTCTCTGGTACGTTCTACTGATCCTTACCCCTCCCTTTARGTCTCCTTTTCAGCAATGGCCATTGCTTTTACTTTTAGTTTCCTATCTGATTTTATTATTCTTTCATAATTAACCTTTTTTAACAAGTAAATCCCATTGAGATCACAGATTCATTTTGCAGAAGGCAGTCTAACATGCGCATTTGACTGTGGGGGAGGACCTGTACTTGGAGAACACCCCCCCAAACATGGGGTACATTCAAACTTCACACAGAAAGACCCCAGGCCCAACTGGGGATTYAACCCTGGACTTTTTTGTTGTGAGASGACAGATTTAACCACCAATTCGTCGTACTGCCATAAACTCTTGATTGTGATGCATAGACCTGTCATGATAACAAATTTTGCTGGATGATAAATTTTCCCAGAAATTATTGCAATAAATGATAATGTTGTTTCGAGACAATTTAAACACGCATAAAGTTTACGGAAGTCGAAAAGATTTATGTACATACAAAAAGGACCAGAGATTAGGAAATAAAAATATAACAGCGAGAACAGAGTGTGGCTGGAGGAGAATAGATACCCGAGTGGCCTGTTGTTGGTTCTGGGCCTGTATTTATCAAACTTCTTAGAATTACTCCTAAGGTTAAGAATGGACTTAAGCGTAAAGAAATCTCTTAGCTAAAAGCTGAGCCTAAAAGTCATTTATCAAGCATCTCAGTCTCACTTTAAGTGAAGTGTAAGAGTAAATCTTAAGTGTCAGTGTTAGGACTGATTTACGACCCTTTGCTAAGCTGATCCTGGATGACGTCGATACAACCCCCCCGGCATGGACCAATCACTGTATCGGTTTTCATATTCAAGAATATTTGGAGAAATGTCAAGATAAAATGGTAAAAATCCTAAAATAAGTTCACATTCGACACAGTAATGTTCATGCATGTCACGCTGTACTGATTGTCGTAGATTACATAAAATTTCCTCATTTACATCATGAATAAAGAAAATCTTGCAGATTATGTCAAAAACTGCAGCGTAATGAGCCTGAGGTAATATTGAGTTCACACACACACACACACACACACACACACACACACACACACACACACACA
>NW_013952471.1:2039118-2046313 GCF_001266775.1 Austrofundulus limnaeus
ACACACACACACACACACACACACACCACTCTGTCATTATCCGTTTGGTCTGAGAAGCCCCACCCCCACCCACATTCTACAGATTTTTTCTTTTTTTTTTTCTTTTATGAAATTAACAATGTGAAGTTTGAGTTAAAGAAAGAAAACATAAAAGAAAAGTTCAATCCCACCTTCACCAGTGGCAGGGGAGGGGGTGTCAAGACATTTGACAGCATGTCATCTGCTTTCACTCATCAGCTGAAAGTTTAATATTCTCTCCAAAAAACACACAGAAATATCCACCTTTTAATCTAACATTATGGCACTGCATCGTTTTTTTTCTCCCATTTTTTTCTTTTGRATTGATGACTAAACCTGTTTTCCACACCTTATTTTAMTTCCTCTGTACATTATAACACTCAGGTGGGAGACCCCCGGACCACTTAGTGCAGTTTCTGAGGCAGTGCAGAGTATTCCTGAGGAAGGTAGCTGTGATCTCTGTCTCCTCAGTCCATCTCAGACCCCCTAGTGGCAACTCTTAACCACTGAAGAGTCCTCTTGAGCGGTCTTAACTTTTCGGGAGAGTACGAGTGATTCTTAGACGTAAYAATTTTGATCATTTGCATAAAGTCTGAGAGTAGGGGTGAATCTAAGAAATTTTCAACACTTAAGTCTAAAATTCCACTCTAAGAAGTTTGATAAATACGAGCCCTGATCACCAGCTTTTGGTTGTGTAAACAGACCTATTTCCCCGTGACCAGCACCTCTGGGGTTACTGCTGGGTTTTTCCTGCAGCTACAGATCAGATTAACACAAAACAACTAAACATGGAGCGGGATCAGCTGGGAATAGTTTCCYTCATTCTTTTCTCTTAGGTATTTTTTTTTAGTTATGGTCCACGGGGGTGATATAGGAATGAAGGGGGGAAAAACTACCACAGAGGGCTTTCTGACCTCATCAGTTTTGTTAAGTCACATGTTATCAAAGCATAACAAGTCTTWCGTTTTGCTGGTAAGATAAATTTGTGACAAAAAACACATCAATTTGCCAACAGCCTGTTTCGTAAGGCTTTTTTTCCAACACAATCAGGAGCACAATGTACCTCAGTGTGGCTACATAATACCTCTTAAGCAAGAAGTATAGACCAGCCGCAGGGTTATGGATGGGCCATGTCTAATGAGTGCCGGGCAGGGACTGGTCTTTAGTACCATCACTGCAGCATCGTAAGTGGGTCCCTGAACCATACAGTAATCAAATTTGAATGATAGACTGAAAAAATTAATAGATTTATTCAAGCATAATTACTAAAAAMACATTTAAAGAGCAAGTGCTGAAGAGAAACAAATGTTTTAATTTTGAAAATAAAAATCAAAACATGCTACTGTGTTGCCTGTAAAACCCACAGGTCTGGGTTTTAGTGATCTAATGGGACTCAGTCTCTTCAGGGACCTTCTGTGTAGAATTTGAGCCACAAAAACAAGTTGTTTTTCAGGCAGAGTTCATTTGTATGACTCCCAAAATGACAGCACCTTTTAAAGCTGCAATTTAGGAATAAAACATAAGCATTAAGCAGTGTGATGCAATCCTTTTCATAGAAATAGAATAAATAATCAGTCCCTGCCTAGCACTCACGTGGCACCAGTGACCCATGCGACCCTGAAAGGAAGAAGCGTGTACAGAAAATGGATGGATGGAAAACTAGAGRTGGACAAAATAAAACAGGCTATAAATCAAATTAAAGTTAGTTCTAAAGATTGTGATAGTGTTAGCTCCAGACTAGTGCTGATCTTAGAAAGCTGGTGACTGAATTCATCATAKCCAGAAAAGTTATTTAACTTTGATTCACATCCACAATTTTATTCCAGACAAAAGAAATGTCTAGATGAAGGCATCTCCTTGTAAACTTGAATTTTTCTGGCACAGTTCAGTCAAGTTTAGCTATCAAATCTAATAAAGTTTGTTTAAAAAATGGTTTTATTACGATTAATATATTATTTTCCACATGCATTATATGGCCAGGGTTACTAATGAAAAAATAATAAAACTTTCACTAAATACTAAAATGTTTTCTTTTGAACCAACAGCATTTCTTTTGCTTTGTTATAAATAAGATCTAAAATATAAAGTTATCAAGGTTGCCTGCCTGAATTCAGTTTATTTTTGAATGTGGCAAGATGAAATGACAAATGGACATTGTAATTGCCTTTATTATTAATAGTGTAACAATCCAAATATGTGGAGGAACAGTAACTATAATGTAGTGAGTTTCCACAGAAACCTGCAAGCACTCAGTTTGTGATGAAAATGCATAAATATCTTTTTTATGTCTGGTCTTGGTGATCGGCTGCCAAGTCTGTTTTACACCTTTGACATTTGCACTATATAGACCAGAGATCAGTAAATGTTGTGGTATTTATCTTAGAGAATAGCTGTTACCTTAGAAAGAAACGACAGACTTTAAGAATGCATTGCCCAGTAAAATAGATATATTACATTTATAGAAGTGGTTCTCAGTCTGTTTTACATAATGAATCAACCCCTCTTCCCCAACAGAGTTAAGAGTTTCAGCTTTTAGTGATCTAGTGGATGCAAAGACAGCCTAAATATTACATTTGTTTTGTAGAATGTTTTATGGCTGTTTTCCCCACCATTATTGGCATTCTTCCAATTCAAGCACTCTTAAAATCATGAAAACAGGACATTTTTCTAGGAAACATTAATTTGTCCACTTATATAGAATGACAGTTATAAACTTATAAGAGGTAAGAGGTTTTCTTTTGTATAGTTTTATATTTTCTTATGAAGTCATCTGTCATTCATTAAAAAAAAGCAATATGGCATGTTCTAATCTAAATCCTGCGAAAAGTTTATTGTATTGCACAGCAGGAAGTGTCTTGAAGCTGTTAGGAAACAGTAATGGGTCTCTTTGTGTTTCACACTGACATCTCCCCTTCTGTCGTTTGGGATGATGGTAAAATGGWCCAAAAAGGTAGAAAATAACATGCTGTTCTGCACCATTTTGCTATTACTGCGATTAGACGTGRACATGGGTGTGACGTTAACTTGACCCTGTACTGAATGGGTCCTTGAACAGCCTGTTGCTGCCTCCATCTGAACAGGCTATCACTTGGTTCCCCACTGCCCACAGCCATGCTGATCAGTYTGTGAGATAAGTGTGCTGTATAAAATACATAATAGAAAGACCATAAGTGTGCTACATAATCTGAGTAAGATACATTTATCATTTTAATGTTGGAAAAACTTAATTCTATAGATCTTTTTAGTTGGTTGACAGTTTGTTTAATTACTTTTTGGTCTAATATTAGGTTAAAAACAAAAACGTTTCTGGAATTCATGCTTTTTTCTTCCAAGATCGATATACATTCTCTCCAGAACTAAACTGAAAGATCTTTGTTCGACATGCAGTTTGTGCAGTCAGCTTTCAACTTTAAGCCGTACCTATATGTTGTGTAGGTGTGGGGTAGTGTATGTTTTTGTCTTCTTAGGTAATTGATGATTACCCTAGTTTGTGTGTTATGTCCGAGCTCCGGCCTCTGGCCTTGGGGTTACCTCTGACCTTTTCCTAAAACCCAGCCTACAGCGACCAGTTACTGAGCTGTCCTGTCAGCTGGAGGACATCCGTTTGTGATGAGGAGACCAGAAGATTAGGTACTTTAATCAACCTCATTTCCTCTTCCAAAGAGTTCTTAAGTAGCTCAAAAAAATTGTGTTAAATTGTATTATATTCAAAGGACTACTTAAACTCTTGAGCCCCACACTGGACATGTTTGGTATCAGTAGAAACCTAAGAATCTTGGATAAAAGCTCGTGGAAACTTTTTACATCCACCAAACACAGTTCAAACGTCAAGCAGTTGAATCAGAAAGTAAACAAACTGTACAAAATGGTGTCTGTAAATAAGATTTTTGACATTATTTTTTAAGTAAGTCGACGTAGATACCACAATATGTTGTAAAGGGCATTGAAAGTTTTTTTTACTTGATTTTGAGTGAATATGATCCAACTGAAGTCAAATATAATTTCACATTATTTTTATAAGAATATGGTGACAAAATACATGTTGAAAAATTTTCAAAAGAACAAACATTCTATAACAAGTCTTTTCAGACAGGTAAGAAAAAAAAATAACTTAAAAACTTAAGATTTCTTAACATTTATTAATGGTACCATCATGGTCTGTCCTGTGCAGAATGCAAAATTATTTCTTTACTAAAACCACTGTAACTTTGCTCCAGTTAATTTTAGCAGAATGAACCTTTGCACAGGTTATGTCCACAAGTGGATTTATGGTTTCCAAGAGTTTCTAGCCTTATTCGTCATAGTTTTAAATAGGTTGTATACTGTACTCTCTAATGCAAAAATTATTCAGGTGAGAGTGAAAAAAAAAGTGCCATCCTCAATATCTCTTAAACAACAGCAGCTGTTTTAATACTTACACTTCTGATGAAATCTCCCAAGTGTTAGATTTTTTTTGATACTAAGATTATTTAAGTAGACTTTGTAAATGCTGAGATACACTCTATTAAATTTCGGCATGGTATTTAGAGCAAAAACAAGAAAACCCGCTTGGGGCTTAATAGTCAGMGATTAGCTTTTGGTCTGAATGACAGAAATTATGTTTTTATAATGTAAAAAAAACCTTTCAACCAACAAGAGGAAATATAGAAAAAGTTTTGCACATCTACTATAACTCCTGATCTTTCAGTTCTTGCTGCATTGCTCAAGAGATTGGAAGTCCTCCTGCCTCCATTATTGAGTGTCTTGAGTCGGAATTACAACAACCCTGTTCTGACGACACCGATTTGGCGTTTGTTTCCTGTGGCCAGACAGCTTACGTCACCTTCCCTGAAGATCAGACTTTCCTGTCAGGCACACTGTATCAGGTGCGCTGTGGTCCAACAGACACCTGCAATCGTGGAGAGCCCCTGAAACAAGATATTCAGTGGTATTGTCGGGGTGCAGAGGGCAGCGCTCAAGGGTTTCTATCAGATAACCAGCTGCAATTGTGCCTGGTTGGATTTTCCGAAGCTTTGGTTGCGTTTCTGAAAGGGCAGCTTGAAAGGTTGCCCCTTTAAGGTCACTCCTTGAACCTGATTGCTGTTTGTAGTGATCTTGATCTTTTGTRCGTGCTCATTATCTTAGTACAGCACAAAGATAGCACTGTTTAACATCTGCTGTTATGGGAATAGAAGGAAAAAAAACAAAAACCACAATATATAATTGAAAAAATGTATTAACTTAAAGAAAAAATAATAAAGAGTAAAGAAAGTGGTGACTGCTGTGATTGACTGGAGACAGATATCTGCATGGAAATGAAAGGAGCATGAGTGGACCCTCTTTTCATGTTGATGACTCATAACTAGTCAATAGGACCAAAACACAGTCCGAGTGTCTACAATCTAATCCATGTTATGCCTCTGAAGAAGCATTTCAAAGTATCTACAGTGCACTCATTCTCTGTATCTCACATTTCCAGAATAAGGGTGACCCTTAGGAAGAAACTGTATTTTATATGTTTATATTCATATGTAAAGTATGGAAGCTGAGAGCAGTTGTCTTCACATGTTTTTTTACTCAATATAATTAGTTATTTATGTTATATCACAAATTAACGATGACTGTATTCTTGAGATAATGAGATGATTATGTTTTCTTGAACGCCCGTGATCGGTTTCTCAGTGTTTTTAAAACCTTGACAAGAACGGACTCAAGCTGAAAATGTTGTGGAGAACCTGGCACTGATCAACACATCGGACTTTACTATTCACAGAATTACACTTACACTTAAAATTCCTTTCCGTAGTTAAAGTCCTTAGCATTCTTAAATGATTTTGTAGTTTGGAACTATGCTTCCTTGGCATCTACTCAAATAATTCTATGTTTAAAAGAAAATGACGTCTCAGTGGAAACACTGATGCAGACAGTGGCGTTAGGGGTGTCCAGATATAACTTTTTCTTTTCAATACAATACCGATATTTCAGCCTTGAGTTTTGGCCAATACTGATATCGATCCAATACAACATCAGAACTAATCCTACATACTTCTATTACTTGTTTTGTAGTTTGGAATCTTCTTGCTCAAGTCAAACAGTAAACAGTATTCAACAACAGTAGGTATGAAAAAACCCAACCCATTACATATTACATACTTTTATTTTACTTACATAAGAACATTCTACAATCAAATAAAATTAATAAAAAAGGAAAACCCTGAAAAATTACCTCAAACAGGGTTCCTGCAGATCCTTAAAAAGTCTTAAAAGGCATTGAGTTTATCAGTCCAAAATAAGGCCGTAATTAGCTTTAAAAAGTCTTAAATCAATCTTTCAGAGGTCTTAAAAATAACACGTTGTAAGGAAGATGATTGTAATTCCTCTCAAATATTAAAAGAATTGGTAACATTTATTTTTCTTTTTAAATAATTTATTGAATACCCCTCGCAGCTAGTTGTTTTGTATTGAAATAAACATTTGGCTAAAATTGTCGCTAACTGGGTTTTTCCCCCGTTTGTGTTTTTTGTGTTATTGGTCTTAAATTTAATTTCAAGTGGCATTAAAGAGGTCTTAAATTTAACTTGCTTTAAACTGTAGGAACCCTGTCAAATAATTCAGTAAAAACAAACTATGCTTTTAAAGTGTAAAATAACAAATCAAGGTCACTTAAGTTATTTATTCTGGATCCAAACAATGTTGGATAGAAATCCTGGAGCAGACTATTAGAATGACTGCTTATATCAGGGATTTTAGATGCAGGCTGATATAATCCGTTATTCAGTTTTTGGCTAATATCAGACCGATATCTGATATTGATATTGGATCGGGACATCTCTAATTGGCATCCAAGTTCAAACATGGTGCATGGACAAAACACTGGCTTTAATCTTTGTGATGCATTCACGGTCAACCCTTTTAGCTTGATGAAAAGAAAGGGGGCGTAACATCATGGCAGTTGAAGGCTGAGCCATAAAGACAGGTGGCAAATGTAAACAATAAAACTTGACATCTGTACATGTTGTTTGACAGAGTGGCTCTATCGCTCTGATTCAGACCCCTGTTACAGGTTTTGGTTTAAAATAGCTCTCTGTTAAAACTCGTTCTGTTATTTTATCATCTATTTGTCAATGTTTGGTTTGTCTACTTATGTGTATTTTTCTTGGCAATTTGACCCTTTTTTTGTTTAGTTTTTTTAGTTTAA
>NW_013952471.1:2046613-2048373 GCF_001266775.1 Austrofundulus limnaeus
GTATATATATATATATATATATATATATATATACACATGCACATATATAATTTTACCCCCTCATCAGCATTATATAAAAAAAAACTTAACCACTGAAACATCAGCTTGTAGAAATCAAGTTATGTCATTTCATATATTTTCAACAATTTTACTTCTATCGTTTTACCAAGTAAATTAATGGAATCAGCATTTTTATAATCTCTGTCCAAGTTATTCCACAATCTTATTCCTTGGACTGAGTTATATCTATCCTTCAAATTTATTCAAATTTTTGGTTTTATAAACATTTCAAATCCTTTCAAATTATAACAACTTTCCCTCTTAACAAAATTAGATTGAATATTCAAAGGCAATACATTTGTATGAGCCCTATACATAATTAACAAAATCTTATAATCAACAACAACAATTTTAGGATACAGCAGTGTATTTTTGGCTTGGCCTGTTACTGGTATTAAATCCAAATCTACTTTTTTATGAGTAGATATTAGGGCACAACAAAAACACTAAAAAATTATTTCTCCTCTAGTCTGGTGTTTTGCAGCAGCAGTGGCAGGTGTTTTACAATAAGTAATTTAAAACGTCTCATTAGTCACTTCATTAGTGACCCGCGCCTTTATTTAGGTGTATTGAACCCTTGTCTGTGAAAATGACAATACACCTGCTGACTTTTGTTGCCGGTGTTGGCAGTGTTTGCTGCTTGTCACACAGCACTGGAGGGACTCAGAGAAAACCACCCAGGGCTGACTGGCTTGAGAAACCGCACCACATCCAGGCTTTGAATTATGGATCTGCGGAGGGAGAGAACAGCGCTATAATCAGCAAGATGGCCAACCAAGTGATCCCTGCTGCTTTAATGAGCTGAGCAGCAGGTGCCGTTGATCAGCCAGGAAAGACACGGGCCGCGGTGCTCCATCGCACCCCGCTGCTTTTATATGGTATTTTGAAAACTCCATCACACTAATGAGTTTCATGTCAGTGCGTAAGCAAGCTGTTGTTTGACTTTAGCTGCTTACAAGTATATGAATATTTTAAGAGCTTCTTTTTTCAGAGCCAGTGAGTGAGTAAATGCATGCTGTGGCCATATTGTTTATGTTTGCCCCAGGGGTCAAGTTATTGAGACACTCAGGATGTAGATCCAAAAGACAGGTAGGCGCAGTATGTGGTAAAGCTAAAATAACAATATGAACACAGAGACCTGATAGCTCAAATGTGTTGAGGCACCAGGATTTTTAGCTTAGTTATCTTTTTTTCCGCTCTAAAAGTTTCATTTAAAACTTCATACTTTTGAGAGATCAGTTCCTCGCTGAAACACTACAACTGAAATTTAAACACTTTATTTATTTTTTCACAACTRGCTGATTCCAGCACTCCGGTCTCTGCTGACTCATGCCGTCTGCCGCTCTTTTTTCACAGACAGCTTGTTAAAAAGAACATGGCATGCTTCTTGTTTAGTTGCTATGTGTGTGAGCATACATGTTTCCGTGCAGCTGTGACAGGAAATAAGGATATGTGGGAGAGAAAAAAAATTGTATAGGTCTTCTGGACGGGTTCTTCTCTAATGAAACGTTTCGTCTCTCCTCCAAGAGACTTCTTCAGTCTGAGAGTTTCAGGCAAAATTCAGGCTTTTAAGCACTGCTTAAAAGCCTGAATGAGAGCTTTGATGTCCTTTTCAGGGGTGCCACCGAGCCATTGGTTCAGATATGTTGACGACACCTGGGTTGAAATCAAAGCCCAGGAAGTCCTACATTTCACTGATC
>NW_013952471.1:2050137-2052392 GCF_001266775.1 Austrofundulus limnaeus
AAATATTTAACATTTATTAATAAATTCTCAGAAAAAAGGCTCTCAAAATGGAAAAAAATGTTGGTAAAAAATGTCACCTTTAATCCTCCCTTGTTTGCATTGAAGTTGGAAGCCCTGTCAAAAACATGTACATTATGCTGTCTAAGCATTCACTATTTTTGCTTTTTYTTCAGACACCCCAGCCCCACTCCCGCCCCGCAATGGCACTGTGTCCCCTAATTTGAGAGCCTCTGGACTATACCGTTTTTGTTTACAAAGATAAAGCAGATGATTATCAGCAAGTATAAATTATTTTACCTAGTCATTGTAGTTTTGGTAATCAGACAAAAGACGTTACCTTACTGGGTTCAAAACTCATTGGCAACTCAAAATTTCAAGCAAATGCCAACTTTGCACATTTACAGACGCCTTTCCATTCTTCAACTATTTGGCATCAGTTGCAGCCCAGTGAGATGCTGCTTGAACCAAAGTCTAGGCAGATATTGTTTTTTTCTTTAAAGACATGCTAGGAAACTAATTTATCTTTTTCCTARTGTCACAAACATCAGCTTATGCTTTCAGTTTTGTCTTTGGTTTAAAGACTGGACTCGTTTATTCACCAATCACTGTTTTTTGGTACCTCTTTGTTAATGGATTCTTCAAGTTTTTCATAGGAGCTCCTGAAGTGGTGTGTCAAAGAAATTATTCTTGGGTCTGAGATTGTATTAGTGAAATTTAATCAGTAGTTGTTTGCCATTACTCAGAAGAAAAGCAAAAATCAAACAAAAAGATCAAAAAGAAGACAGGGCTAATTGCTGCACTCTGCCCTCCTTTACCCAAATGCATCTCTTGTGTTGAGATCAAGTGTTGCTTTGTTACTCCAATCGCTCTATCTTTCTTTTTCCTCCTTCCAGTACTTCCTCCATCTCTCCCGCTCACCTTTGTATTGATTGCAGTCTGCAAGCTGGCCGTTCTCTTCGCCTTTATGTGTTGTCAATTTATAAAAAAAAAGTGAAATCTCTCTTGAATTTCAATTGAGAGGCTTCAAAGTGCTGCTCGGTGGTTAAGGGCATCATCAAACAAGCCGGGTGCTTCAGTGTTACGGGCCTCGGAGGACTCGTGGTCTGCTGCTAAACAAAGCCGACCGGCTGATTACACCTCGCCAAAATCCCAGCTGCCTCATTGTTCTGCACGTTCTGAAGTAAAAACTTCACAGTGTCTTATTTTCATTGACTTTTCCGCCACTCGTGTAGGTCAAGCTTCAAGTCCACAAAATCCCGATGGCAYATTTTTCTTTTAGCTGTAAAAATCCCAAGTCCATTGTACCTGCTCTGACTCAGAAATGTAATCAACTATTTTTTTAATTCAGTTTGTCTCTGAAATACTCTTTTAGAGGCAGAGATAACTGAGTGGTTGAGAATTATCACTGCTGCTTTGTGTAGCGTCCCTTTCAAAACAACGTGACATTTTCTTTAAAATCACAGAAAGCGTAATGGTTCCACTGCTCAAGCTTTCCAAAAAAAAAAGACTTAATAATTTCAAATCCCTTTTATGTTCTCTCATATTTACTGATCACGTGTGTGTCCTCCACGTGCTGTGAATGAGCTTCCTAAATGTGCTGTTTACTGGGTCAAAAGGTTTTATGATCACGATCCAGGGCACTCCAGATGGATGAATGGATAGCCATTTACATAAATGAATACATACATGCTGTGTGTTTGTGCCTTTGAGAGGCTATAATTGACACAAAGGTTTTGTTAATACAATAAGGAAGATATATTTACTTTCTTGTTTTTAAAAGTCCTCTTTTTCCAGGATCCGTTAAAGTAAATGACAAAACTTTCAATTTTTCAGTTTGTTCTGGTTTTGTTAAGTTTAAGTTGTTGGCTTTTTATTTCTGTCTGATTACAATGTAACTATTAGTTTGTAGACTAATTCTAAGATCGCACCAACCATTGCACTTTGAATCATAATGGGCTCCTCAGAGGAAGACTAGAGGGCTCCACCACTGAAGAACACACACACACCCACTATGCCTCTCCATCCTTGTGGGGACTTTCCATTGACTTCCATTCATTTTTTTTTTGAAAATTTTATAGCCTAACCTTGACTTTTACCCTAAAATTAACCTCACAGGTTAAATTAACCTCACCTGACCCTAAAACTAACCTAAACTCAATTCACACCATGGTCCTAAACCTACCCCCCGTTCCGCACCCCCACCCAACATCAGCTTCTGAAGTTGTGGGGATGGGCTTTGGTCCCCACAAGGAGCA
>NW_013952471.1:2053195-2054874 GCF_001266775.1 Austrofundulus limnaeus
TATATATATATATATATATATTTAAATTTTCGTGGAACTATATCAACAAATGTTTATATACAAAAATGAGATGAGGCTCGTTACCACTGAAGTTGAAGGGCCAGTAGCTATTAAAATGCGATTGCACAATCTCACTATGTCGATGTGCTCCTTTAGCAGTACCTGCAATTATGTCCAGAAAAATAAGATGTCCTGTAAGGGACAGAACATTGCTGTTTTTTTAGAGGTATCCACTGTTTGTTTATAAATTAGGGGAGGGTAAAGGCTGTAGTGTGAGGAAGGCTTCAACTCAGAATCTGATATTTGAAATGAGTTCTTGAAACAACAAACTTCTGCTACTTTAATAGTTTTGTAATGTAAAGCCTAAACCTGGCTTAATAGTTTATCACGCCTGTGTTTGATAGTTTGATAACAAGTTAAAGGGACAAAAAACTATTGTAGTGGTGGTTATTAATGATGACTGGATGCTTGACCTCGTCTTTTTTACATCGTTGAGACTTGCACTGCGTTCAGAGTAGTTCACTAGGAATCTGCAGAACATCTGCTGTAAATATCTTCATTTTGAATGTGCTCGTCCTGACAGCTGATGGTACAGATGTGTGTTTTCATCACTTGTTTTTTGTTTGTTTTTCACAGCTGTATCTGTGCAGATTTCTTATACATGATTGGTGAACTTTTGATTAATGGTAGAATAATATTATCTACAATACATTCAAAGCCAGCAGAAGTAATCTTTTGTCAAATTACATTTTGCCTTTTTATTTTCATTTGTTTAGTTTGGCAACACTTTCAAACCTCACCTTAATAAACTCAGATCAAACTTAGACAAAATAATTGACCTTTCAGACGTCAACATGGGCTTCGACACTAACCACCTTATCACTCTCAATGTATCTTTATCCTTCACCATTAGATGGTGGTTCTGATGGACCCCATGGAGGACCCAGATGACATCCTGCGTGCCAACCGCTCCAGGGAGAAGACGTACATGTTTGATGTGGCGTTCGACTTCTCAGCCAGTCAGGTCAGTCAGAAAAAAAAGTTTTAATAAATCAAAAGGTGAATGGATCTGAAACAAACGTCCCTCCAGACTTATGCACTGTTTTCTTTGCAGGATGAGGTGTACCGAGCTACAACCAAAGAGCTAATAGAAGGCCTGATATCAGGCTACAATGCCACAGTGTTTGCCTATGGACCCACAGGTTTGTGTTTGTGAGTCTGAGTGCGTGTGTTGTGCAATATCCAGGTAGATAACTCATCTCATCTGAGACATCGTTCACCAATTTCCTGTGTTATCATTCTGACCCTTGGTTTGTGGTCAGCCTGAGTTAGTCCACGCATTTTAAGGAAGAAAATCAAGGTTTTTTTTAGCCGAGGTATGATGAGAGAATGAGTCATTCTCTGCCTCCTGTATTTCAAGCACAAAGACCAGAATGAGCAGTGCATCAGGTTACTCAGCTGTCTTTTTATTTTTCTAACTCCTTCCTGCCTCCTAGCTGTCCATCTGTTTCACACATTAACTGCCCTTGGCTTTCTTTTGTGAAAGCAAACAAAGCAGTGGTAGTAAAGTGGGGATGGCCGGGTGCAGTAGTGTACTATTAAATGTCAAGAGCAGATTATTACAGCAACTGTTTAACATTTATTCACTTGGAAATAGTAGACATCTTACAGTAATAATA
>NW_013952471.1:2055004-2057342 GCF_001266775.1 Austrofundulus limnaeus
TATATATATAGCATAAACATTCAGCTTTCCTATCAAATGTAGAAACTGTAAGTTTTGCTGCGTTACCTTTCAGGTTGTGGGAAAACGTACACCATGTTGGGAACCGACAAGGAGCCGGGCATCTACGTCCGCACACTGAACGATTTGTTTCGTGCCATCGAGGAGACCAGTGACAACATGCTTTACAGCGTATCTATGTCCTATCTGGAGGTACGTTTAGTTTGTTTTTTGTAAAACGTGGATGATGTTAGGAAATAGAATTACATTTTGAATGATTCCTCATAGCGTGTTTTTGCTGTAGTTACAAAAAAACAAAGCAGGAAGTATAATAATAGTGTCGTAGTTCCTAAGGTTGTTTGTTTTGATGTGTCTTAATGCTATTGTTTAATTGGCTTATTAGAAATGTTTGTTTACTTGAGACATTATCTGCTGTTAGTCTGTCAGCTTTATCTTATTGGTCAGAACCTAAAACATTTGTGAACCACTCACCAAGTCAATGAAACAGCTGTAACACAACTTCTCTTACCCCTAATTTACACTAGATACGACCGCCACAGCAAAAATGCAGCCATTATAATCAATGAGGGTGTTTACACAGGCTACGGTGCAGGGCAGAGATTTGATCCTATTTTTGCCAGACACCGAAGCTGCGCCGGAGTCAATCTACAATGATCACGTTGCACCAACAGGAAAAGGAACAAGCACAATATCCATATTTTCAAAATAATTCACAAAAGTCAGACTAATTTTGTTGAAATCCCACCTATGTTGTTAAATATATGGATATATTTCTATACAAAAGCTGTCAAAATGTATCGTTCTGTTTGAGAAGTGGATGGCAACATGTAGCATGCAGAATATGTACGCATGATATGCGTGGGTTTTATTTTGAAATCAGAAGTTTCAAAAACACAACATCGATGCAGTTTCAGCTGTGTTTGGAAGATGCTTCTTGGACCTCCTCTATGCTTCGCACCGGAGCTGACGGGAGCTGAGCGGACGCTGTATAAATTGGGGCACAAACGAACGGCTGCGAACTGCGCAGCGCAGCAGAACCACATCTAGTGTAAATTACAGGCAACCAACCTTRAGAAACACCAAAAGGGCTCCCATCATTTTAGTGATTTCAAACTTGATCTAGTAGTACCTGAGAGTTGTTCACAACTATGAGCATAAGGTATTTTCAAGACTTGATCAAAACTGCTACAACTTCATTTTTCAACATAAGAAGATCTCGTTCTAAAACACTGGCATGAAAGGCAGTGGACAATATGCATTCTTTATTTTACATCAGCTTGTATTTTAGCAAACTTTACTTATATAAAGTATCAGGCATTATAAAATACCACACAACAGATTGTATTATTCAACCGCAGGCTGAAGATGTTGGTTTCTGTGTGCCTGCTGGCCGTGGTTCCTCACCTCATTAAAAACAAGCAGGGGGTTTAGTTGCCCTAACAGCACCAGGAAAAACAGAGGTGCTTGATTTGACTCAGTCTCTCTATATTTCCATTTATTTGAATTTTTGTAACTTTGTAAGTTTAAAATGCAGTTCAGTTCAAAGTATGGAGGTTCTACACAAGGCTTAAAAATATCGTTTGAAACCCTGAATATAAACTGCATTTTTTGAATAATCTTGGCCACCAGAGCCATTTTTTTTAAACAGCAGGGTTTCTTTTATTGTGTTCTGGCTGACAAGAAGGGGGGAAAAAAATGCGAAGAACAGAAAAAAAATAGTTGTTCAAAAGTAACAAACTGAATCCCAACTCCTTACAGTACACACAAAGAGCAAACACAAAAAAGAATAGTCAGCCTTCAGCTGAAAAGGAAGGCGGCACAAATAAGCAGGCTTTGGGCCGGGCACCAACTCAGCCTATTGGAAGGGGCTCAGCATCTGACATCAAAATTATGTCTTTTGTTTTCCCTGCCAGACGCTGTCATTATTCACACTGAGTGACAAAGTTATTGCAGTGGAGCGCTTCGGTTTTCCTCTGAGTGGGCCGAAGCGAAATTCTTCTCTATCAAAAATGTCAGGCATGAAAGCTGGATGCTGTCTGACCTGTATTAATGTTATCACAACGCGGCCTTAGTCAAGCGCTTGTGTGTGTGTGACGTGTGTGTTTGCGGTTTCCAAGGAGCAATCTGTTACCACTGACGCCTCGCCACAAAGAGGTTAAATGCTATTTTATAGCTGCACTCGACAAAGTGCACACATCTGTTGCTTTTCTTGTTCCGATCTCACTTTCTTTCACGTGTTTACAACATGTGCACAAGAGCACAGAATACAACCGGTGTGAATATTTATTCTTTTCAGGTGTTTTATTTAGTTTTATTTTGA
>NW_013952471.1:2057989-2059800 GCF_001266775.1 Austrofundulus limnaeus
TATAATTTTTCTTTTTATATTTTTCTTTTTATTGCATATTGTATATAAAATTATTTGTTTTGTGGTGTTGAATGAAATGTGTGCGAATAAACCAACCTGTGAGCTCTTATATGCAATTGCTATATGATTATTCACAGCCTAACACTGATTTAAAGGGGGAGTATTATGCAAATTGGCCAATTTTTTTAGCTTTATATCATGTTATGATGTCACTCCCTCATTAAAAACACACCCAGAGTGTTGCTTTGGCTCATTCATGCATGTTTGAGAAATCCTTGAATCTCCTGTGGTAGTCTTGTGAAGCAGCTTAAACATTTGCTGGTGCAAAGCTCCTCCTATTTGCACGAAGCTCCTCCCTGGAGCTCGGTCTGCAGCCGAGCTCACGCCCCACAGGGCACCCCTCCCCCCTGAAGCGTTGTTTAAAAACGTGCTGAAGTGGGAGTGTCTGAAACGGTAGGAGGTTCTTAAAGAGACAGAGGTTCATTTCAAGGCTACGATGCAAAGTCTAATTTATTTTTGATATTTACAGCATTTTTATAACAACTGAAGATAACTTAGTTGATTGTGGTACAGAACTGATGTGCCTGGAAAATACATAATACCCCACTTTAAACTCCACTAGCAATGAGAGCGAATGGTTGGGAAAAAAATACTAGAACTAATATCCAGCTGTCAGAGTGAGTGAAAGCATCCTCTTGTTTGTGTAGTTGTCCAGGGTGAGCTTGGCATTGTAAGACTGCTGGCAGATTGTCAGCTTGTAATCACTTTGCAAGATGTCTCTTCCTGCTTTTTGCCTTCATGCGGCTCTCACTTAGGCCATCAGTGTCAGTCCAGTCACAAAAGGAGAGCCCTGGCACTGGTCTGATGACAGCTTACCAGGCAACAAGTTAACGTTTCTTATTCAGATGTTGGTCAGAATATATCTCTTAATGTTCCTGAACCAAGTCCGAGTACTGAGATTTCAAAAATAAACACATTTTCCCAGTTCGTCACCTAAGAAACATCACTTTCTGTTCGCCCTCCTTGTGTTGCTGACGTTATATACTTCTGTCCATGTCTTCTCAGATCTATAATGAGATGATCCGGGACCTGCTGAACCCCTCCTCAGGCTTCTTAGACCTGAGAGAAGACTCTAAGGGGGTGATTCAGGTTGCAGGCATCACGGAGGTGTCTACCATTAACGCCCAAGAGGTGCGAGGTTACCCAGCCCATGACTGTGGGACTCTTTAGGTGTAATCAACGCTGTGAAAACTCGAAACTCGCAAAAATATGATCGAAGACTTGTACGCGTGTGTTTTCAGATCATGGAATTGCTAATGAGGGGCAACAAGCAGCGCACGCAGGAGCCAACGGCTGCTAATCAAACGTCGTCTCGCTCCCACGCAGTGCTCCAGGTGGCCGTGAAGCAGCAGAGCCGCTGTCGTGACGTCCTGCAGGAGGTCCGCTTCGCTCGTCTGTTCATGATCGACCTCGCGGGCTCAGAACGAGCCGCACAGGTTTGGGTTTTTTATTGGTTAAAACTATGCAACTGTTTCATTTACTTATTTTACTTAACTTAAGCAACATTGTTTTATTGTTAACCTCGAGATTGATTATTTTGACTGTTTAATAAAAAAAGAACAACCTAAAAACAGTATAAACAGTCATATCATATATACTGTATATATAAATATATATACACTGTATGTATTTATCAGTCAGTAATTGAAATAAAAATCTAAATAATATTGATTAATTGAAAAGTAAGGAAAGTGTAGGACAATATAAGTTTTGCTTCAACCTACTCCTTTTCATACAGATGACCTTATAAA
>NW_013952471.1:2060668-2063772 GCF_001266775.1 Austrofundulus limnaeus
ACCATAGACTTTGCATGTAAACCTGCTGCTCCTGACGCTGAAATCGCGTTTGGTGTGAACGCACCATTAGCTGTATATTCTTTGGTTGGCTTTTTAGTCAGTCACCAACGTGTTTTTAACTCCCTGTAAACCCATTTTAAGAGTACCGGTAAATAAAACATAACCTAACTCTAGTTTCTACTTGAAGGTGTGCAACTTTTCCTGTCTAACTTCTCTAACTGGACGTGTGAAAAAAGAAAAAAGAAAATCAAATCTCTTAAAAAGCTATCAAAGCAATTTTAGCCTTTGGCTGTTTCTCTCTGAGGCTTTGGCCCCAGAATGGAAAAGTCTCCAATGCAAACCGCACTCCTTTGTTGCACGCTATTTCCCATCTCCCCCCCAGTTCCATTTACTGCCAGCTCTCTTTTATGTGCCCTCACAGAGATAAAACGTTAAAAATACTTTGAGTTCAGAGGTTTTCTCACTCATCGATCGCTGCATCTTTCAGACTCAGAACAGAGGTCAGCGGCTGAAAGAAGGAGCCCACATCAACCGCTCACTTCTGGCTTTGGGCAACTGCATTAACGCCCTGAGTGACAAAAATGGCAACAAGTACGTCAACTATCGAGACAGCAAGTTGACTCGACTCCTGAAGGTTTGTGCGCTAACGGGAAACCGTTTTGATTGTTTGGATTATATTGTTTACATTTAATAATCTGTTATGTTTTTTCAATGTTAGGACTCTTTGGGTGGGAACAGCAGAACCGTAATGATAGCTCACATTAGCCCCGCCTCCATAGCTTTTGAGGAGTCTCGGAACACGCTAGCGTACGCTGACCGTGCCAAAAGCATTCGAACACGGGTAAGCTTGAAAACTGGGCTGGGTGGGCTGTATTTCTGCTCCGTGTGCTGTTTCAAGTGTGATAACAATATGTAAAGTTATTTTTATTTATTTATTTATAGCGCCTTTCACAGAAATAAATTCACAAGGTACATTCAGGGAAGTGGGAGGGGGCAGTTAAGAAACACCCATTCAAGAAGACATACAAGGCAAACATGGGGGAACAGGTGAAACAGGTCATGCAGCAAACACAGTTGTGCTGCCTTTCACAACAGAAAAACGAAAAACCACATAAGTGAAGATGAGGATAAAACAAAACAAAACATCGTATTATATCAACAATGTGACACGCTATGGTGTTTATAAAAAAAACACGTAAATGTATATATGGCCACAATTCAGCTGGGTACGGTCACAYAATGAAACTTCTTGGAGTATTTAAGCAATAGTTTCTCGATTCTGTTTGCTTTAGGTGAAGAAGAACCTGATCAATGTGTCATACCACATTGCGCAGTACACCAACATCATCTCCGACCTCCGCTGCGAGATCCAGCGGCTCAAGAAGAAGATTGCAGAGCAGGCGAGCCGCCAGCTCAGCTCCGACAGAGCAGACATCCGCAACGTCCAGGGTGGGTTTTCARCTGTGAGCGTGCTGGCAAAGAACAAAACAGACAAATTTAGGCTGTTATTAACCGTTCAAGTTTGACTTGATTCTGTTCTTTTTGCAGCGGAGGTCCAAGCCCACTCCAGCCAGCAGAGCCGGGCAGAGATGGACCAGATAAGAGAGCAGCTTCTGGAGGCTTTCCGCCAGCAGATGGAGATAAGGAAGTCCCTGATCGAGCTGGAGAACAGCAACATGGAGATCCAGATCGACACCTCCAAACACCTTGTAACCATTGCAGAGTCAGTGTTTTAAGATTTTGTGTGATTATAGCTTTCACTCGGGCACTTAGCACAACAATAACACAACACTTAGTCAATAATACTGAGTGCCACATTTTAGGAATGATGTGGTTTAAATTAACTTCCAGTATGTGCTCAACACCCTGAAGTTTCCCTTATAGATTTGTACAAATCTTTCAAACTAATTATTGTGCAAGATGAGCTGAACAGCCTACATTCAATTAACAATCTGACCTAAATATAGATCGTATCAACTAGACAATCTAAGCAAAAATAAGAATTGTATTTGAATCAAACTGTTTTCTAAGAAATTACACATCATTATCAGCTAAAAAATGTCTTTTGTTTTTAGCTGGGAGCAGGAGCAGAGTAGGCGCAGGAGGAAGTGGCGTGCAGAGAGGAAGAAGGAAAGTGTCAACAAGGATGAAAGTGAGAAAGATTCCGATTCCCCAGAGTCTCCCCCAGACAGCACAGAGACCCAGGAAGTGTCTGTGGCTCGAGAGAACCTGGTTACTCTCATGGTCGAACAGAAAAAGCTTCAGAAACAGAAGGTGGGAGGAAAAACAGTCTTTGAAAAACAATTTAGCTTCTTGTTTGGGGAAGTTTAAGCCCGCTCTGACTCAGCAGCCACTTTCTGCGCAGGTGTTGCTCGAGCGCCGGTTTGTGGAGCTCCGGGACCGGGCCCGGCGCCTGGAGGAGCTGCTTCCTCGGAGGGTGAGCTCGGAGGAGCAGCGCGAGGTCCTCGGACTCCTCTGCAAGGTCCACGAGCTGGAGATCGAGAACACGGAGATGCAGTCCCACGCGCTGATTAAGGACAACGTCATCCGACAGAAGAACTTTGTGGTGCAGCGCTTTGAGCAGCACCGACACTTGTGTGATGAGATCATTCAGCAGCAAAGGCAGGTCATTGAGGGTGAGTTGGTCAGGGTTTGGATTTTTAAATCTTTTTATGTCTTTTTTTTTTTACTTATAGTTCTTTTCAAAGCTCTGCTTTTGGGCTGAATGGTAGATTTTATTTGGTTCTTATTTTTCGGATTTCTATACATCCCTATGTGTTCCAGACAACAGTCTGCTGGTGCCCCCGCACCTCCAGGACCTGTACGACATGTACATGAGGGAGCTGGATGAGAGGAAACTAGAAAGAGCTATGGCCCTGGAGAAGGTGACCACCAGATACACCATCAAGGTAACAGATTGGAAACTAACTACCGTATTTATTCAAGTATAATACGTAAAATTAAATCCATAAAATCATCCATAAAGTTGGGGGGTAGTACTATACTTGGATAAATATTTTTACTTATGTATTTTAACTGAAATATCGGCTTCATTCTTCATTCTCTTTTCCGGACTCAGGCGAGTCTGGAAATGAGACCACAAC
>NW_013952471.1:2064190-2075312 GCF_001266775.1 Austrofundulus limnaeus
TGTGTGTAAAATGCCAGAATTCATATTTTGCTGCTACAGCTGATATATATTTGTTGTCAAAATACCTTTTAGTACATATGTTGTTAAAATAAAATGAACAGTCCAATGATCATTTTACTGATATGTATAAAGACTTCAAAGGCTGAAAAAAACTTGAAGTCTGAATGAAATTGGAGATAGTTTGAGGATTAAATTTTTTATGCTTTTTAAGCTAAAAAAAAGGGGGGGTCGTATTATACATGAGATCGTATTATACATGAATAAATATGGTAATTAAAATGCCTAAATATAGAAAGGAGTGACAGGATGAGTAATGACTTTTCTACGCTCTCGTTTCCAGGAGGGTTCTTTACCCAAGATCGCTCTGCCCGGTCTGGGTCGCGACTACACGCAGGATGTGGATTCAGACCAGGAAAGCGTGCTCAACATGTGCGCTGAAAACAGACGAGGTCAGGCCAGGATTCGTAGACACACGTTGCCCCCCATTCTGCCGGAGTCTGAGCCGTAAGAAAACATCCCTGATGTATATAAATACATACACTAAAACTACCGTTTATGGATTTTTAATTCATTTTTTTGTTTCAGCGACAGAGTTTTTAAGAGCAGCCCTCATGCCAGGCAAATAAAGAGCTCAGCTGTGATGACCCCACCTCCAATTCACATCAACGGAAGGGGCAACAGAGAGGTAAGGACAACTTTAAGTGGCAAAAATTACACACGGAGTAAAAACGTTCCTCTTGAAATAGAATTTCGGAGCCACACAGAAAGGATTTCGGTTCTGGCCAGCTACAAGTAAAGTGCTGCAGTGAATGTGTGGCGGCAATGAATCGCTCCCGTCTTTTGTGTTGCAGCTGCAGCCTTTGGCTCCTGAAAGCTTTACGTGCTACAGCCATCTCAGCCACAGCCTCAGCAGCCAGCTGGACTCTTCACCTGAGAGCAGCGAGGCCGGGGCTGATTTCCCCCTTTCCCGAAACGGTAAGATGATTTTACGTTATTAAGTATAGATTGCTTAAACCTTGAAGTCAAGGAATCTTCGAAAAAAATGTTTTAAATACTAAAATCTGAATAGAACTTTAAGAAAATGTGGATCTGCACATTACGTTTGACTTTATGACCTCTTGAGGGCAAACATAATAATGTACAATCATGATGACTGTGCTTACACCTCTAGACTCTGGGAGTTTTCAAGCTGAGGTCACAGTCAAAAGAGAGACGTTGTCAGAGTATTTAAAAGCTGTTTTTTGTGTCCCAAACCAAACCCCAGGAGCACTTCCTCACTCCCTAAAAACAATCTATCAAACTGATGAGGCATGCTGTGCGCGCCGCAGCATTGCAGTACATGAAATCGAAGAGCAGAGATGAAAATAAAGATGTTGTTCGTTGACGGGAACCAATTTATTTATGAACACGGGGCAGATTTACTGCGGCAATTTAGAGGCTGCTTTTAAATTATAAATWAATGGAATTGTCAAGTTTTTAGGCACTTTTTTGCCCTAAATTTACATGTTTAATATTTAGTACTATATCCAGCTGAGCTTATGGAAAACCCTAAATGTCACTGTAAATCTTCAGCTGCAGAAATGCGAATAAATATTTCCTTATGTTCGGACAGAACGGCAGCAGATCCTAAAAGGAGTCCAGAACATTGTGGTCAAAGCAGCCCGTCGGCGCTCCAAAGCTCTAGAGGTGGACGCTCTGCGGTTGCCCCCGGCCCCCTCCCCGTTCGACCCGAAAAAGCAGAAAAGCAACCTTTCTTTGAACGAGGCTCCTCCTAGAGGTGTTCCGCTGCAGCGCTGCAGGCAGCCCAGCCCCGAGCTGAGACACGCCACCTCMGACGACAACCTGTCCAGCAGCACGGGGGAGGGGCCCGGCCTGCAGCAGGGGACCTGGACACGCCCTCGTCACCGCCAGGTCGTCACCAAGACCCAAACGCCTCGCGAGGTGGACTTTGAAGCTCGCCGCAAGAAGAGGCGTTCACGGTCTTTTGAGGTCACGGGTCAAGCAGTGAGTAGTTTTTCACTTGTTATATGAAATAATCTGGAATAATCTGGAAGATAACATTGAAAATGCCAGATCAATGAGTATATTTAAGAGAATGATAAAGAATAATTTGCTGGAGAAAAATGTAAATGTATGAATTGTTGTTCAAGGAGTTAAACCTTTTTATTCTTGATTGAATTTATTTATTTGCAAAAAAAAGGCAGATATAAGATTTTTTCTTCTTCTGCTACCTTTCCTTTAATTTATGATTTCCTATTTTTGTTGAATGTTGAATTTATGTTGTTGTTTTTTAAAGAAATGAATAAACTAACTGAACTGAACTGAAATAAATGATGTTTTATCTAAGAAGAACCAAGACTTGGTTAAACAAAATTATAAATGCTACAATAAGGCAAAGTTTCAAGCAGGGTTGGGCAATATTGGCAAAAGAACTAGCCCATAATTAATATGATGATTAACGCCCTGGAGTAGAGCTGGGCGGTATGACCCAAATTTTATATCACGGTATTTTCAACAGTAACATCGGTTTCACGGTATTTGACTGTATTTTTTCCTCACAGCTCAGCTGATAATAAAATGTACAAACTTTGCTTATTGACTTTTTTCTTTTACTGTACCTCTGTATCACTGTTTCCCTCCTCTCCTCTTTTCTTCTTTGGTTGTAGACAGTAATCATGCATTTAGGTCCAACCATGAAGGGTTGAGAAAAATCGTTATCTGGTCTATTGTTAAGTGTTAATAAAAACTTAAAAGGACGACTCACCTTGTACACCAGTCAACTCAGCTACACTACAAAACTACTTCTCCCCGGGCTTTTCACAATAAAAGCTCGCTAGAGTCTCCATGCAATAACGTCTCCATTATAACGTAGCGCYTTTAATCTAACCGTGCACAACACTGAAGAGTTGTTTACTATTCAGCGATGGTGAAAACGGGATTTTTTTTATGTCAGACCACATAAGCGGCTGAAACACACCACCCACCGCCAGTTGTTCCAACAACAATGTTAGCATGCTAATGCGCTTAGCGGTGCTGCAAGGAAACATGTCCCCAGGGAGACAGATCACTGGCGGCCGCAGCGAAACGTTCCGCATGTGTTCAGGCTATTTACACCGGTATTCAGAAAAGTCATATCATAACAAAAATAAAAACCGGTTTTCGGTACAAAACGGTATACCGCCCAGCASTACCCTGGACTCCCTGGACCCCGGTCACATGATGGATTTAAATCACTCTAGTGGGAAAGATCTGGAAGCACGATCCATACCGTCAGCTCATTTGCACATGAGCCAAAATAAACTGCTGAGAGGACTTTGTTTGTTTTTAACGTGTAGCATTTTGCTTGACCGCTTGATGACATAATAGGTTCGATTTTCGTCTTTTGTCACCTGCAGTGCTTCATAGAAAAGGCAACATTTGCAACAGATATGGAGTTTTATTCCAAGAAAAAAATAAAATGGAGATGAGATGAGTGAAAAGTAGGTCCATTTAAAATTGCAAATAAATATGCAGACATCATAAATCTATATTTTATTAATATCAGAATGTATAATCTGTAATCTGACACTTTTATAATTACCGGTAAGTATGGAAATAATTTCCAGAATTTTTTCCTAAATCGAGCACATTAACCAGTAATCCAGAAGTATATTTCTTATCGCAAATGAGCTGACACGCTCTCTCTAAGAATCTGTTCCAATGTGTTTAAAAAGCAGACTTTAATTTATACACCAGTTTTTAAATTGTATTAAATCCAAAATCATAAATAGTTTTTGGCACGTTCTTTTTTTTGCCCTTTATCGTTCATCATATTTGAAGTGGGAGGCAGCAAAAGACGGGTAGACTCACCCCCACCTCGCTGAACAAACATAAAACTCCCAAACTCCTTTCGGACTGGTGCCTGAAATTATTTGACGACAAGTGCCAAAAAATCTACAGGAAGAAGAAAATAAAAAGAAGTGAAAATTGAGTGAAGTTCAGAGGTGGAGGATTGTCCTCCGTTAGGGTTAGAGAGTTACAGCGGGTAAAACAAGTATTGAACACGTCAACATTTTTCTCAGTAAATAAATTACTAGAGGCGCTAATGACATGAAATTTTCACCAGATGTRGGTAACAACCCAAGTGATCCATACATACAAAGAAATCAAACCATAAATGTCCAGAAATGAAGTTATTTGTAATAATGTGGAATGGCACAGGGAAAAAGTATTGAACACATGAAGAAAGGGAGGTGTAAAAAGGCATGGAAAGCCAAGACACCAGCTGAACTCTCTCAGTAATTAGAAAGCAAGCCTGCCCCTTGTCAGTGCAAGTTAATATCAGCTGGTTCAGTCCCAAATGATGGCCAGGTATCACACAAGAACCATCTGATGATGGGTAAAAGTAAAGAGCTCTCTCAAGACCTTCACAACCTTATTGTTGCAAAGCATAATGATGGCATCGGTTACAGAAGAATGTCTAAACTTCTGAAGGTTCCAGTGAGCACTGTTGGGGCCATAATTCAGAAGTGGAAAGAACATTATTTCACCATAAACTGACCACGACCAGGTGCTCCTCACAAGATTTCTGACAGAGGAGTGAAAAGAATTATCAGAAGAGTTGTCCAAGAGCCAAGGACCACTTGTGGAGAGCTTCAGAAAGACCTGGAATTAGCAGGTACGATTGTTTCAAAGAAAACAATAAGTAATGCACTGAACCACCATGGCCTGTATGCACGCTCACCACGCAAYACTCCACTGCTGAAGAAACAGCATGTTGAAGCTCCTTTAAAGTTTGCTGCACAACATTTAYACAAGCCTGTGTAATACTGGGAGAATATAGTCTGGTCAGATGAGACCAACATTGAACTGTTTGGATGCCAGAATACACATCATGTTTGGAGGTCAAATGGCACTGCACATCAGCCCAAAAACACCATACCAACAGTGAAGTTTGGAGGTGGGAACATCATGGTGTGGGGCTGTTTTTCAGCATATGGTACTGGCAAACTTCAYATAATTGAAGGAAGGATGAGTGGAAAAATGTACAGAGACATTCTTGATAAAAATCTGCTTCCATCTACCAGGATGATGAAGATGAAACGTGGCTGGACATTTCAGCAAGACAATGAGCCCAAACACAAAGCCAAGGAAACTCTCAGTTGGTTTCAGAGAAAGAAACTAAAGCTGCTGGAATGGCCTAGCCAATCACCTGACCTGAATCCAACAGAAAATCTATGGAAAGAACTAAAGATCAGAGTTCATAGAAGAGGTCCACGAAACCTTCAAGATTTGAAGACTGTTTGTGGAAGAATGGGCCAAAATCACACCTGAGCAATGCATGCCACTAGTTTCTCCATACAGGAGGTGTCTTGAAGCTGTCATTGACAACAAAGGCTTTTGTACAAAGTATTAGATAAATTTCAGMAAGTGTGTTCAATACTTTTTCCCTGTGCCATTCCACATTATTACAAATAACTTCATTTCTGGACATTTATGGTTTGATTTCTTTGTATGTATGGATCACTTGGGTTGTTACCAACATCTGGTGAAAATTTCTTGTCATTAGCACCTCTAGTAATATATTTACTGAGAAAAATGMTGACGTGTTCAATACTTATTTTACCCGCTGTATAATGCTATGGCTAACTCACTTATATACTATAACTACTTTAACTCTATGTTTTAGCTACTTTTATGTTTTTTATTTTTAATTGTTAAATTTTCTTCTCACTTTTAGCTGCCTCAWGCAAAAGCCACCACAGCTCAGAGGTTTCGCCCTCTGGACAGCACATCAGACCCTCACCTCCATATCAACGGTCAGCCCCAGGCCCCCGTGCTGCGTCCCCAGTACAGAGGGGTCCCTCCCCTCAGCAGAGTCAGGCCCCACCACAACCCCCAGCAAACAGGTAACCAATCACCACTGCTGATGTTTAAGCAGAAGCATTCTCCCAGTTTATTGATTATTTTTCACTCCGCAGGCTCTCATGCTGAATCCTCTACAGCCAGCATTGGTAACTTGAAGAAAACACCCCACCCCCGACAGCCCCTCCTCTACATCACCTCCACCAGCAGCGGGGCCCAGCGCACACGCAGACACTGAGCCCGACACACTTACACCGAGGGAAAGCGTCAGCTTTGTGAGCATCCCTGTAAAAACCAACACAGATGGACACGACTATGAGAGAGAATGAGAACCAGACACACTGTGTGTCTTGATGCCTTCACACAGGCCTCCTCTGTTTAAGTATCACCATCGACAGGCTCTGAGACTCACAGGTCTACAGATCCAAAGACTGGTAGATGTGCTGTTCATGTTCTGTCCCATCAAGTGTCTTCACCGTAACTTGCCACAATGCTGAAATACTTGTCCAAAAGTCCTGTTGATGACTTTGAACACAACTGTACTGCTTGTTGGTTGTGACTGTATTTTTTTATTTATTATTTTTTAGTTAATTTTCATTGCTTGTTATAAAAAGCCTCAAACTAAATGAATTTAATAGACGTATGGGACTCCAACTTTATGCTGAAAATGTAAATAAGAATCAAGAAAAAAGTCTGGCTTTATGTGTCGAAAGATAAGGAGAAAATACCATTCATTAAGCTACGCCCTACTGTCAGCAACAATGTTTGAAACTTGTGGAAGCTCCTTCCTACCCCTGTACACCCCACATCTTTGCCCCCCCCCCCCCCAAAAAAAAAAAAAGAAACCCTCAAATGTTAAACACCACACCGTGTTTTTTATTTATTTATTTTTTCCCAGATTAGTTACTCCAGTTTTTAATGACTTATTTAACTGTGACCTTTTTCTTTTTATGATATTGACATGGTTTTCATAATGGCTACTTTCTATTCTTCATTTTGTACGCTTTATTTTTTAATTTGTACGAAAATAAATTTTATTGGATTGTGTAAAACGTCATTTATTTTCCACTCTCCAGATTCTGAGGGAAAAAAAAGTCAAAACTCAAAACAATCTTTTTTTTTTTTTTTTTGCACTTTGGCCCTTATCCTCTTCTGTACTTGTCTTGAGTGCTTGCAGGAATGAGAGAATTTAAAATGCTCTTCATGTGAAGGACAGGAGAGGACATCGAGTCTTGTTGTCTCAACTAGATTGAATTTTCTTGATGCAAGGATTTTTTTTTTTTTTACTGATATGCATGCTTGGACTTTGGCCTTGACCAGTGATTCGGTTGGCCCTGAAAACATTTGCGGAAAGGAGGAAAAAGACGTTTMGGATGAATAGATTTTCTCCAAAGCACACAAACTGTTACAAGACAGATGTCCACTAGAGGGAGCACAGTTTTAACAAAGTGGACAAGCAGTTAAGAAAACTGCAATCCATTATAGCAGGGGTTCTCAAGCCTTTTGGGTTTGGGGACCCCTTATAAAAACGAAAAAAATAATAATTCCAGGGATCCCCGCATAAACCAAATGTTTTAAAAGATAATGTTTTGTCATTTCAAACCCTAAATGCCATGGGAATATATATTTTTATTACATTTATCGTTTGTTTTAATAGTTTATTGTTCTCCATGCATTTTTAAAAATAAAAACCAAATTAACTATTTAATAAAAAATTTTGAGGACCCCCAAGATACCTCTCATGGACCCCAGAGACCCCAGTTTGAAAACCTCTGCATTATAGGACATAGTAATGTTTTAACTAGAGTTTTTAGTGACTTTATCAAATTGCATTACCTCTTGCATTGTGGCAACAGTAGAATCTGAAAATAGGACAATACTGAGAAAATACAAAGGTATAACTGAATGTATCGGCTCTTTAAAATCAGCTGTTAAATGGTATCTTGGTGGGGAGACACTATTTTGAAATTAAAACATTCTTAGACCGTAAATCCTCTATTTTACATGCCGGTACATCCGACCTGCATTAATTACATCGATATTTTCTCTAAAAAAGCAGTGAAATAGGTATAAGAAAAATACAAAATTTAAACTAATCTGGAAAGTCGCATTTTTATTGTAAAGAACAACTCAAAAAGTTTAAAAAAATAATAAATTGGGTGTTATTTTTCTTGTAATTTAATTTTTTTCAAGTTGTCTATTCAAAGAAATGCATCACGGAAATACCGCCCCCCTTGGTATGTTTACTCTTTTCTGGACCAATGAAATTAGCTTCTGGAATGATTGATCCGTCGGTCCACCAATCAGAACAGAGATTACTGCTGCGSACGGCGGTGCACGTATGGCTGATTTGCAACCCGCCGAAGCAGCAGCAGAGAAGAAGGGAAAATGTCGCTGGCTTGAACCCGGACCGTTCTAGGATCAGCTCCGCTTTTGGTGGGGGGGAAAAAAAAAAAATCGACGGTAAATCGGTGAGTGAGACAGCCATCACTTGTTGCATCCAAAGTTAGAACTCGTCTGCGGTTCTAAACCGCAGCTGGGTGTCTTTGTTTCATATTTCACAGCAAACAGCAGCGACGGCTGGCAGCCATGATGGATGTTTGTTCATGTTAGATGCGCTAATTTTGCTCAAATTACCGGCGTTATTAGCTTAAAGTTCAATTAGGTTTGGCTCAAAGTTGGCAGCGATAATAATAGTCCAAACCTGTAGATATAAAATGTCACATGTCGCTTTAAGCTTTAAAAATGGTAAAGTTGACTTAAAAAAGCTTTGTGTTGATGGGGCGAGACTCAAACTGATTTATTACACGCCTCTCTTTGTGTCCTCAAAGTTTGTCTCATGAAGCGTAAATAAMCTGAACYTTAAACACGGTTAWTGTAGTTTGAGCTAAACCTGCTATWTTGTCTTTTTTACAAACATCTCAGCTAAGCAAATAGCAAAGTAAAACCACTAGCTGAGTAAAAACACAATACTCGTACTGTCCTCGTGTGTGTATTTGCACACAAGCCATRATTTATAAAGTTATTATAAAATGCAAATAACACAATGATGTACAAATCTTTTAACAGGCACAGTTGGTTGAAAATGGTATGTAAACATGTCAGATCATATAGTAATGTTAGTAAGTTATTCAAACCACAGGCATTATTCATCATCAAAAGGAAAAAAAATTTGTATAGGTCTTCTGGACGGGTTCTTCTCTAATGAAACGTTTCGTCTCTCCTCCAAGAGACTTCTTCAGTCTGAGAGTTTCAGGCAAAATTCAGGCTTTTAAGCCCWGCCTCCATGTGACTGATACTCACATCACATGGCTATCGTTGACACCTAATTAACACCTATTGTTAACAGGGGGTGGAGTGATACTGGCAATAGGCGCGCTGTAGGAGGGGGACAACTGAAAACGGAGGGCTCCACCTCTGTTTAATGATGGACGGTCTTTCTTCACAAAAATGGCTTCTTTTACTCCTCTCTCAAACCAACGTTCCTCTCTATCAAGAATGAGAACATCCTCATCTCTGAAAGAGTGACCGCTGGCCTGTAAATGAGTGAAAACTGCAGAGTTCTGGTCATTAGATGTAGCTCATCTGTGTTGGGACATTCTTTTGAACAGTGGCTGCTTTGTTTCCCCGATGTATAACTGGTCGCAGTCCTCCTGGCACTTAACAGCATATACAACATTGCTCTGTTTGTGCCGGGGCACCGGATCTTTGGGGCGAACCAGCCTTTGCCGTAATGTGTTTTGGGGTTTGAAAGCCACTGGGACATCATGTTTAGAAAATAAACGTCTCAGTTTCTCCGAAACACCCGCAACATACGGAATAACCACTGGTTTGGGTCTGGGTTTGGGGTCTTCGTTTTCATCTGAAGGTTGCATGGAGTCCTGTCTGTGTTTCCTGTCTGCTTTCAGGAAAGCCCAGTCAGGATAGGCCTCCGTTTTCAGTTGTACCCCTCCTACAGTGCTGCTATTGCCAGTACCACTCCACCCCCTGTTAACAATAGGTGTTAATTAGGTGTCAGCGATAGCCATGTGATGTGAGTATCAGTCACATGGAGGCAGGGCTTAAAAGCCTGAATTTTGCCTGAAACTCTCAGACTGAAGAAGTCTCTTGGAGAAGAGACGAAACGTTTCATTAGAGAAGAACCCGWCCAGAAGACCTATACAATTTTTTTCTTTTTGATTTTTTACCTGGATTACTGAGATGCATCAGGACATTAACCATCATGTTCTATTCTTTTTGTTTTCCAGAATAAAACTGCAGATGTGTTGCCATGAGGAGTTAAAGGACCAGTAGCAATGAGAAAAACTGCAACAGCTTTAACGTAGGGGGTTTTATTCTCAGCTAGAGTCAAAAGAACCGACTWATCGGCCACTTTTAGTTAAATTAGTTAAAACTCACTATTTGAGATAGAGTAATACAGTACATGCAGGACAGAGAGAGAACCAAAACTAGTAGTTCTAGAGCTTCTTTCATTATTTCTGCCAGGACGACAACATTTMAGCAAAGACATGGACCCGTCTGGTAGGGTAGTGGGTTTGGACGGCCAGGGGAACATGGTTTTCACGGTGGTAAAGCCAYTGATGAGCATTTTCCAGGTGTCTTCGGAGCAAGGCAACAGCATATCAGCAGGAGGCATGGGGATGCAGGGTTTATCTGAAAACGCTTTAGTCCCTTCTCAGGCGCAGGGTCAGGCCCTGTTAGACCAGAACCAGGTTGAAATGCTCGACATTCAGCATCAGATGCAGGGTTCTGCCCCACTCCAGACGGAGAACGTGCCCCAGCATCAGGAGCTGCCTCCGGACCTGAGCGCAAACTCCGAACCTGCCACCGAGATGCCGTTTGCCGAGGTGTCGTCTCTCCTGGATCCCAACATGAAAGGATCCAAGGCTCGTGAGTTGTAGAGATGGAAATTACCGGCTTCATCARGATACTAGGGCTGTGTATTGGGAAGAATTTGGCGATACGGTACATATCATGACAGAGGGGTCACGATACGATATGTCCCGATATATTGCGATACTGTAAGCAAGGCGATATATTGTGATTTTTTGTCCAAAAATTCTATTAAACAAAAACCTCTTACTGGTAAAGAAAAAAAAATTGTCTCAGAAAATTCTAATATTACAGACATACTTTTGATACATTTAGCTGTTTTCTGCTTTGTATGTGTTTTATTTTATTTGTTTCATATTTCATCCGTGTTTTCAATTATCAGACTAAATTTGCCAATAAATAGTTTGAAAATATATTTTTTGCAGCCGGACATTGAGAGCAACAG